>NC_092707.1:321133476-321436506 GCF_047496885.1 Scyliorhinus torazame | reverse complement strand
GACATTCATTTTCTGCAATCTAGCAATATATATCTGGCTGTGTGAGTGAACACCTTGAGACTATATCTGCTGCTGAAAACTTCTGATCATCCTTCCCGCAGATTACTGCTGCCATTCAGCCTTCATTGGAGTGATGTCTCAGAGCATTCAGATTAGATGAGTATCCCTATTATTTAGGAACGCTTGCCTCCAGGATTTCCTCCTGCCCATCCGGGAATGGTAGGAAGTTCTGTTTCCCAGTGATGTTGACAGGAGGCATCTGCTCCCTCTCTCAATCAGCAATATTCCAGTCACCCTTGCAGAGCCAGCACCCTGCCTTCCTCTCTGCCTCAGTTAGCCATGTCTCGACACCTCTCGGAAAACCAACACCCAAACTCATTGCATCAGTGCCTCATTTCCTGTGGCACAACATGAAAGAAAGGCAGCTCCTACTCAGTCCAAATCCACCAGGAATACTCCGTCTGCTGCTACATGCCACCTTTAACCAATCGTGAATCTAAAGGCACATGTTTCTCATTTGCTGCAGAGTTAGTTGCAAAAATATTTAATTTATTTTGGCAAAATTGTGTTTCAATGAGTATGCATGACATGCTGCATTATAAATAGGTTCCTGCTGCTTATCGTCGGGCAGCTTGATCTGCCTTCAATCTGCCGCAACCTTTATTTCCAACTTTTGGGAAGCTGACATTTTTGCCTTCCACGCAACTAACTGCACCTGCCTGCCTCGTTTCCTGCTGCCGGCGGCAGCGCAACATTCTGCCCCTAACTTAATTTGAAAAGGGTGCAACCTACTTTCAATTACCAGTGCGAATTGTTGCACTTTCCTCATCGTTTTTATTGGGTATCGCAGCACAAGATTGCTAACATGCAATGAATTAATGGCCACAGGTAACTGAGTAGAGTCTGCTCATTTCAAACTGGTTGTGGAGTGAGAAAATATTCATGCCATAAAAACAAACTAGATTTGAATTCACACTGGAGTTGCGAAGAGACATGGGGGAAATTGTGAACATGACCGCCCGGGCAGTATCTGAAGCAGAGAACTCACTCTTTACAGAACCTGCCACATGTCGATCCATTGATTTCAAAATCAGGCCGGGGGTACAACTTGCAGGTAATCTGCTCAAATAGGAAATCACACAGGCAGTAAAAGGTGAAAACTTCTCTCCGTATTCCACTTTTCCTATGCCTTACTTGCAAACTGTGCTCAAAAACTGGGTGCAATGCAATGGAAAATTCAACTTGAACTTCGTCTGTGCTTTTCTGCGGCATTGGCTGTGTGTTTTAACCCAGCCTTTATGTCAGGTTAATGAGTGAAGTATTCAGCCTTACTGTCCTATTCCTGGGGGAATCCTGTTGGTCACATTTTAACTATTCACAGCAGTTGAGTGATTGAGCCATCAGCCAGACGCACGTGGAAGCTTTATTCATTTATAGTCGAGATTCCATTGCAACAATGATACTCAGATTGCATTTTAACTTGGACTGAAGAGACTGCCATAGTTTTCCCATGAAGTGAAAGTAGGTGCACTTTGACAGAAAAAATCATGGCCAGCCATCAACCCCCTGTAAACTCCCAGGGCGGGATTCTCCCATTCAGCGGCAGAGTGTTCACGCAGTCGTAAACACCGTCACATTTCACGACGGCGCGAACGGGCCGCTGGGAGTACCAATTCACGCCGCTCCAGCCTCCCATTCCGGCGCGAACTGTACGCCGCGGGATCCGCACATGTGCAGTGGCGCTGGCGCCAACCCGAGCATGTGCGGAGGCCTCCCTCAACACGCTGGCCCCAACACAACATGGCGCGGGAGTTCAGGGGCCGGCGCGGAACAAAGTAGGCCCGGGGAGCGAGAGGCCGGCCCACTGATCTGTGGGCCCCGATCATGGGCCAGGCCCCATCAGAGGCCCCCCCCGGGGTCGGAGCCCCCCTCCCCCCACCACAGGCCGCCTCCTGACCCTGTGCGCAGAGTTCCCGCCGGATGCGACCAGGTGTGGACGGCGCTGGCGGGACTCTGCCTTTTTAGAGCGGCTGCTCGGCCTATTCGAACTGGAGAATCGGCGGACCGGCCGCGTACAGCGGTCCGCGATCGGCGCCGCGCCAAACACGCTGGTTGCGCGGATTCTCCGGCCCGGCCCCGGGCGGGGAGAATCCCACCCCCCATATCTGTACTTTGGGATTGCGATTCAGGTTTGGACTCAATGGTGCACCTACAACCTGGTGAGAGTTAAAATGACCTCCTCATGTCTGCATCTGACTTAGCCTGAAGAAGTTGCAGAAATATCCATTTTAAGCAATTGACTGTCAGGGCTTGACAAACGAAGTGCCTGATGCGCAGCCAGGATAAACTGTCACATAAAAATCTTGCCCTCCTAGTTTTAGAGCTACATTTTAGGCACTATCTACCTCATGGAACAGTCTAGCATCTTCACATTTGATCCTTTTTCTGAAATAGAAAAAAATGGTTTTGCTGCTTGTTCCAGAACACAGTTAGTATTTACACTTTGTAATAGAGAACACATGGAGTACAAGGTCATGTTGTTACATTTGCAATGTAGAGACAGTGAACATAAAACTACAAATGCCTTTACTGCTTAGTTATTCATTTATCCCCACCAAAGCTATGAACAACAACACTAAGAATCCCCCATTTCCCTGTCCATATATCTGCTTCTTGCTCTCCAGAGTTAAAGAGCAACCTTACAGTCTAAATTGCACTAATCATCTATTTTTGTACTATTATTCTTCAGGCATAATGTTCCTTCATCATCCAGCTTTGACAAAGGGTCATCTGGACTCTAAACGTCAGCTCTTTTCTCTCCCTACAGATGCTGCCAGACCTGCTGAGATTTTCCAGAAAAATCTTTGGTTTCAGATTCCAGCATCCGCAGTAATTTGCTTTTATTCCTTCATCTAATGCCTGGCACCACCCTCTTACCAATTCCCTGGCAAGATGGCAGGGGCACCTATATTCTACCTAGAGGTTCTGATGGCATCCCTGCTGTGAAAAAGCAACACATACTGGGGATTCATCTCACTATGAATTAAAAACTATAAAGTCATCAGAAAATGTTTTGATAATAATCCTGCTTCACCTGCTGTGAAAATCAAAAATGTTCTGGCTGACCAATGACTCTTCAGTTACCTCTTTGATGTTGCTGATGAATTTAGTGCCCAGCACAGCCAGAGTTCAGCCAGTATTACACCCTGAGGTTGTCTTCTTTATTTTAATTCAGCCCAAGGTCAAATTCAGGCATTAAACACTGGTCCTGGTGGGGTGCACTTGTTACTCATGACGCGTAGCCACATAATCAGCCCTGGAGTGTGTGAACTCAATGCATCATCTCACACCTCACATTAGTTGTAGTTTCATTAAACATCTTTCATTCAACATAGCATTTTTAAATATGCAAATTCGGAAAGCATTCTCATAATTTTTCTTACATGTTTCAAACTAAACATGGAAAACTAATTACTTTCACAATAATAGTCAGACCAGCTCTTAACATCTTGATTGATCAAAATCTCCCATTAGCGTGTCCTAATTATTTTTCTGAAGATGCAACATTTTGCTATGTTAAAATACAAAAATGAATTATTTTCCATGATATAACATTTTGAAATGAATGCTATTTATCCTGTTGTACTCTTGCACCCACAACAGCCCAATAAAATATATGTCAGTATATTTCTATTATGATGCACAGTTCAGATAATTGCATGTTTAAAAGAGTATATTCCACATAAAGGAGCTTGTGTAACTTATAGCAAACATGCATGAAGGTTAATTTAAAGTTCAGACCATCACATTTCATACAGATGTTAACTGAATAAAATGCTAGCCAGCAATATCACTTAAACATTCAAAAATGGCTCAAAACATATTTTCAGGATCATTTGAGAAGAAATTTGGCCCAAACTGAAGTTCCCCCTTCCCTCCCTCCCATTCAAACATTTAGAACGTATGAAAGATGTATAGCTTGAAAAAAACTATTTTTGACATTAATGTTAGAAGCAAATGAATAAAAACAATTTACTTCTCAGAAAGACAGTTCAAGAAATTTCAAACACAAGGAAGGAAATCTGAAACAGACAACTTACCAGTCCTGTAGATGTTGCTAGAGATAACTCCTTGGGAAAGAAGAAAATCTTAACTAGTTAATCCTTGCTAAATTTTCAATGTCTTATAACAACATCATATTCAAAATAAACAACTGCTTTAAAATAAAAGGCTGAATTGAAAGAGTATTATGGATTTCAAGTATATAACTCTGAAGGTATTTCTCTGATGTGTTTTCCCTCCAAGGTTTAACAGGGGTTCCTGAAATTATGAAGCATTTTGATAGTCTATTCCTATTTAGCCTATTTCCCCGATAGGGGGCCAGTAATAAGAGATCTTGAACTTAAAATTGTTAATGAGAGTGAGGAAAGGGATTGGAAGAAATTTCTCTACCACAGGCAGTGATGGGACAGGCATATTGTGTCTTTTAAGGGGGAAAATGATTAAATATTTGAACCAGAGTAATACACAGGGTTAAAAGGTGAGAATAGAGCAGTGGAAATAGTTTGGGGCGTAGTAGAACAAAGTGAGCAGAGACATAATGGACCAAATACCCTCCTTCCACACTGTAACTCTCTATGCTTTTATAGGTGATTAATTCATAAATTTAACATTTTTTAAAACTTATCAGCAAATATTTCATTTTCACACACTGGAACTTCAGATTTTTCTGCAAAGTAACGCACCATCCATAAAGCAGAAATTCTTGTGTCAAATTACCAGCCAATTTCCAGAGCTGATTTCTTACAATTTCCATATCTTTTTTTTTATTTTGACACAAATGTGACATATATCAAAGATATGAATACATAGATAATTATTACCAGTTTCCAATTTCAGCCAGAATTCTTTAAACGTGCACGGCTATTTTTTTTTTATAGCTTCCCTACAATTAACTATCTTTCGAATATTTTTTAAATGAAAAATAAACAATGCAAAAAAAAATCAATAATTTCGGAAAAAAGATCTACATTCAGAGAAAAGACAAGTGTAAAGTTATGTACCATTCTTAGTCAGCTAATTTTCCAAGCTGAGCTGATTTATAAGTATGCCATGGTAACCATCTTCTTATTCATTGACGTTTTCTCTTTCAGAATTAACTTGTTAAAAAATTGTGGAGAACAGAGCCTTTCCCTAAAGGGGGAGATGGGGTGGTGGTGGATATGTATAACCGATGCATTTTTAGAACCAATGCTCTGTCAGCAACACCTTTAATTGAGCTCGTGGCATTCAGCAAAAAATAAATGAATTAATGGCACAATCTGAGGTTAATGGGTATTATCTTATAGATATAAAGTGTCGTTACAAGGAGATCAAAACTGGGAACTAAATATTCAGGGGTACATGCCTTTTCATAAGGACAGATATGAAGGAGAGAGTGGTGTGGTAACTTTGTGAGTATGAGATGGAGTAGGTACAATAAAAAGAAATAATCTTGCATCAGAAGATATAGAATCCATATGGGTGGAGGTAAGAAATAACAAGGGGAAGCAGACATTGGTGGGAGTAGTCTCTTGGCCCCAAAACTGTAGCTATACTGTAGGATGGAAAGTAAATCATGAGATAATAAAGGTATGTAAAAAAGACAGTACATTAATCATGGATGAGTTTAATTTTCATGTAGATTTAGAAAATAAAATTGGCAGAGGGAGCCATGAGGAAGAATTCATAGAATGTATTTGGGACAGTTTCCAAGAACAATGTGTTGTGGATCCAAGTAGGGTGCAGGTTATTTTGGGTTTGGTAATGAGGCAGGTTTAATAAACAATCTCACAGTAAAAGATCCTCTAGGAAGCAGTGATCATAACATGGTAAAATTTAGCATTCAATTTGTCGGTGAGGAAATTGGGTCAGAAACAACTATGCTACACTTAAGTAAGGGTAATTATCATGGAATGAGGGCAGAGTTGGTTGGTTTGGATTAGAAAAGGAGCTTAGCAAGAAAGATGGTTGATCAGCAATGGCAGATGTTTCTGAAAATAGTTCAAAACTCAGAACAAAGATATCTCCTGGTAAGGAAGAAAGATTCTAGAAAAGGGATAAATCAACTGTGGTTAACCAAGGAAGTAAAGAATAGTCTTAAACTGAACGACAAAACATATAATGCAGCAAAGATTAATAATAAACCAGAGGTTTAGGATGGTTTAAAAACCAACAAAAGATAAAAACAAAAAAAAAGAGGGAGAAGATATAATTTGAGGATAAATTTGCAAGAAATATCAAAATGGACAGCAAGAGCTTCTTTAATTATGTAAAAAGGAAGCGAGAAGCCAAAGTGAATGTAGACACCTTAGAGAATAAGACTGGGGAAATAATAATGGAGAACCCAGAAATGGCAGGGGAGTTAAACAAATACTTAGCATCCATCGTCATGGTGGAAGACACTAATAACTTTCCAAAAATTTATATTGTCAAAGGGGGTGGGTGGAGGAATAAAATCCAATGATTATCTTGGGAGAAAAAGTACTGAGGAAGCTACTGTGGCTAAAGACTGTTGGTCGCCTGGACCCGATGAATGCATCCCAGGATTTGAAAGGAAGGAGCTGCAGAGATAGTGGGCAGGAATCTCCGTTTGGGAGACATATATATTTTCCCGCCGGAGCTGAATTGCACCTGATTTGCACTTGCTGGGAGCGCAAATCAGGAAGTGATTCACAATTCTTAGCCATGCAAAGTTTTGGTTGGTGAGGATTGCAAAGGGTTCCCTAGGGCCGAGGATTTAGGTGAGTCGGTAAACTCTCGGCAGTGGTTGAATTCTTTTAATTATGGCCTCCTGCTGCAAGTCCCCTTTGCTCCCTTTTGTATCATTCCACTCTCCAAGAAGACTGGATGTATTGAGTCTTAAGGCCGATGATCTCTCTCTCGTTCTCATGTGTTGCATTTGGAATCAACCTCCCATGGGATCCTGGCGATCTAGCGGCCCTGTTAGCTGTGGGTGCAGATCCCATAAGGACTGCTAAATCTTGCGAGCAGCTGAAAACGGGATTTGCGTTGGCAAGATCTCAGTTTGAGATCTTTCCCAGCCACCCCTGCCAATGACATAATCAGGTTCACGCCCGATTCCCATACTGTTATAACCTGCCTGCTTACCATTGGCTGGGGACTAATGACAATCCCACAATCCTGTGGGAGTATGAGCTTCCCCAATGAGGGGGGCAGAGAAACCATTAGTAAACTCCAAGTATAAATAAAGCTGGCCAGTTTGGAACCAGCAGGAATGAGTGTGCAGCAAGGGAAGTTGCTGCTGCTGTTATATATATATATATGTTATTGTAAATAAATGTTATTACTTTGTATCCTTAAAACTCGTGCTGGATTCTTCATGGCCCTCACAAAAGATACATTGTAATATTTTACCATTTTATTAAAGGGCTTGATGCTGTCGTGTTCGTCCATGACGTATCCGTCCCACCCTCCCCAAAACAGCTTAACATCACTCCGGCGCGAATCACTACTAGTTTTCAAAAATGAAAAACAGTTGCAATGACCAGACAGCGAAGTGTAACTCCTGGGTGGTGAGGGACATGGCTGGGCTGTGCCCTGGCAACCTGCCATTGCCTCCTGACAGTGCTAATCTGGCAGTGCCAAGGTGGTCCTTGGGGGGGGGGGGGGGGGGGTGAGTTCCGTTATGTGTGCAGTAGGGGACCTAGTAGTTGTTGAGGGGTTGTGCCTGCACTGCGGTAGGGGGAGGTGATGCTTGTGAAGTGAGGTGGGGGTGAAGGTGATGGCAGTAATGGGGAGTTGCCCCATTGCTTTGGGAGGCGGGGTTGAGGATGGGGGGTTGAGGCACCCCATTGCCTGTGAGATAAGGGATGCCCCGATGCTGTGCTGGGCGGAGGGGGTGTCAGGCCGCTGGGGGTCTTGATCTCCGTGGTGAGATCGTGGGGGCCTTAAATATAACTTTGAGATTGGAGTGCTCTTTAAAACGCGTTTAGTCCCTGCCCCTCCAACTGGCTGCGTGATCCTTGCCAGCACTCTGAAATTGCAGAGTGCTGTGAAATCAGGCGAGAAAATGCATTACCGAGTCTAACAAGTTTCACGCAGCTTTTCTCGCCTGATCCAACATTCAACACAATTTTGGGAAAATCGCACCCCCTGTCTTTGCCACTCCCGTTTGACCCAGTGGGAATGATCCTCGTGTATCTTGCAAAGAGGCTATCACCACAATCTGCTCCCACTGCTCTTGTATGCCCAACAGCAGATTGCTGTCCCCCTCTAAGAAACCTGCTGCCACAGTCCAGCACTTGCATCCTCTCCCCTTTCTTCAACCAATGGTCAAAGACGAATGAAAGGCAACTAAACTATGGTAGACTTTCATGAGTGAGCCTGAGGCCTCAGTTATGCCAGAGGCTTTAACAAGTCAGGGATCTTGTGCGTGTGATCCCGCTGTGCCTCTCATTACATTGCAAACCTTGCACCACATTGTAAAAGACAGCATGTCGATGTATTTGAATTACCCTGTCAACAAGCTTAATTGTCTTCCTGTTGCATAGTATCATTGCCGCCTTGGAGGTCCCCCACTGCTAATTCAATACAGAACCAACAACACACCTTGGGATTCCAGTGCAGCACATCACCTCCCAATTCGCCAACTACCCTGCTTCCTCTTCACCGACAGCTCAACCCGTTTCAAAGAGTTCGATAAATTCTACCCCAATGTATTTGACCATGTCAGGAACATGCATCTGGGACAAACATTGCACAGGACAGTCAACGGTAATTTCCTTGAACAAATCCAAGTGGCGGCACGCGGAGGATATATTCTGCGCCTTTGGTGACAGCTGACTATCACAGCAGAGGAAGTGTTAATGCTGTGACAACAGACAATGCTAGAGTAGATACTACATGTAGGGCGCGATTGAATGGCCTCATCGCCCAGACTAGGGACATGACAAGGCCGTTAAATCTCACGAGAGTTCTCTTGTGAGACTTGCGACACTGTGGCCTCAACAGGGTGTTCCTCGCCGAGGCCAAAAATAAGTCCTGTTTGAAAGCAGGGTCGTCACGTCAAGGCACTGAGTAACACCTCACTAAATGCATTCAAAACAGGGCTCTGTTTTTTCCTCGTTGAATTGCGCCCATAATTTCTTCATGCCTTATCGTCTTTTTCCCTAATTTCTCACTCTACATGCTCGACATAAGAAACTGTTGGTGCTTTCACCAACCTCTTCACTATCTGTTCCATCTTCACACCAACAGTTGACCTCTGGTCCTCTCTTTTATTCCAGATGTCGAAGATATGGAGATACCTCTGCCACTTCAGGAAATGGTCCAATATGTTAATCTCACCTTCACAGACATAAACTCCTAAACTACATGGGCTGGATTCTCCGTTTCTGCGACTAACTGCTGGTGCCAACAGAGAATCCGTGGACTTTTACAACAGGAGGCTCGGCGCCGCACCTGCACCGATTTAACTACCAGTGAGGGGTTAACACCGGTGCTGCGTGGAACACCATCGCTTCCCATGAAAAACAGTGCGGAATTCGCTGGTTCCGCGATCGACACTCGCAGGGCTGACAAGCTGCAGCCGCACATAAACATACAATCCCCACACACACACTTATCAAAGCCAAAAAGATGGGACAGGTTGTGCTGGAACGCCCATACAGCTGAAGGCCGCATGGCTGCTTTGCCGGTTGCGGTAATGATGTTGCGTACCCTT
This sequence comes from Scyliorhinus torazame, assembly GCF_047496885.1. Lineage (NCBI taxonomy): Eukaryota > Metazoa > Chordata > Chondrichthyes > Carcharhiniformes > Scyliorhinidae > Scyliorhinus > Scyliorhinus torazame. Next base: position 321,426,782 of record NC_092707.1, on the reverse strand, counting down.
CCACCCCAACCCCACAGCCCACCTCCTGGCCAACCCTCTGGTAGACATCCCCCGGCCAGCGGCACAACTGTTGGCATAGTATGGCGGTGTTGGAAGCTGTCCATAAGCCCTCTCTCTCTCTCTCAGCAGCCACCTCGCCAGGTTCATGGTTTTTGAGTGCACACGTGAACCGCGCCGTGGGAACCTCGGCCTATCGTAGGCAGAGAATTGCGGGTGAGCTCACTAATGATATGCAAACAGTGTTTGAAGAACACGTGGCGTGCATCACATTGATGCTATTTTCGAGGTGATGGAGCATCGTGATTTGCCGTCAGCTAACGGAGAATCCCGCCCCATGTCTTTTCGAGGTTAGGTTACAGGCTGCATCTTCACATGATTAAAATGTGGGCTAATGTGGGAATTAGGAAAAGAAGATAGGGACACCACAGCTGTAAGCTTATTGTGTAAGGTGTAAGCAACACCCACTCACTAGTTATGCTGCAGTGTATTCAGATGCTGACTTTGAGGACTCAGAATATTAAAGAAGGCAGGTTGGCATATAATGTCAATGAACGTATATGGAATATCACAGAGCTCAAAGAGGTCCAGCTTCAACTGGATCAACTTAAAACTGAGCATAAAGACTGTGCAACGGCTTTCACGGCTGCCACAGAATCTTTTAGTTGAGGAAACTGGAAACCATCAATGTTTAATCCATGAGCATGTAATCATTCTTTATATTTCTCTGATTAACTTTATTTCTACTTTAATATTGGCAAAAAATCAGGTTGATTTAGAAGCAAAAACAAAAATGAGAATGTAAAAATTGAAACAAGTAACACAATTATATATTATTTCACAATTAAATACATAGATTCAAAGCACATACAGTGCAGAAGGAGGCCATTCGGCCCATCGAGTCAGCACCAACTCACTTAAGCCCTCACTTCCACCCTATCCCCATAACCCAATAACCCCTCTTGATCATTTTGGACACGAAGGGCAATTTAGCATGGCCAATCCACCTAACCTGCACGTCTTTGGACTGTGGGAGGAAACCGGAGCACCCGGAGGAAACCCACACAGACACGGGGAGAACGTGCAGATATTGCACAGACAGTGACCCAGCGGGGAATCGCACCTGGGACCCTGGCGCTGTGAAGCCACAGTGCTAGCCACATGTGCTACCATGCTGCCCTATTAGTACAACATAAAATGATCAGCAATAAAAGATAGGCGGCACAGTATTTTTGTGCAGGAGGTTACAAAGTAATATTGGCAGGTGAAGTGAGTGGGCAAAAATCAGGACAAGTAAATCAATATTTGGAAGTTTGAGATGATCCACTTCGGAGCTTACAAAGGCAAATTGTAACATTTTTTTCAATGACAAGTGAAAGGCTGCGGAGAAGTCTAAAATCTGTGCGCAGGTACAAACAAATCAAAAATGTCTTCATTCATAGGAGACTGAAACACAATGCTGAGGCAGTTATGATTCAGTTATATGGAGTCTTCATCATAACCTAACTGACATATTGCATTTAGTTTTATGCATCCAAGGAAAGATACACTGACTAAGGGGCATGGTGCTGGCTCACCAAATTGATAACGGGGCTTGAAGCATTAACAGTCAGGTTGTTTGCATAAACTTGGCTTGTATTTTATTGAATTTAGAAGATCAAGAGGTAATTTAGCTGTGGCCTTTAAAATGGTAAAAAGATTTGATAGGGACAATGGAGAGTAATTATGTCCTTTGGTTTGGGGATCCAAATGAGAGGGGGGAGGGTAATTTTTTTAAAAGTTAGAGCTTGGGGGCGTGATTCTCTGAAATGGAGACAGAGTGTTTGCGCCGTCGTGAATGCCGTCGAGGTTCACGACGGCGCGAAACGGCCCCTATCCCGACCGATTCAGGGCCCGAAAATGGGCTAGGAGTGGCGCCGTGTCATTTACGCGCGCCAGGCCTTGGCGCCGCGTAAAGGCAGCGCCGCATACATGATGCGGCCGGCGCCGCATAACTACTGTCACCCGCGCATGGGCGGGTTGGCCGGCGCCAATCCGCGCGTGCGTGGTTGCCGTCCTCCCCGAGTCCGCACCGCAAGAAGATGTCCGACAGATCTTGCGGGGCTGCGGAAGAAAGGAGGTCCTCCTTCAGAGAGGCCGGCCCGACGATCGGTGGGAACCGATCGCGGGCCAGACCCCATTTGAGGCCCCCCCCCCCCCGTGCCGGATCCCCCCCCCCCCCTCAGGCCGCCCCCCCCCAGCGTTCCTGCGCTGTTCCCGCCGGCAGCGACCAGGTGTGGGCGGCGCCGGGGGGAACCCGCCGTTTTGGGCAGGCCGCTCGTCCCATCCGGCACTGAGAATCGCGGGGGTACCGGTGAATCGCCATTTTGGCTGTCTCGGGCGATTCACTGGACCGCGCCGCGCAAAACGCGATTGTGCTGATCTGGCCGCTTCCGAGAATCGCGAGAGGGCGTCGGACCGGCATCGTGGGAATATTTGGCGATCCAGGCGATTCTCTGAAACGGCGCGGGAGCAGAGAATCGCGCCCAGGGTATTTTGGACCTAAATCAAGAAGCAATTTTTTTTACAAATGATGATGGAAATCAGGAAATCGTTGATGCCAAGTCAATTGAAATTCAATTTTTAAGATCAATACGTTTTTGTTAGTTAAGTGTATCAATGGATCGGAAGCAAAGACAGAAGGTTGAATTGAGGTGAAGACCAACCATGATTGGAAACGAGTGGCTGAATGGCTTACTTCAGTTCCGAACCACAAAACATGGGCTGCATGCATACCTGAAAACAGCAACAAACTGTCCCAGGGAAAAAACTCCCGCCTACAGCAACCCTCAGTTAAAAAAGTACTCCATAGTCTTTTAGAGTCTGAAGGACCACCTACCCCACTGTTATAACCTGCCTTCTTACCATTGGCTGGGGACTAATGACAATACCACAATCCTGTGGGAGTATGAGCTTCCCCAATGAGGGGGGCGGAGAAACCATTAGTAAACTCCAAGTATAAATAAAGCTGGCCAGTTTGGAACCAGCAGGAAGGAGAGTGCAGCTAGGGAAGTTGCTGCTGCTGTTTTATATATATATATATATATATATATATGTTATTGTAAATAAATGTTATTACTTTGTATCCTTAAAACTCGTGCTGGATTCTTCGTGGCCCTCACAAAACTGGTGACGAGGGTGAAAGTGAATAGCTGTCTACACTGCTGACGCCACCTCCCTGGATTTTTGTTGGATACAGGTTAGAAGTTGTTTTCTATTATACCATGTCTCTGTACGGACGTTTGGATGTTTTTGATGCTACGCTGGAAAGCTGGAACCAGTACGCACAACGGATGCGTTACTATTTCTGGGCAAACAATATCACCGAAAACGAGCGCCAGGTGGTCATATTGCTCACCGTCTGCGGCCCGCATACGTTTGGGGTGATTAGGAGCCTTACGTACCCAGCTGCGCCGGACACCAAAACGTTTGATGAACTTGTGAATATAGTGGGGCAACATTATAACCCAACCCGGTCCACGATAGTCCAGCGTTACCGGTTTAATACCGCTGAGAGGACCCCTGGAGAATCCCTTGCGGATTTTCTATCCAGGCGACGCAGGATTGCGGAGTACTGTGACTATGGTGAGACCTTGTCAGAAAATGTTACGCGACCGGTTGGCTTGCGGTATTAACAATGCGGCCACCCAGAGAAAGTTGTTAGCTGAGCCAGCATTGACTTTTCAACAGGCCATTCAAATAGTATTGTCCCGAGAGAGCGCAGAACGAGGAGTGCAGGAGCTACAGGGAATGGAAGTGCATGCCTTGGGGCGCAACCGCTTCCATCCGAAAACGTCCCCCCGCGCTCCTGCGGTACCTTGGGCGAGGCGACGTCCGGACCGACGCCAGCGGCCGTCGGACATTCCTCCCCGAAGGGAGCCTTCTCCAGAACCAATGGATGAGGAGCCATGTCCGTGTCAGACTTGTAGGTGCCGACCCCGTCGTGGACGCCGGTCCTGGGGGCGCCAGAGGTGCCGTCGTTCTGACCGAAACTGGGACCAGCCCAGGGGTCGTACCTTCCATGTGGATGAACCTGCGGCGACTGCTCCTGAGGACGTGGAGACGGAGGATGACTGCCTGCAGCTGCATTGTGTGGCAGCTCCCCGTGTGGCCCCCATTAAGGTGACAGTGCGGGTCAATGGTCACCCGCTTGAGATGGAGTTGGACACTGGCGCAGCGGTCTCCGTGATCGCCCAGAGGATATTCGACCGCCTCAAGCAGGGTATACAGACCCTTACATTAACCGACTCACAGGCCAGGTTGGCCACCTACACAGGGGAACCACTGGACATTGCAGGAACTACAATGACCCCTGTTGTTTATGGACGCCAGGAGGGGCGTTTCCCACTTATCGTGGTGCGCGGCCATGGGCCCAGCCTGTTGGGTCGGGACTGGTTGCGCCATTTGCGGTTGCAATGGCAGCACATCCTCCAAACAGTTTCTGAAGAATTGACTGAGGTGCTAGGACGATACCCAGATGTATTCCAGCCTGGTATGGGAAAAATAAAAGGGGCCGTAGCCCGTATCCAAGTCGAACCAGGAGCCACGCCGCGCTATTTCCGGGCGTGCCCGGTGCCTTATGCCTTGCTCGAGAAGGTAGAAGGGGAGCTCACTCGTTTGGAGAGTTTGGGTATTATCAGGCCCATCCGTTTTGCTGACTGGGCAGCACCAATTGTACCTGTAATGAAGCCAGATGCCACAGTTTGCTTGTGTGGCGACTATAAACTTACAGTGAATATGGCTTCCCGACTCGACCAATATCCAATGCCTCGCATAGAGGATCTCTACGCGAAGCTTGCAGGTGGACTCTCGTTCACAAAATTAGATATGAGTCACGCCTACCTGCAGTTGGAGCTGGACCCTGCCTCCCGACCATATGTAACGATTAATACACACCGGGGCCTGTATGAATATACACGGTTGCCCTTTGGAGTATCCTCTGCCTGCGCTATTTTTCAACGTGTTATGGAGGGCATTTTGAGAGGTTTACCACGTGTTGCTGTCTACTCAGATGAAGTTTTGATTACAGGGACATCGGAGCAGGAACAGTTGGAAAATCTGGAGGCTGGCCTTAGACGCTTTTCGGGGTTGGAGTCCGTTTACGTCGCACAAAGTGCGTATTTCAGGCTAAGGAAGTAGTCTACCTAGGTTATCAGGTAGACCGCGAAGGTTTGCACCCCGTCACAGAGAAGGTGCGTGCGATTCAACAGGCCCCCGCCCCGACTGACACTTCGCATCTTTGTTCTTTTCTCGGTCTCGTAAACTATTACGGGAAGTTCCTCCCCAATCTGGCAACTACGCTGGCCCCTTTGCACCTTCTGCAAAAGAAAAATCACACCTGGGTTTGGGGTCAGCCGCAAGAAACCGCTTTCCGGCGGGTAAAGCAACAATTATCGTCGTCTGGGTTACTAACCCACTATGATCCTGGAAAGCCTTTGCTCGTCACATGTGATGCATCCCCGTATGGTATTGGGGCCGTCCTGTCCCACAAGATGGAGAACGGGGCCGAGCGACCGATAGCTTTCGCCTCCCGCACATTGACTGCAGCGGAGAAAAAGTACGCGCAGATCGAGAAGGAGGGCCTGGCAGTGGTTTTTGCGGTGAAACGCTTCCACCAGTACGTGTATGGCCGCCATTTCACTATCATGACTGATCATAAGCCGCTGCTGGGACTTTTCTGAGAGGATAAGCCAATACCGCCCATTGCTTCCGCACGGATCCAGCGCTGGGCTTTGTTGCCTGCTGCATACGAGTATTTTCTGGAGCACAAACCAGGAACGCAGATAGCAAATGCCGACGCACTGAGCCGATTGCCTTTATCGACCGGCCCCATGTCGACCCCCACGACCGGTGAGGTGGTTGCAACCCTAAATTTTATGGACACCTTGCCTGTCACGGCATCACAGATCCGTGAGTTGACCCAGACAGAGCCAGTCCTGTCAAATGTTCGGCACATATTCCTGTATGGTGGGCAGCATAGACAGCTCCCAGGCGAGTTGCGGGCATTTTCCTCCAAGCTGTCAGAATTCAGCGTGGAAGACGGCATGCTCTTGTGGGGGACGCGTGTGATTGTCCCGGAAAAAGGCCAGGAGCTGATACTAAGAGACTTGCACAATGGGCATCCAGGTGTGACCAAAATGAAAATGTTGGCCCGGAGTTATGTCTGGTGGCCAGGCCTCGACACCGACATTGAGAAGGTGGCCCAAAACTGGTCCATTTGCCAGGAGCATCAGAAGCTTCCGCAGTCTGCGCACCTACATCACTGGGAATGGCCAGGGCGGCCTTGGGCACACTTGCATGCAGATTTCGCAGGCCCTTTTCAAGGATCCATGTTCCTTCTATTAATCGACGCCCAGTCTAAATGGCTAGAGGTGCATAAGATGCAGGGGACAACGTCCTGCGCAACAATTGAAAAGATGCGTTTGTCTTTAAGTACGCATGGCCTCCCCGAGGTGCTGGTCACGGATAACGGCACTCCATTCACGAGTGAGGAGTTTGCGAGGTTCATGAATATGAACGGCGTACGCCATAGCCGCACTGCCCCTTACCACCTGGCTTCAAATGGGTTGGCAGAGCGCACAGTGCAGACATTCAAAAGAGGCCTAAAGAAGCAGTCTTCCGGATCAATGGACACGAGGCTGGCTCGCTTTTTGCTTACGTATAGGACCACCCCGGTGACTGGGGTAGCTCCCGCAGAACTCCTAATGGGCCGGAGACTTCGCACCCGCCTCAGTATGGTTTTCCCGGACATTGGCGCAAAGGTACGCCGCACATAATAACGGCAGGGACAGGGATTTTCTCGGCATCGGCCGATTCGGCAGTTTGCGCCCGGTGACCCAGTGTTTGTTCGGAATTTTGCTGGTGGTGCCCAGTGGGTTCCTGGCGTAATCTTTCGCCAAACGGGCCCTATATCTTACCAGCTGCAAGCCCAGGGTCGTCTCCAGCGCAAACATGTAGACCACGTTCGGTCCAGAAGACTATCCCCTCAAAAGATTCCCCGCCCCAGAGCTCATTTCTACAGCCGCAGAAACCAGAGACAAGGGAAGGTAGTCCTCACAATCTTCCACTGGTGCCTCACTCGAAGCCTGCACAGGTCGTTACAGAACCGAATGGCGATAGAGACACTGACATGACAGAGGCAGCAGACTCTGACTCCGAGATGGAGGCACAGGACGCATCAGAGGGGGAATCCTCGGGTCCACGGGCCGTGGATGTACAACCGTTGCGCTGTTCATCACGGAAGCACCGATCTCCGTCTCGTTACACGCCGCCTGATCCAGCGCCGCGTACAAATGGTGTCCGACCTGCGGCAAAACGAGTCCGACGCTCTCCTTCGCCAGTGTCTTCGGTGGATTCTTTGGACTTTAGGGGGGAGGGATGTTATAACCTGCCTTCTTACCACTGGCTGGGGACTAATGACAATCCCATAATCCTGTGGGAGTATGAGCTTCCCCAATGAGGGGGGCGGAGAAACCATTAGTAAACTCCAAGTATAAATAAAGCTGGCCAGTTTGGAAACAGCAGGAAGGAGAGTGCCGCTAGAGAAGTTGCTGCTGCTGTTATATATGTATATGCTATTGTAAATAAATGTTATTACTTTGTATCCTTAAAACTCGTGCTGGATTCTTCGTGGCCCTCACAAAACCCACCCTCAACACTCTCCTGGGAGATAATAGAAGGTGCAGATAATCTTGAAATTACTAATTTGTTTTCAATCGGTTGGAGAAAATCAGAGTTTGAAGTATGATTTCAGCCATCTGCGTTTCTAGGAGGCTGTGTGACCAACACATATAATGTGTTGCATGACAGCTGTCCTGAATGGAACTTGTTTTTTTAGTTCAAAGCTTGTTCCATCAAATGGTACACATTAATTGTAAAATCACATTTGTTGTGAGATAATGTAAAAAAAACCACATAGGAATACATTTTAAGCTTTAGCACTCCTGGAGCAAACTTCTGGTGACTTTGGGACTTCAGGTGCAGAACCAAGTCTATTCAGCCTGTGGCCCACAGGATTTCACAACTGTTAGAATTGAAGGACAGAAAATCTATCACACATATTAACTTCCATGTCCAAATTTCCGATAATGCAGTCCTGCTCTTTAGAGCTCTTACTCGTTAAGATTTACCCTGATGTCCAGAAAAGATTTACCAACCTAATATGGCTTGATTCTATTTTCATTGTTTTTAAGTGCTGTCCTGTTTCAGGATCTACTTTGCAACATTTTCTGCAGTGATACATAATTTAACTAGTAAAGAAACACAAGCAAATAATTCTTTCCTGGATATTGGTCTCATGATGTGCTATGTTCTAACTTTTGGAAGAGGCAGGAGAATACGGTGGACATACATATATCCTCTTGTTAGCAACACATCATGATAAAAATTATTATTCATGACAATCCCCGCAAAGTGTGTATTAAATACGGATTTTGGTTGATAGGAGATCAACATTCCTTCATGAAATAATATTTTAGCCACAAAAATCAGCTAAAGTGAGTGTGTGTATTTGGGGTTGGATGGGGAGCTGTTAGTGGTGTTGGTAAGGGGAAAGAAATTAACATATTCTTTCATATGTTTTAATATGTTTTGTATTTTAATACATTACTTTTATTCCATTCAATATAGGAAGCTGTTTAAAGCTGCACATTCAAAGATTGATTTGAGTCTGTCATAGGCTATTAATTGATTACAAAAGAGATGTGATTACCTGTTCATTTAATCATAGAATAGCTACAGTGCAGAAAGCTATTCAGCCCATCAAGCCTACACTGATCCTCTGAAAGAGCACCCGACCTAGGGCCACTTCCCTGCCCTGTCCCGATAACCCCATAATCCCACCTAACCTTTGGACACTAAGGGCAAGTTGGCATGGCCAATCCACCTATCTTGCACATCTTTGGACTGTGGGTGGAAACCGGAGCACCCGGAGGAAATGCATGCAGATACGGGGAGAATATGCAAACGTGGCACAGTCACCCAAAGTTGGAATTGAATGCTGTGAGGCAACAGTGTTAGCCTCCATGCCCCTGTTGTCTAAGTGGCATTTATTTTTCCTCCAGCAGGTGGACCATTGTATAAATTAAAGCAGTATAACTTTGAGCTGAGAAGCAAGAGTTCAATCGCAAACAGAGAAATGTGTAAAAGGATAGAGCATTTGGAGCTTAGCCTCAGCAGACGTTAAACCTTAAGATGTGAATGGACAGGAGATTTTTTTCTGTAACTCTTCTGTGAAGTGATCAAAAATGAGTTTGATTCTTGTTTAAGTATGATGCCACAGTGCAAATTCAAGCTAACATTATCTACATTATTGAAATTATAAATAGAAGAATGACAGGGCTTGGAAACCTTGTGATGTATGACTGTGTAGCAATATGGATGCAGCAATATTATTGAAAGTATTGAAAAACTGAAGCCTTGATACGTACTTGGGGCTGTAAAGAGAGTGGCAAGGAGAATTCCCGGACAGGAAACCAGATATTCTGCAGGACACCGTTCTAACCGTTTTCAGTAGGTTACCAGACTGATAGCAAACCTAATCGATAGGTTGACTGTCTATCATGTGGGAAATTAATTGATGAGTGGATGCCAGTCAAATGGGGGATTGAATGCCCAGACATTGTAAGATGGTGAGGGTTGTGGGGCCGTGTAGCCAGATGGGGATCAGAGATTGTGGGGCTGGGGTAACAGAGGTAAACTTATTGGGCCTGGAGGAAACACTCTTGCTTCCCTGGCTCACAAGCAGTGCTGTAAATGCACTAGCCTCATGGGTCTGATTCTTCTGTCCCCTTTTCACCTGCAGGGAGTTCTGACCTCTGGCAAACTTGACCAACATTAAAATCCATTTGTCATAATTTTGCTTATTCACTTAGTTTATCAACAATTTTTTGGAATGTCACTCTACCATCTGCAATGTTTACAATGCCTCTATCTTTTTTGTCATCAGATAATTTGTGGCTTTTTGACCCATATCTTAATCATTAATAAATACAATGAATAATTGAGGCCCCAAAACAGATTCTGCGGGCAACACTAATCACATTCTGCCAATTAATATACCTTCCCACTGTCTTTACTCTGTCTCCTGTAACACAGCAATTATCTAAACAAGTCAATACTTGCCTTCACTTTCATGAGTTTCAATTTTAGCTAAATCTTTAAAGCAAATATTGTCAAATGCCTCTGGCAGTCCATACAATTAGCATTCATGAGGATTGTCCTGTCCACTACTTTTTTCGCCTCTTCAAAACCATCAGTCAGGTTTATCAGACATGGCGTAATCCATACAAATTCATGATGACTCTCTGATCAGCTGAATTTTTTGAAGATATTCAGCTACTGTTATTTTCCTTAAATTCATTTTGGTGTGTCCCCATCTTTGATTGAAGGGGGCACCTGGCATGTTGATCTCTTCCTCTAACATAAATACCAATGTAATGTATTGAACATGACCAAGCCCATCAAGATGCCCGCGCAACAGGATTCTCTGCCATGGATGGGATGCCCCAGGTCCAGGGGGTAATTGATGGCATGCATGTCACCTTGTGCACACTGGGGCATTCAAGGAGTGTCCTTCATTAACAGGATGGAGTTCCACTCCCTGAATGTTCAACTCGTGTGTGACCATCCCCTCCGGAACATGCATGCGTGCGTATCCTTCCCAGTGAGCGTGCATGACAGCTACATCCTGAGACATTCGAAGATCTCCAGCGTCTTCAAGGACCTCTCCAGGTTGACGGGTTGGCCCTTGGGGGATAAAGGGTACCCACTGAGGTCCTGGCTAATGACGCTAATGCAGAAGCTGGAGACCAAGGCGAAGATCCAATATAATGAGACCCATGTTGCCACCCATGCTGTCATTGAGTAGTGCATCGGAATGATCAAAATGTTTCCGATGCCTGAACCACCCTGGTGACGCACTGCAATACACTCTCCACAGGGTCTATTGACAACTTGGCACAGCAGCAGGGCAACATGCTGGAGGAGGAGGAGCAACATGTGGCCTCATTTGAGGAGGAGATGGACCAGGAGGGCAGCACGGTAGCATAGCGGTTAGCGCAATTGCTTCACAGCTCCAGGGTCCCAGGTTCGATTCCCGGCTGGGTCACTGTCTGTGCGGAGTCTGTACGTTCTCCCCGTGTGTGCGTGGGTTTCCTCCGGGTGCTCCGGTTTCCTCCCACAGTCCAAAGATGTGCGGGTTAGGTGGATTGGCCATGCTAAATTGCCCTTAGTGTCCAAAATTGCCCTTAGTGGTGGTTAAATGGGGTTACTGGGTTATGGAGATAGGGTTATGGGGATAGGGTTATGGGGATAGCGTGGTGTGGGCTTGGGTAGGGTGCTCTTTCCAAGAGCCGGTGCAGACTCGATGGGCCGAATGGCCTCCTTCTGCACTGTAAATTCTATGAAATCTATGAAATCTATGAATGCTGGATGAGCCTGGGGTGGAGCGGCAAGTGGAACAGGAGAGTTGAGGACAGGTAGCGGCAAGGATTCAGCATGTCTGGAGGACCAGGAGGCCCTCATTCTCGCCCATTTCCGACAGAACGAGGCTTTGTCCATCAGTTCTCCGCCTCCCATGACAATTCCCCCCCCCCCCCCCTGACTGCCTGGTTGCACCTTCCCAGGATCTGTGCAACATCACCCCAGCGTGATCGGCTGTGTCGGCACGGTCAACGGGTCGATATACAAGGCAGGTGAGTGATGACAACTCGCTGTGATGCAAGCTCTGGTGTTCCTCAGTTTATACCAAAGTCTGACTCCTTTCCTTCTTCTGACAGCGCACTCACACCCATCCTCTGAACGGGGTCTGTATCGGTGGCATTTGATCTGGGACCACTGAGCCTGGGGGGGCGGGGGGGAAAGGAGATGACAGGGATTGGTGGGTGCAGCTAGGCTCCTTCGTGAAGATTAACATGACAGAGGCTGCACATATATCAGGTGTAACATGTTTTAATAGTGAACATTGGAAATTTCCATTTGCCCTAGCTACACAGAGTGACCTCCCCTGCAGTGCCCTCCAGTGCCCACTCAGTGATCTTCTCACTTATTGATCTTACGTGATCTAGTGCTACGTCTAGGTGTATCCCCAGGATGCACATCAGAGGTGGAGGCAGCGGGGGGCAGCACGGTGGCGCAGTGGTTAGCATTCCTGCCTCACAGCGCCAAGGTCCCAGGTTCGATCCTGGCTCTGGGTCACTGTCCGTGTCGAATTTGCACATTCTCTTCTGGGAGACTCTGTTCTGTGGCCAGAGCTGAACCTGATTTCATGCTCCCGCTGGGAGCGCAAATCAGAAAGCAATTCCCAACCCTTAACCATGACCCGACAACCCCCACCAGAGACCGCAGAAAAGAGATCCCTGTCAAAGTTACTCATCCGTGAAGGGAGATGAATGGAATAATGCTGACAGTTGGGTGTGTGGAATCTGTGAATCATAGCCTAGTAAAATCTATATCAAAGAAAAATGAATGAATAGTTTGCAGATCAAAGATCTGAGGGGGTTTAAACACAGCTAATTGAATGACAGGTGCTGCTACCTGTGTCTGAACCAGCAGATATACTGCCCAGGTGAGTGGTAAAAAGTGATTTTTTTCCACTGCCTCTGACTGGACTGTTCTCTAGCTTCCAGACAGGGGTCTCTCATCTGGGCGAGCTTCGTAACAGGGGTTTCTCTGCTCATGGTATCTTTTCTCCGGCGTCTCTTGGAGAGGGTCACTTTATTTAGGGGGTTTCTGTGGGGGGCTCTTTATTTAGGTAGATTCTGTGGGGGGTCTCTTTATTTCAGCGGAATCTGTGGGGGTCTCTATTAAGGGGGTATCTGTGGAAGTATCTGTGGGTGGTCTCTTGATTCAGGGAGCCCCTTTATTTAGGGGCTCTCCGACTGGAGCATGTGGAGGGGGGGGGGGGGGGGGGGTCTGGTGGGGGTGAGGTGGGCAGGTCTTGCATTGTGGGGGAGGGTGGTTCACCGTCTTGGTGGCAACTCCCTTAATGAGTTACTCCCTTGGCCCACTCCAAGGTACGGCCCATAAAATCAATCGAGAACAGAGAACGGAGAATGGAGGGAGATATGAAATTTGGAGCTAAAGCAAAGAAGTCAAGAGATGAAGTGCTTGTGAACATGATGGCCATGTTGGAAAGCAAATCACGCCTTATGCCATCCAGTCATTTGTTTTGACCAACACAAAAGGATCAAAGAGGACTGCTCAACGTGCTTCGTCAACCATCACAGAACATCTATCATTCTTCAAAGCACTTGAAAACAGCTTCATATGTGTTGAATCGATTCCAGCATCAACATCTCTGATGAAGAACATGAGTCATATGAGACCACATTAGATGTTAGCCAATATCCGCCAACATCCACTGTACTTAAATGATTACGTTTGAAGGGAACTACTTTCAGTTGGTGAATAAATCCTTCATCTCTTGTACATGACTGAGTGCATTGTTAAATTAGTACAAAAGTTCAAATATGTAATAGTGTTACTGGTGAAGTTGAATGTTTTTGTTTATTGTTTACGCTTCTAAAAATAAACCATTGAAACAAGCTATGCCTTTCAGTTGCTTTTACGTGGGGGTTGTGGTGTATTAGAAATTGTACCATGCCTTTGTCCTCTTGAGGCTACCATATACACATGTACCAGCAGAGGGAGTCTAATAGAAAAAGCAGAATCCATGTTTGACAGTACGTGCAACAGTTAGTTCTCTTTCTTTCTTACTGTTTCTTTCCAAGAGCCTGGACAAAGATAAGTCTGAGGTATTGCTGGGGCTAGGTGGACAGGGCAGGCGAGAAGAGGAAATGCTGTGTATGGCCATCAATGACAGGACACAGCTCTTGCCTGGCCACCAGTTTTACCTGACTTGTTGGACACTTGGTACCAGACACACTGCCGCAGGTCAATTCCTTGTGGTGGTGGGAGAAGGCCCCTGTGTCCATCAATTGTCCACTTAAGGGTCTCAACTGGCCCATGGATGAGTGGGATGCCCAATGCCTTCCTTGCCACTGTAAAAATTGCAATGTGGGAAGGCAGGAGTGGGTAGGCTCTGAGAGCAGCATTGCTGGCATGGAGACTAATTTTGCAGCTCCAGAATCTACCCCACCCCCTCAAACCCCACCATGTGCCTGCCATCCTGCCCCAGTGGGGACTATAAAATTCCAGCTGAAGTTCCAGGTTGAAGCTCCACTCCAGAATCTGACCATAAGAAAATCAAGACTGACAGTCCAGTGTGGTGCTGAAGGAGTGCTACACTGTGAGATATGACGATAAACTCAGACCTCATCGAACAGTTCTGGTGGATGTAAAAGATTCCTGGAACAATTTCAAAGAACAAAGTAACCTCCAATGTCCTGGCCAATATTTATCCCTCAATCAACCACTCAAATCAATAGATTATCTGTTACTTATCACATTGTGGTGTGGGATTTTGCTGTGCACAAATTGGCTGTGGCATTTCCTTCATTGACAACACTTCAAAAGATGCTTAATTAGCTGTAAAGCACTTTAAGATATTGAAAGCTCATAGAATCATAGAATTTACAGTGCAGAAGGAGGCCATTCAGCCCATCGAGTCTGCACCGGCCCTTGGAAAGAGCACCCCATTTAAGACACACATCCAACCTATCCCCGTAACACTGTAACCCCACCTAACCTTTTTGGACACTAAGGGTAATTTAGCATGGCCAATCCACCTAACCTGCACATCTTTGGACTGTGGGAGGAAACCGGAGCACCAGAAGGAAATCCATGCAGACATGGGGAGAACGTGCAGACTCCGCACAGACAGTGACCCAAGCCGGGAATCGAACCTGGGACCCTGGCGCTGTGAAGCCACTGTGCTAACCACTGTGCTACCGTGCTGCCCCTACACCGTGCTGCCCAATGAAATGTGCCAGAGAAATGAAAATCTTTCTTTCTTTATCTGGGTCAGGGCATGAACGATAGACGTGACCCCTCAAGTCTGACATTTGTGCAGAAATCAAATCACAGTCTTTTAATTTTTTCCTGATTAATCACAAGTGCAATCAAATTTGATGCAAAGTATTTTTTTAATGTTGCCTTTAGTAGAAAGGAGAAGAGGAAAACTGATGGCCGTTTGAGAAAGTTTACCAGTTCAGCCTTCTAACATGATATACAAGAAATTACAATTCTCCTCACCGAAGTGTTTTCACAAAATATAGCTTACAGGAATGCTAATGACCAAAATGATATAACAATTCAAGTATCAGTAAATCTCTATTCACTATCCAAGTTGCTTTAATAATACAAGTGGAGGCCTTTCTTCAAAAAACATTAGAATAGCCACAATGTGCTTTTAACCACTTTGCAAATTGGCTGGCCCAGATAATCCAGCTCATTTCCAGCATCAGGGTATTCTTAAATATGATGGACGGGATTCTCCGTTGGCCGACGTTGGAATCACAAAACGCAATCGGGCGAAGAATATGGCGCCAGCTGAAAATTGAGATCGGTGCCGGGTGCTGAACTGAGCACCATGCTCCCGTGCCTCAATAGCAGCTTAAATGCATTCTACGCCGCACCAAAATGTATAAGAGCATGCATTGACATATTATTAATGGTTTTGACCCAGTAGTCTACAGCCTCCCATGATGGTTTGCCTCCTCCAGGAGGAAGTGACGATGGCAAGGTTATCTTGTGGTATTTAAAATCAGGGAAATGATGCTGTGGCTGCTGAGGGAGGGAGAGGAGGTAAGGAAAGTTCCCAAAAGTGGGCTGACAGTTTTGCTGCTGGCTGGGGGTCATCTCCCATGAGTAGTGGGTGGTGACCAGGTAATGGGCCATGACGTCAGGATCCCCCCCCCCCCCCCCCCCCGGGGCTGGGTTGTCTGGGCAAGCACCACCATTGCTGCAGCCTGCAAGGCAGCCATCTGGCTGCGCACCCTGTTGACTGTCCACTGTGTCCTAAACATGTGCAGAATTCGCCAGCCACCCCCTCTAGGAATATGCAGACCCCAGCCGACCCCTCAATGGGATGGGCATGGTCCAGCGCAGTCAGCGGCCCACCAGGTGTTTGCACATTCCAGTGCACCCATCTGCAGTGCTGCCCCACTGCAGGTGCAGCAGGAGAGCCACAGAGCGTGCTTTGACAAGCGGACGCATGCACCATGGCCTTTGGCACCCTCTCTGGCATGCTGCTACTCACAGGGCAGATGCCAGTGACACCAGCAGCTAGTCCACACCACAGGCTGTCACTGAGTCCTGCCTTCCCACTCTGCCCCTGCTCCCATGCATCCTGCCCCCAGAGAAGAAGGCACACCTTGTGTGTTGCACAAAGACCCACAGCACACTGCATCTATGGTCCCACACCCCTTTCGTGGGCCCTGCCCACATGCATGCCACCAAGCCTGTAGCCGGTTGGTGGAGCACAGTGCCTACACCACCCCCCACCCCTGGTGCCACCCTACGGGTGGGATATCACACAACCCACCCCCGAAGGACCCCCACAGAGCACTCCACAGGAGAGCGCAGGACAGGGGCCGTGCAGCGTACTGCTGGCATGGGTCATACCAGCAACTGGTACCCCTGCCTGCAGGGATGGGTGGGGGGGTTAAAGGCTCCTCCCGGTGCCGGGCCAGGGGTGCGGTGCGGAAGGCAAAGGGTCGGGGTGAACTGCCGTGGTTGGGGCTGGTACTGAGGGAGGCGCTGTGTGTTATGCAGGTGCAGGGGCTGCAGTGCAAGCTAGGGCCACTGTGCAGCTTGTTGGACCTGAATAGGCACGGGAGTACTCCCCATGCTAACCTGTCTGCCCTTCATCGCCTGCAGATAATGAAGTTCGTTATTCAACCAGGAATGGTTAGCATCTGCCTGGCCTTGGTGTCCTTGTGAATGTAATGAGACTGCATGAGCAGGAGCTGCGAAGGGAGGACATTGTAGAACAGGAACCTGTCCTAGAGGTGCAAGAGCCAGCCAGTAAGGATGAAAAGCCGGTTGTCCAACAGGCTGAGGAGGGGTGGGAAGGAAGTTCCACATCAGTTCCCATGTTAACCGGTAGTGGCTTTCCTTCGATGGCCTGCCAGATCGAATGTGTTGCCGATGACTCCAGCCGAGCAGGGAGACCATGCAATATTTCTGACGGATTATGTCGCACCTGGAACCGCGGGGTTATGGAGGAGGACACACACTCCCAGTGGCTGTCAAGGTGACGGTCGCCCTGAACAGCTTTACTACGGGTTCTTCAAAGGCACCGAGTGGGGACCTGTCCGGGATCTTCCAGACCTCCGTCCATAGGCGCATCCATGCTATCTTGGATGGTCCAGGTGGCACAATACATCAACTTCAGTGTAAACTGAGCCCACCAGGTTTCCAGGGCATCGGGTTTCACTGCCATCTCTGCGATCACTCAGGGGATGATCGATGGGACACATGCCCGCCTACGAGGGGGGTGCCCATCACAAACCAGAGGGGCTTCTGCTGACTGCACATAATGCGCACGATACCCAGGCAGCATGCATGATGCATTCATCCTGGTGCACTCGACGGTACCCGACACCTTTGAGGCGCTCCCTCGGGTGAGAACTTGGCTCTTGGGCAGCAGGGGTTATCTGCTGCCGTCGCGGCTAATGACACCTATCCGGAGGGCCCAGGCCGACGCGGAGGCATGCTATAATGACACCCGTGCAGCGACCAGGCGCATCATCGAGTGGTTCAATGGAGCAAGCTCCGGAGGCTTCCCCGCCCCACCTGGCGCTGCCAGTCCTGGAGGCCCACTCTCATCTTGAACAGGGTCTCAATGCTCGCAGCAATGGAGCACAGGGACTGTGCTATGTGCCTCTGGGACTGTGCCACATCACTCACAGGCCAGCTCAGGCCAGCCAGTGCCAGGCCAATGCCTCAGACCCGTGACTGAGCCAAGCTCCAGAGCGCCGCAGCAATGTCCATGGACATGTGGCCCTGGTACATGGCTGCCTGTGGTCATGGCTGCTCTGTCCTGTGCATTGGCCACCCCCCGCACAGAGTGCCCCAGGCCTTGGACATCTTGATCCATTTATGTGAGCCTTGCAGCAAAGGCTTCCACCGGCAAGCCATCCATTCGGGTTTGGGCTGGGTAGCATGTATTGTCGGCACCGCCACCTGCTCAGTCAGTTGAACTCCTCCAAATGCATCTGCAGGATCTGGAAGGTTGCTGATCCCCCTTGTGTAGTTCCTGGCTCTGCGCCTGCATCTCCAATATTGATGGGACTGCCCTTTCCAGAAGTCTGATACCCACCTGGACACAGCTAGTCCTGGGGTTGGGCCGACCTCCGAGAGTTCCTACCTCGACCTGATGCACTGCAGCATGTGTGTCATGCATACCAGAGAGTGTCCCAGGAGCCTCTTCACTATAGTGTTCAACAGAGGTGAGTGTCTCTGGAATGGTGGAGTGTGTTGGTGGCAGCAGTGACGTGAAGACCGTGTCACTTCACCACTCCCCTCGCTGACATTCCACCTCGTTACCTTTCCACAATAATCTCACCAAGTTACCATCTCTTAATTTCCCTTCCAATTCACTAACTCTATTTATCAGCAATTCTTCCGACATATCGAACCTCTCACTCACTGTCTCTCCTGGCTCATTGCTTCATAGAATCATAGAATTTACAGTGCAGAAGGAGGTCATTCGGCCCATCGAGTCTGCTTCGTCTCCCCCGAACCTCGGTTGTGACTCCATCCTCCCTAACCCTCTCTCTCACCACCTCTCTCCTTGCCCCTCCCACTCATCACCACTTCGACTCTCCTGCTCGTTGCCTTCCTCCCTGAGCCTCCTACTCACAATGTCCCTGATATTTCCACCCCCCCCTCTCCTACTCGTAGCTCCTCTCGCTCCTTCACCTTTCTGGTCCTCTCCTGAGCCCCTGGTCACAATGATGATTCAGGAAATGAAAGTGGCAACTTAGAGGAAGAGGGTGGCTCAGGTCAGGAGGAACTCAGCAAGCAGGGAGATCAGGAAGGGAAGTGGCAATAGGGAATGTCCAAGACGGAGTGGCAAGCGAGAGCATCCAGCTGTGAAACGGCGAGCAAGAGGTTCTGTGAGGAGAGCAGCGAGCGGAAGTGTTCAAGGGGGAAGCAGTGAGCCGCAGAAAAGTGGCAAGCGGAGCATCCATCAAGGAAGCGGGAAGGAAGTGGCAAGCGAGACATCCAGGACAGAAGTGGGAAACTAGAGAATTGGGAGAGGCGATGAACTGGTGGTAATCTGAATCTGTTGGTACTGCAACCTTATAAGAATTCCTAAAATATTCAGAGTTAGCAAGAGGATTTTGGACCAGGTAGGTTCAAGGCAGCTAATAGATGTTTAATGTAAAAATACATGTCAGCAATGTGACACACCCTTATTGCATGCTTTCTTGTGTGAAAATGATTTATGTTCAGTACTTTTTTTTAGAATACCACTTTTTAGGTACACATTAGGAGTGCTAAACAACGAATTGCTGAATATTTTTTTCCTTGACAAGCAAAATAATATCCTGCTTGCAAAAGGCAAACATCACAAAGCAATAATAACCCATGCGAAGTCAGGAGAGTGAGAGCCTTGAAGAGTGTGCAGGTTAATCTCAGTGGGAGTGTTTAGGGCTTAATATTGACAACTTTATTGATCTGCTTTACTTCGTTTTCACTGTTCAATAATAGGAATTATCTTAAGTTATTTATTGGTGATCTTAAAAGTGAATTTATCTGAGGAATGTGTTACGTAGTTAACTGGCTACAAAAGGAATTGAATTAGCTCTTCTCTGGTATTTTTATTCCCCAGCAGGTGTTCAGTTACTTTGTAGAACTGTGGTGGAAGTTGGTCCTCATCACACCCAGTTTCCAAACGTAAAACTGAGTAACAAGAACTGATCACAGGTCTGAGGATATGGAGCAGTTTAGAATTCAATAAAGAAGGACCAAGGGATTGATTAAGTCGGGAAAATAGAGTATGAGAGTAAGCTTGCTGGGAACATAAAAACTGACTGTTATAGTCTCTATAGGTATGTGAAGAGAAACATATTGGTGAAAACAAATGTAGGTCCCTATCAGTCAGAAACAGGGAATTTATAATGGGGGAGAAAGAAATGGCTGCACAACTAAATATATACTTTGGTTCTGCCTTCACAACTGAGGACACAAATAAGATACCAGATATGTTGGGGAATGCAGGGTTATTTTTTAAATTTATTTTTTATTTTTCCAATTAAGGGTCAATTTAGCATGGCCAATCCACCTACCCGGCACATCTTTGAGATTGCACCCAATATCTCCAAATTTGCAGATGACGCGAAGTTGGGTAGGAGAGTGAGCTATGAGGAGGATGCAGGGATCCTTCAGTGTGATTGGGACAAGTTGAGTGAGTGGGCAGATAAATGGCAGATGCAGTATCATTTGGAGTAATGCGAGATTATCCACTTTGGTAGCAAAAACTGGAATTACAACTTCCCACGGACACCAACATATCGGTTAAGTCGGCTTCCCAACTGTCAAGCTGAAACAAATGAGGGACCAAAACAGTTTTCAGAAAACGCTTTATTGAATGGATATCAAAACATGGCAGGCATATGAGATCAGAATGTTGGCTAATTATGGAGGATCAACACCAACACATACGGAATGGGTCAAAGAGCCTATATTCCGACAATCTGCGGTATAATTTCTGTGCAATTTTGTGTGATTCTTGTTGTCAGCTGCTTTATATCTAATCAACCTGCCAATTTAAGATGCTAAAAAATATTTGTTTATATGGATCAGATAACGATAGACATATAACCAAAGATACTTAACTACTCGTCACCTCATATGCATATGCTAGAAAGTTAAGCTACTACAAACATTTACTGGCCAATTCATCTCACATCAGCCTTGCCATCTGATGCCTTTCATGCTCATCCTACTTGTCAGGGATAGATGTTGTCAACACCTCTTTCCTGCAGACCATCTCGTAACCCAATAGATTAAGGTTTTTTTTTCCAGTTAGCCTCGCTCCATTTACTCAGTCTACTCAAACTTATTATCAATCCAGTTTTTGCTGAAAGGATGACTGCCTTTCTTTAGATTGTGACCCGATTCCTTCCCATACCATGCTTTCATATTGAGAGAGCAGGGTCAATCACTCATCTAGCTTGATCTATTAAGGACCTTTTTAAAAAATCTCTCACGTGCCTTAGTGCCAAACCATATTCCTTAATGGCAATAAAAGACATTTAAGCTCAATGCTCTATTACAGCAAACAAGTTTTTAATTGTTGATCAATACCTGCCAGACTTCAGTCTACACATAGTCAATGGGAGATAAAATTATAAGAGTGTTTGCATTTTGTTAGTGGGACTCAGCAAGATAAAATTACCCTACATCACTACCATTTTATAATTCAATTATGAAAGCAGTATAACATTTTGTAATGACAGTAGAAATAAGTCAAAACAATACCATTTAGTACTCCTTCGTCTCTTTCCTGCCAGCTCAACAAAAGAGATGGCACCGGAAGTGGTGGTGGTGCAAATTTACGAGTATTATGGACTACTATTTGGTTTGCTGTGTACAATACGTCTGTGGCCACTTACTAATTATAATATCTATTTGAAACTCATGTGGTGATGTTTATTGTTATCTAAATGAACAGACGGATACCTTCAGCAGCTAAAATCAAATTAATCATGTATTAGATAAGGATTAGCTGATGTCAATCAAGCCAGATTCGATACATACACAATAACCAAATTGCATCTTTTTAAGCAATTCCGTTAGAAGAACAAAGAAGCAGAACAAAGAAAAATTACAGCAGAGGAACAGGTCCTTCGGCCCTCCAAACCTGCGCCGGTCAAGATCCTCTGTCTAAAACTGTCGCCAATTTTCTAAGGATCTGTATCCCTCTGCTCCCTGCCCATTCATGTATCTGTCTAGATATATCTTAAATGACGCTATCATGCCCGCCTCTACCACCTCCGCCGGCAATGCGTTCCAGGCACCCACCACCCTCTGCGTAAAGAACTTTCCACACACATCTCCCTTAAACTTTTCCCCTCTCACCTTGAACTTGTGACCCCTAGTAATTGAGTCCCCCACTCTGGGAAAAAGCTTCTTGCTATCCACCCTGTCTATACCTCTCATGATTTTGTAGACCTCAATGAGGTCCCCCTCAACCTCCGTCTTTCTAATGAAAGTAATCCTAATCTACTCAACCTCTCTTCATAGCTAGCACCCTCCATACCTGGCGACATCCTGATGAACCTCCTCTGCACCTTCTCCAAAGCATCCACATCCTTTTGGTAATGTGGCGACCAGAATTGTACGCAGTATTCCAAATGTGGCTGAACCAGTCTTATACAACTGTAATATGACCTGCCAACTCTTGTACTCAATACCCCTTCTGATGAAGGAAAGCCTGCCGTATCCCTTCTTGAGCACTCTATCAACCTGCGCAGCCACCTTCAGGGTACAATGGACCTGACCACCCAGATCTCTCTGTACATCAATTTTCCCCAGGGCTTTTTCATTTACCGTATAGTTCGCTCTTGAATTGGATCTTCCAAAATTCATCACCTCGCATTTACCCGGATTGAACTCCATCTGCCATTTCTCCACCCAACTCTCCAATCTATCTATATTCTGCTGTATTCTCTGACAGTCCGCTTCACTATCTGCTACTCCACCAATCTTAGTGTCATCTGCAAATTTGCTAATCAGACCACCTACACCTTCGTCCAGATCATTTATGTATATCACAAACAACAGTGGTCCCAGCACGGATCCCTGTGGAACACCACTGGTCACAGTTCTCCATTTTGAGAAACTCCCTTCCACTACTACTCTCTGTCTCCTGTTGCCCAGCCAGTTCTTTATCCATCTAGCTAGTACACTCTGGATCCCACAAGACTTCACTTTCTCCATCAGCCTACCATGGGGAACCTTATCAAATTTCTTACTAAAGTCCATGTACATGACATTTACAGCCCTTGCCTCATCAATCAACTTTGTCACTTCCTCAAAGAATTCTATTAAGTTGGTAAGACATGACCTTCCCTGCACAAAACCATGTTGCCTATCACTGATAAGCCCATTTTCTTCCAAATGGGAATAGATCCTATCCCTCAGTATCTTCTCCAGCAGCTTCCCTACCACTGACGTCAGGCTCACCGGTCTATAATTACCTGGATTATCCCTGCTACCCTTCTTAAATAAGGGGACAACATTAGCAATTCTCCAGTACTCCGGTACCTCACCCGTGTTCAAGGATGCTGCAAAGATATCTGGTAAGGCCCCAGCTATTTCCTCTCTCACTTCCCTCAGTAACCTGGGATAGATCCCATCCGGACCTGGGGACTTGTCCACCTTAATGCCTTTTAGAATACCCAACACATCCTCCCTCCTTAGGCCGACTTGACCTAGAGTAATCAAACATCTATTCCTAACCTCAACATCCGTCATGTCCTTCTCCTCTGTGAATACCGATGCAAAGTACTCGTTAAGAATCTCACCCATTTTCTCTGACTCCACGCATAACTTTCCTCCTTTGTCCTTGAGTGGGCCAACCCTTTCCCTCGTTACCCTCTTGCTCCTTATATATGAATAAAAGGCTTTGGGATTTTCCTTAACCCTGTTTGCTAAAGATATTTCATGACCCCTTTTAGCCCTCTTGATTCCTCGTTTCAGATTGGTCCTACATTCCCGATATTCTTCCAAAGCTTCGTCTGTCTTCAGTCACCTAGACCTTATGTATGCTTCCTTTTTCCTCTTAGCTAGTCTCACAATTTCACCTGTCATCCATGGTTCCCTAATCTTGCCATTTCTATCCCTCATTTTCACAGGAAAATGTCTGTCCTGCACTCTGATCAACCTCTCTTTAAAAGCCTCCCACATATCTAATGTGGATTTACCTTCAAACAGCTGCTCCCAATCCACATTCCCCAATTGGCCTTCCCCCAATTTAGCACTCTTCCTTTAGGACCACTCTCGTCTTTATCCATGAATATTCTAAAACTTACGGAATTGTGATCACTATTCCCAAATTAATCCCCGACTGAAACTTCAACCACCTGGCCGTGCCCCCCTTCCCGAGTTGGACTATTTACATCTGCTCTAGAAAACCCTCCTGGATGCTCCTTACAAATTCTGCTCCATCTAGACCTCTGACACTAAGTGTATCCCAGTCAATGTTGGGAAAATTAAAATCTCCTATCACCACCACCCTATTGCTCCTACATCTTTCCATAATCTGTTTACATATTTGTACCTCTATCTCACACTCGCTGTTGGGAGGTCTGTTGTACAGCCCCAACATTGTTACCGCATCCTTCCTATTTCTGAGGTCTGCCCATATTGCCTCACTGCTCGAGTCCTCCATAGTGCCCTCCTTCAGCACAGCTGTGATATACTCTCTGACCAGTAATGCTACTTCCTTTTACCTCCCTCTCTATCCCGCCTGAAGCATCGATATCCTGGGATATTTAGTTGCCAATCATGCCCTTCCCTCAACCAAGTCTCAGTAATAGCAAAAGCATCATACTCCCAGGTATTAATCTAAGCCCTAAATTCATCTGCCTTACCTACTATACTTCTTGCATTAAAACAAATGCATCTCAGACCACCAGTCCCTTTGTGTTCATCATCTGCTCCCTGCCTACTCTTCCCCTTAGTCACGCTGACTTCATGATCTAGTTCCTTACAGGCTTTAGTTACTATCTCCTTTCTGTCCACTACTGTTATATTAAACCGAGAGTAGGCATATTCAAAGGCTTACAGTTTTAAACATTTGGGAGTTATTTAAAAGTATGATATTACCCTGTAACCCTTGACAGCTATCAAAGCATTATTACTCATGTTTTATTTATTACTAGGCAGTCACATGCAAAAAATCCCCAAAGAACAATCTATAACCAATTCTATAAAATTCATTCCTGTCTCTTCTGAAACTGGACCACAGTGTACACAATCTAATGAAGCATAAAAAGGAGGACTTGAAGATCAGAGTTTCTTGATCTTTAATTGCTCTTGCGCATATTCTATGAATCCCATTAAAATTAAATTATTTTATAGTATACCTAATTTTATTAGCTTATATCATATATATTTATAAAGAAGCTCTGTTATTTTCTGTGAAATGGAAAAAGATCTGTTTGCCCACCAGATAAAAATGTTAAATACGTCATTTGAAGTTTTAAACCATCACTTCCACAATTTGCCAGAATAATAAAGCACAATGCATGGCGATTAAATGATTAAAACTAGTCAAACATTAATTGTCGCAGTATGAAGCATAGACAGAGTTCTCATCAATTCTCTGCTGACTATCTGTTCAGTGCTGGTTTAAAAGGTTCCATATTACAACAAACACAAAACACAACTGTATTGATTTATCTCTGCCCTATTCACTAATAGAACAGAATTTCAATTGTCTAGTGGAGGGGGATTTGAGTGCAATTGAGAGTTAAATCCCTGAAAAATTCTGACATGTTGGAAACCCGACACAATTCCTCTAAAGTCCAGTTTTTACTGGGGCACATGGGAACCCCCTTGGGTATGTTGAGTATCTTGTTTAAATATGTTAAGTGCTGATTCTTTCTGCCTTTAATTCAGCATTATTGCTTTAACAGCCAGCACATGGGTTTTCTGCACTGTTTGAAACTCGCCAGAGTCAACAAGTGTGAATACAGCAGGTATTTATAGCTCTGTGAAACCGATAGGATGGGAAGCCTTTAAACAATAACACACAAAAGCCCCTTCCTTGTTGATGTGAAAGAATTCTGTTCACAGGAATTCTTTTGAGTGTTTTTACTGCTTTACAGGCACAACTTTTTAGAATTCATTTTGCCTATCTTGGACTTTACTAACCTTGATTTGAACTGCCCTGTCACCAACCTTCACCGCAACATGGGAGCAATTTATGGTCCTCTACCTTGGACCTCTGATGAGGAACAAGAGTAGCAGCAACATTAACACCATAGCACCCTGAGCTGTAGGAAGAAAATCAACAGCAATAGCTTCCACCTTTTCGTCTGTCACATGCTGCTTCACAGGACAGCGGGAATGGGCACAGAGCTCCATCATGAATGAAGGGATACCCCCTTCTCAGGGTCGTATGGGCAGAGTTTCAGCTTTCCTGACATGATAGAACAGCAATGCCACATGAGGTTCAGACTTTCAAGCCAGGTTGTTGCTGACATCTGCAGCCTCCTGAAACAAGTCCTCCTTCCCAGTGGAAAAGGTAGGCAAACAATGCCAATGGCCGTCAAGGTCACCACAGCCATGAACGTTTTTGCCTCCAAGGATTTGCTTGTATTATTCACAAGGTTTCACGATCAGCTGCTCATAAGTGTATCTCCAAAGGTATCGAATGCCATGTTGCTCAGGGCTGTCACTTATGTCACCTTTGCTACTGATTTGGACAATCACAACTAGCAAGTTCTCACCTTTGCTAATGTGCATCGATTTCTGCAGGTACTGTGACTAACAGCCTGCATGCACCTGGCAATCAAGGAAGTCTGAAAGTGATCAAAAGTCTCATCAATCAGAAGGGATTCCAACTCCGTCAGGTAGTCAGCTGGTTTGTAACCACCAGAAGGCATATCCACGCAATGCATCCTGGAAGTTGCCATGATGCCTTAACTTTGTGCCAGTCACATCTCTGACACATATTTGCATCTCCAAACAGAGTCAGGGAGTTGCACTTTGAAGACAAGGGCTAAGGACTTGACTGACAACATCTGTGAAGAGCCCTACTGATGCAGAGGAAGTACAACAGAAACCACAAAACCAGAAGACCATTGAGCAAGTCATTGGGTTGCTGAAATGTGACTCTGTGCCTGTCAGACCTAGGGGTGCTCTCCAGTTTGTACCAACAGAATCGTAGTTGTCTGCTATGTTCCTTGCAGAACACAGTGCTACAGACGAGACTGGAGCTGAGGAGGAGAGAGGCGAGGGTCATTCTGCACCCTCAGTGGAGAAGCCTGATGTGTTCCGGCTACCGGCAGCTGCTGATCTGGCGGTCAGAGAAGTCTTTGATGCACTCCTCTGGGCACAGTGTAGATAATCTGTGTGTGTGAAACCTAATGCCAGACTGCAACACATATTGGACGGAATTCTCCGCAAATGGGGCTATGTCCCCATGCCCGCCGGAAAACGGGCGGGAATCACTCCAGATTTTTTTCAAAAAGTCCGGAGTGATTCACGACTTCTTGAGGGATAGCAGGGCCCCGGCGTGTGCTGCTGCCAATACAGGGCCCTGCACTTACGGCCGCGGGTCCGGAAATGCGCGCGGCGGCCATTTTCGCACCGGCCCCCGCACAACATGGCAGAGCTACATGCCGGGCCGGCGTGGAAGAAGATAGGCTCCCACGGATCGCATGCGCCCACCGATCGGTAGCCCCCGATCGCAGGCCTGGCCGTTGTGGAGGCCACCCGGGAGTCTGACCCCCGCCCCCCCACCAGGACGGCCACCGCGGCCTTGAGACCGAGCTCCCGCCGGGTGAAACCATATGGGAACCACGCCAGCGGAACTTGGCGGAAATTGAGCTGGTTGATCGCAGAGAATCGCCGCGGGGGCCTCTTTCAACGTCGCCCGACAGGCGCCGTGTCGACCTAGCGCGCGACTGCCGCTGATTCTCCGGTCGCCGGAGAATCGCGTCCCAGCGTCGGAGCCGATCGCGGGTCTGAGACCCCATTCTCCGCCCCCGTGCCGAGCACGATTTAGGCGCGGAGGCTCGGAGAATCCTGGCCATTATTCCCAGAATCCAAAATTCCTTCTTCTCGTTCACAATCTCTGTTCATCTTCTAGCCATACCATTCTTCGCAAGAGGTGGAGAGGACAGGACAAAGGGAACTGGAAGGAAAATGCATGGTTTATTTACATTTTATAATACATTAACTTGGATATTTTGTAAGAGTCACCCCAATAAATTTCTCTGCGCAAAAAAGTCAAAGTTTCCATTTCCAATTACAGCCAATTCCAACACCTTCTTCACCAATCTTCAGACGCTAAATGCAGGCTCCTTGTTCCCCTGCTCTGACAGTTGAGATACCCTTAGTATCTGAATTTTGGGCCCAATGACTGATCCACCTGCACGGGGGAAATTCTATAATCGGGGCATGAAGCAACCTGTGTGTAATAACTGGGGGGAGGGTGAAGGGGGCAAAGAATGAGAAGTGGGAGCATTTCGTGTTCCTTGGTGGAATCTTTCTCCATCTTCCGTATCATGGGTCACCCTCACATCCCTGCCAGCTAGAAATCACTGTTCATTGAGGCCGGCATTGAATGGTTGAGGTTTGACATTCCACCATCTATTTCAAGTAGAAGATTGAGCGCGCAATCCATTGGGCAGGGTGAGAATGCACTCATTTGACTGCTGTGTTTGGTTCTCCATGCAGGTGGTCAGTCATTCCATACAGGTGACTATCTGCACAAACCAAACGTGAGGCATCATGTCACTCATGTTTGAGGGGCACCCTTCAATTTCTTTCCAGTATGGAGCGCTTCTGGAAATGCTGGTATAACCTCACACACATTATTTTCTTAATCACTGGAGCAGCATTCCAGTGATCAAGATGAGAATGAATGTGAGGTTATTCCAGCATTTCCAAAAGCACTGCATACTGGAAAGAAATTGAAGGAGTGCCCCTCAAACATGAGTTCAAATCCCACCACAGCAAATTTTGAAATTTGAATTCAATAAAAAATATGGAAATGTTTCCAATCTGTGTGAAACCATTGTCAATTGTTGTCAAACCCATCTGTTTCACCTATGTTCTTGAGGAAAGGGAATTTACCATCCTTGCCTGGTCTGACCTACATGTGGCACTAGACCCATAGCAATGTGGTTGACTCTTAAATGCCCTCAGAAATGGCTGCGAAAACCACTCAGTTCAAGAGCAAACAGGGATGGGAAACAAATACTGGCCTTGCAAGTGTCGCCCACATTGCCTAAACAAATTTTAAAAACACAGGGCCTTCATGTATAACCTGTCATGGGAATGTCCCTTTAAGAAATGTTTGTCTTCTCAAATGGAGAAATATCAAAGTATCCCCACATTCCTGTGGTTGCTGATTTCTCAAGAATCAATGTTGAATAAGGCCAATCTGACCCCAGTTTAAATTCCTTTATTTAGAAATCCAATGCCCACATGCTGCAATCGAATGAGAAACCCAGAACAAAAACAGGATGCTAACACCGTAAATTAGTTAACCCCCCCCCCCCCCCCCCCCGGCAACCCGCACCACGGGGCACACTCACCGCAACCGCTGCAAGAAAAATTGTAAGGTCAAAAACCAGCCCATAGTTTCAGAAAAATGGGTGTGAGAGAGAGGTAATCAGGGAGCTAGTCATGTGCTCAATTTCTGCTCCTGTATAGCAATGCACCCAAAACTCCTCTCTGACATTTTAAGTGGTAGTAACTGACTCAGCCTGAAGACAATGCAGAAATGTAAATTTCATACAATTAAATTTCAGAGGGTTTTGCATCCAGATTTCCACTAACAGTGCCTGTTGCAGGTCAGGAACAGACTACCCCATTAAATCCTGTAACAATTGGTTTCAAAGTTGCTGTTTAAGTGTTATCATGCTTAAAGAACAGCCTGCTATAGACAAGATAAGTCTTAATTTTTCTCTTTTTTAAATTAGTTTTTGTGCTTGAATACTTGCTGCATATGCGATTTGCATTTTATGCTTTTTAATGACAGCCGCATTCAAAAAAATCCAACAGTCCCCCTTCTGCCTTTTGCAAACTGTTTTCTTTGAATATAGATGATGGCAAACGACCAATTGTCCCCTTGATGGCTTTGGAAGTAAGTTGCTTGGCCTTCTCATGAGTCATTGACAACAATTTCTCGACTGGAAGGTCTCTTCCCTACATTATGCTACTCTGAATAAAAATATAAACCTCACATTTAAGGCAGCGCCCTTCTCCAATTAATGTCACAATAGTCCCAGATGACCATAGGCTGCTTTCCCCTTTGAAGGGGAGAGCTGACTGGTGGTGATCAAGCCTGAGGATCACCACACCTCAGGTGACGGGCAAGGTTGAGAACACAGAGCCTTCATGTACAACCTGTCATGGGAATGTCCCTTTAAGAAATGTTTGTCTTCTCAAATGGCTGCAGTGATGTCACTGTGTGGGTGGAGCTCAACTGTGGCTCTAGTTTTTACTTTTGTTTTGAGCTGGAAGCTGTTTGTGGCTGAGTTTTACTTTCGGTTTAGACTTTTGGAAGCTGGATAAAGACAGAGAAATCTGGGATGTGTGTCTCTGCATGTTAAAAAGTGTCCAGATCACCTGATAATTTAAACGTGATAACTGCTTTCTGTAAAGAATTCATACCTACTGTTTTGGTAAAAAAAGGTGTGTCTGGTATTGAATGTTATTATCAAGTTGAAACAGCAGAAAGGGAAGTTATTAAGGGTTATATAAATATAGAGTACTAAAGACTGTGTGGGGAATTTATGTTTGTTGTCAATAAAAAAATGCTTACTTTGTGTGTTTATAAAATGTTAACTGAATTTGTAGAATAAACTTTGTTTTTGATTTCAAGTGCTTATGGCCACTGTTGCATAACACCTGAAGAGTAGGCCCTTGTGCTCCTCATAACCAAAATCTATAAATAGTTGTAGGTCAAATGAACTCCACTACATACTTTGGTGTTCTCTAAACCCTGGCCCATAAAAAACGTCAGCTGATTTGGGAATCAAACCCACACTGTTGGCCTTGCTCTGCATCATGAACCAGCTGCCCAGCCAACTGAGCTAAACCAGACCCAATTATCACACCATTATTCTTCATATCTACATTTACTTTCCTTGTTTCTCCACCTACTACTCAGCACCACAATGACGCTCTTTTGTCAACTCCTTTGGAGGCAATGTAGTGATACCCTGACTGCTGCTTGGGGTCCTGCTGTCATTTTGGCCAAGCAATGCAAGTGTGAATATATTGAGAGCGCTTGTTCCATTTCGCGAAAGGGTAAGAGCACAAAAATTAAAAATCACAACTCTTGGTGACTATAAATAATTTTAACTTTCACAAATATTCATCTGCAGCTGTCACTTTTCATATTTGATGCTCGAAGCACCGTGACATTTCAAAAAGTTGTTATTTCAGTTGGGAGGCATCCACTGTGTATGCCCCTTTGAAATATAGAATGCCTTTAAGTTCCAGGATGCACTCAAATATCACTTCATGAATGAGACTACTACATTCTCCCCGTGTCTGCTTGGGTCTCACCCCTACAAGCCAAAGATATGCAGGGTAGGTGGATTAATTGGAAAAAAAAGAACTGGGTACTTTAAATTTATTTGAAAAGAAAATGAATGAGACTGCTACTGCATCCAAGTAAACTAATGTGCATTTCATATTTGCCTGTAGAATTCAAATGAGGCCCCAAAGGAGGGTTGAAAGCCCAGCTATTGGTCTCTGCAAGGTGCGCTCCATATTAATTGCTCCTGGACTGGGCCAGGAAGGAAAGACCGGCCTAGTTAGTTTGTCCTAAAATAACTCAATGGGACTAATTTATCAAAATATTATTTATAAAATGTTACAGTAAATTCTACAATACCTTTCGCAAGTAATTTGAAGTAGCCTTCCTTGCCTGATTTATAATCCTACAATGTAATTCTGGAAACTCAGAGGGCAACATGCCAATTATTAAACACAGTCTTCAGATACCTTGCAGTATGTCACAATGTGTATCAAAATTAATTATATGAATATAATAATAATAGTTTATTGTCACAAGTAGTCTTCAATGAAGTTACAGCGAAAAGCCCCTAGTCGACACATTCCGGCGCCTGTTCGGGGAGGCTGGTACGGGAATTGAACCCATGCTGCTGGCTTTGTTCTGCATTACAAGCCAGCTGTTTAGCCCACTGTGTAAAACCAGCCCCGTTCGCTTATTTCACAGGACAAAAACATTAAATGGACAGTAATTTATAAAGTCTTGGTTTTCCAATTACTGTCATATTTTCCTTTCAATGTCCTCCCTACTTGTCATGATGCTATTGCCTGTTGCATGGGTTTCCATCGTTGCTCTGTGCACTCTGTTTTGCCCAACTTGCGAATTATGAGTGATGCTGAATAGTGAACATTGGCAGACTCTCGCTGCAGAATAAATCACACAGCTGGTCTGATTCGGTCTTCAACAGAAGCTGCACATGTGTATTCCAGCAGGGGGTCACTGGATAATGATTGGGACTTGAAATCATGGGTGGAATTTTCCTAAAAAATGGCAAAGTATTAGGTTCTGGCTGAAAACGAGCATGTTTCTTCTCCCCAGAAACAGAGCCAGGTTTTCACTCCAGAAATTCAGACACTTTGTCAAAAACAAGTAGGGGTGGGGGTTGGGGGGGGGGGGGGGGGGGTGGGGGGGGATGTTCTGCAGGTGTTTTGATCTCAAAGTGCTGAACAAGGTCCCCTTCTGCAGACCAGGATATCTGCAAAAGTCTTAATGTTTTTGGATGTCTAAGCTTCTTGAACTCTTGCATATCAAATAACTCCGGTTTACATAGTATGATAATACACTCTTGCCTAATTAATTGTCAAACACCCGGAGGCTAATCTACCTCAGTGCTGTCAGACAACAATTAACGGGAGGCACTCTGGATGAGCACCACTGGGAGCAAGAGTTGACTGCATGAAGTTGGAATCTGGCCTAATTTAATTAAAGGAGACATAGAAACCTAGAAATCTGGATACATCCTGAAGGCATTGGCACTAATTATGGGACAGGTGCAAATAGAATCCCACAGTGAATCCAGAAGAATATTTTGCAGGTAAGGTGTTTTGGGATTTTTTTGTGTGTTAAAGGCACTGTAAAATGTAAGTAGTTGTTCGTATTATCTGGACATGTTCTGATGAAGAACATTAATTTTTACAGCATCTATGGGTATAGAAACAGTAAATTCTATCTTGATGGCCCATGTCTTTCTGTGACAGTTATATTTCCTGTTTATCAGTGCAAGCTGTGTGTATTGGCTGGGATGACAGCAGTATTGCAAGCAGAAATCTGGGAGCTGAAAAGAGTAGTGCATTGTTGTGCCATTAAGACACCTGAGTTGTGAAGGTATCAAAGGTGCATAGAGCTAGCGCAATCATGGAGCAACTGCACTAGCCCAGTAAAATGCTCCAAATAGTTAATGTTGAATGCTTGAAAGCAGACATGTCAGCTTTTGGGGTGCTCTTGGCTATATCAGTGATAAGGTTTGAGAGCAGATTGTGGAAGCAGTGATAGGACAGAAGCTCTGGTCTAGAGTGGATGTGTTTGTGCATGACGGAATGCCACAACCATCTGGATGAAGAATTGAGGAACTCAATACAAGAATTGAAAAATTCTCGAATTAAGACAACTGTTGAAAGAACAGCTTAAACCTCTTTACAAGACAATGATATTGATGGATTTAAACAAGAAATTGCTTTATTGAAATCGGAGTTAGAAATTGCAAAAAAAGATTTGAAAGTGTATGCTATTGAGCAAAAGATAGTGGCAGACCACTCAACCTATCAGCTCAAAATATATAAACTGGGGGGTATTCTTGGAACTGCCAGCACTATGCGACAGTTAGCTAAATGTGCTCGACATGAGACTCTGATTCATTTCCGTTTAATCGTGCACTGGAGTGTGATTTTGAGCAAGTTTGCTGGGAGGTTGCTAAGTTCGGGTGCGAGGTGAAGAAGGGAAGGAGGTGTTCCTTTGCGTTTTCTAACTTTTTCACCGCTTAGGAATTAATTCTTACTTTGCTACAGGGGGAGATGCTAGGTGAATATCTGCTACGTGGTTCAGGTCTATTCTATTCTAAAATTTAAAATAATATATACACTGATGGTAAGGTTAATAAAGTATATAAAAAAGAAAAAGAACTCATAGAATAAAATAATTAAATAATTAATTAAAACACAGTAAGAATGGCAGGACAGGTGATGTGTCAAGGCTGCAGCAAATAGAAACTCCTGGAAGCCATTATGATCAGGCAGCACAGTGGCACAGTGCTTAGTATTACTGCCCCACAGTATCGGGGACCCGGCCTCAATTCCAGCCTTGGGTCATTTTTGGCGTGGAGTTTGTACATCCTCCATGTTCTGCATGGGTTTCCTCCGGGTGCTCCGGTTTCCTCCCACGGTCCAAAGAGGTGCAGGTTCGGTGGGTTGGCCGTGTTAAATTGCCCCTTAGTGTCCAAAAGGTTAGGTGGGGTGATTGGGTTATGGGGATAGGGTGGGGGCGTGGGCCTAGGCAGGAAGTTCTTTCAGAGGATCTATACAGGCTCAATGGGCCGAACTGCCTCTTCTGCACTGTAGCGATGATTCTATTCTATGATCTATGATCCAAGGCAAACACATCTGCAGTAAGCGATTGTGCCTCAAGGAACTTTGGCTCGGAGTCACTGAGCTGTAGGCCTAGCTGCTTGCAATACACTACATCAAGGAGGAGGAAAGTTCCATGGAAATCTTATACCAGGAGATGGTCCCATCCCTTAGGATAGTCTTCCGATTTGATCAGTGGTCAGGTACAGGAGGGTGTGACTGTAGGTGCTTCAGGTAAGGCACCCAGATGGCAAGAGTGCATGAACTTCAGCCTTTGCAATTGTCTGACAGGTTGAGATTCTTTAATGTTTTGGTGAGGAGAGTGGGGACTGCATGGATAGATGAGCTGGATCGTCATGGCAGTGTGGGATAGGAAGCCATTCATGTGGGGTCAGCAAAAACGAATGTAGTGGCAGTTTGGGAAAGTATAGTGAGTGTGATTGACACTGATCTCTTTAGTAAAGAGGAGTCCAGAAGGCGATTCACTGTCCCTTTTCATGCTGGGATTGCTTCGTGAATTCCGCAACGGGGCCACCAGTTTGAGCCCCTCCCTCCCAACCATGGGATTTTTTGGGTCACCCTCCCCTACAGTGTGACCTGACCAGGTCAAAGGCAGTTAAGTGCTCTCTGCAGAGAAAATCATGAAGCGAGAGCACTAACTGCCTTTGATATGGTCCAAGAGCTGTCAATCATAGCTAGATTTTTATAAACATTGTGACAATTCAACAGCCTTGTTGCGCCCGACTTGCTGTCGTAACAAAGCTGTTGAATCTCGCATGAGGCCTCTCGTGAGATTCGCGACACTCGAATCGTGTCAGAAAATTTAACGGAGTCACACGAGACGTTGTCACCTGGATCTCGCTCTCACTGACCGAGATTGAGATATGCATATTTAAATGAGCCATTAAGCTCAATTAAATATATATTTGCCAGATTCTCCTGGTGCTCAGGATTCACTGGTTGCCCCTGAGAGACCTCACCAGGGCACCGTTTAGTACTGGTCCACACAAACACGTTGTAGCAGCACCTGGGGGTTTTGCAGGCAATTGGAGTCGACCTGCATTGGGCAGGGTGGTATAAGACATAAAACCATAAGGCATAGGAGCGGAAGTAAGGCCATTCGGCCCATCGAGTCCACTCCACCATTCAATCATGGCTGATTTCAACTCCATTTACCCGCTCTCTCTCCATAGCCCTTAATTCCTCGAGAAATCAAGAATTTATCAACTTCTGTCTTGAAGACACTCAACGTCCCGGCCTCCACCGCCCTCTGTGGCAATGAATTCCACAGACCCACCACTCTCTGGCTGAAGAAATTTCTCCTCATCTCTGTTCTAAAGTGACTCCCTTTTATTCTAAGGCTGTGCCCCCCGGGTCCTAGTCTCCCCTGCTAATGGAAACAACTTCCCTACATCCACCCTATCTAAGCCATTCATCATCTTGTAAGTTTCTATTAGATCTCCCCTCAACCTCCTAAACTCCAATGAATATAATCACAGGATCCTCAGATGTTTATTGTATATTAGGCCTACCATTCCTGGGATCATCCGTGTGAATCTCCGCTGGACCCGCTCCAGTGCCAGTATGTCCTTCCTGAGGTGTGGGGCCAAAATCCTAACACTCCCGCTGGCACCTGGGCACTTTGGCACTTCCATGGTGCCCGAGTGGCACTGCCAGATTGGCAGGGGGCACTGCTACGGTGCCAGTCCAATGTGCAAGGTGCCAGGTTGCCCCGTGTCAGGGGTTGGGCCCGGGAGGTGCCTTGCCTATAAGAGGTGGGGTTAAGGGGGCTCGAGGACTCAGGAAGAGGTAAGTTAGGTACAATGGCCATGGTGAAATTGCTGAAGGAGGGTCAAAAGATCCGCCCAGATCCGCGAGTAGTCTTCCTGTACTGGCATATGCGTTTCAATCGATTGTCTTCTGATTCAGAGGCAAATGTTCAACATATGAGCCAAGGTTGGCATCTTATATTACCATCAAAGGAGAACTCAATTTAATTTTTAATAACATATCTTTTAATCTCGCATTGTTTCATGATGCAGAAAATAAAGTGTCAGATACTCAAAAAGTAAAAGAATATGTATTTCTTTGTCATAATTGAATGGGTAAAACAAATAATAATTCTCTGACTAATCATCTCCAACAGAAAACAATAATGCTAATTTTCAGGAATCAATGGAAGAATTAAATGAGCCCTGTTACGACACCCTGGGCTAGTGCATGGTCAATTACAGCCCCACTTGACCAGGAGTTGCAACACAATTGAAATTAATTATTAATTCTTAGAAAATACCCAAAGTCTTTGGCCCAATAACTACAGTCACCAGGTTTGTAAATTTAAACACAATTAACTTTTATTGATAACAATTACTATAATTAAATAGGCAGCAAATACAACTGGTTACTATTATTTAATTCCTAACCTCCCTTCTTTAACTCACCCCACCCTCTACCCACACACACAAGACAGACAAACACAGAGGGGAAAGAGTGGTTCAAAAAAGAATAATACAAAAAGTAAAAGGATCAAAGTCTGTTTCAGATGGACATCTTCCAGATTGAGTCATCTAGTCTAGGGCTTCGGTAGGGTGTTCTTGCTTTCAGCCTGCAATGGTTTTCACTGTAGATTCATCAGGATCTCAAACCTTTTCTGTAGATTTAGAAACATCAGCAGGAAATATTTCTGGAGAATGAGAGACAGAGAGAGAGAGAGAGAGAGAGCAACTCACAGCTTCTGCTCTCAGCATCTAGAGCCCTTTCCTTGGGTACTCTGAAAACACCACCTGGCTGAACCCAACCACAGTCTGTCGCCGGGCAGAATATGATCTTCGGCCAACCTATTGGCCACCAGCCAACCAATCAACAAATCCCTCCGATCTCTCAGGTACCAGAAAGTCTGAGTTCTTCTGTTCAAAATCTAAATCTTCATAGCACAGTGTACTACTTTGTAACTTGAGTTCCTCACTTCCTCTGCTCGACTTAAAAGTATATGTCCATTAAATATCCATGGATCAAAAATGATAAAGACAAAGTAAAAGAAATGGGAAATAAGGGAATCAACAGGAAGGGGCCTAACAACCTGAATTCTCTCTGTTAGCTTCCAGATATTGCTGCTGGTCCTCACCTTAGTTTACAGTGAAACATCTATTTGTGACAATAGTGAGCAGTATGTGGAATACTGCCACACAAATTTTAATTGGTTACACCGCAAAGACCTTTTCACTATGCATCTTAATCGGTTGTTTTAGTAATTTTTTTGTAGTTGCTTTTCTGGACCTTTAGTTCATCCATATATTTGGTAGTTACTCTTCTCAACTGGTATATGTTGATTGCCAAAGGTGATGCCAGCCAGTGTTTCACTATACAGCCTCCATATTTATGAGTCAGCAGAAGACATGCAAGTGTTCCTGGACTATATGATTCACCTCAGAAGGTACATTCAACCTAAATCTTAGTCTCCACCTGTATTGCATCTCCATTGTGGTTGCCAATGTACTAATTTGTGTGAGTTGTGAGCCTCTTATGCCATGTATGCTCCAGTCTGCCCTTTCCTCTTCCTGCACTCTCATATGTGATTTAGCAGAAGGGTGGCAGCTCATCAGCAACACTGATAGATGTTTTTGGCTTTTTGAAGGCCAGTTATGATTTTTATTTATTGTACCATGGTGAGGCAGGTGGTCCACAGTGACTGAAAGGTACACGTTACAGGGGAGTGGCAGAGCCGGAGGGGTAGCCATTAACCACCACAATTTACTTGGCAATCTTGCCATGTAGCAGGAGCTGGTTCCAATTCTGGTAAAATGTCAGCAATAGCGGGAAGAGGCTATTTAATTCTTAAATTGACTGCCTGCCTCTGGTTAGTGGGCAACGGTGCCAATGCAAGTAACTCTTTTTGGAATATTCTCTGGCAGCAGGAAAACATTCCCTGCTCTTCTGATAACTGCGCACAGGAGCGAATATACCTGCGCAAATCCTGACGCATTTTGATAGAGTAAATAAGGAGAAATTGTTCCTGTGGCAAAAGGATAACAATTCAAAACAAACAAAGAAAAATACAGCACAGGAACAGGCCCTTCTGCCCTCCAAGCCTGCGCCGACCATGGTACCTACCGAAACTAAAACTGTATGCACTGACTGAGTCCGTGGACGCGATTCTCCGCTCCTGCGCCTGTTGGGAGAATCGCCTGGCGCACCATTTTTCCACGCGACGCCGGTCCGACACCCTCCTGCGATTCACCCAAGCGGCGAGAACGGCCCCGTCGAGTTCTGCGCGTGGCAGGCCGGAGAATCGCCCGAGATACCCAAAATGGCGATTCTCCGTTACCCCCGCTATTCTCCGGCCCGGATGGGCCGAAGTCCCGACGGCGTGACCCCAGTTCATGCCGTCGCCATTCACACCTGGTAAATAAAGTCTTCAGCCAGTCGTGCTGGCTGACGCTGAACAGTGAGGAGGTGAGCGGACTGTCCTGGAGCTCCGGCAGACCGGGTCGGCTTCCCCGAGAACACTGCGGCCAGCGGTGGGGTGGGAGGGGGGGGTTGAGGGAGAGTGTGGAGGTGGGAGTGGGGGGGAGGGAGGGAGTGGAGGTGAGAGGGGGGAGTGGAGGTGGGAGGGGGGTGAGGGAGGGAGTGGAGGTGGGAGGGGGGTGAGGGACGGAGTGGAGGTGGGAGGGGGGCAGGGAGAGTGTGGAGGTGGGAGCGGGTGAGGGAGGGAGTGGAGGTGGGAGGGGGTGAGGGGGGAGTGGAGGTGGGAGGGGGAGGGAGGGAGTGGAAGGGAGTGGAGGTGGGAGGAGGAGGGAGAGTGTGGAGGTGGAAGGGGGTGAGGGAGGGAGTGGAGGTGGGAGAGGGTGAGGGAGGGAGTGGAGTTGGGGGTGAGGGAGAGTGTGGAGGTGGGAGGGGTGAGGGAGGGAGTGGAGGGGGTTGAGGGAGGGAGTGGAGGAGGGAGAGTGTGGAGGTGGGATGGGGGTGAGGGAGTGAGTGGAGGTGGGAGGGGGTGAGGGGGGGAATGGAGGTGGGAGGGGGAGGGAGGGAGTGGAGGTGGGAGGAGGAGGGAGAGTGTGGAGGTGGAAGGGGGTGAGGGAGGGAGTGGAGGTGGGAGGGGGTGAGGGAGGGAGTGGAGGTGGGGGTGAGGGAGACTGTGTAGGTGGGGGGGTGATGGAGGGAGTGGAGGGGGTTGAGGGAGGGAGTGGAGGAGGGAGGGGGAGGGAGAGTGTGGAGGTGGGAGGGGGTGAGGGAGTGAGGGAGTGGAGGTGGGAGGGAGTGGAGGTGGGAGGGGGATGAGGGAGGGAGTGGAGGTGGGAGGAGTGGAGGTGGGAGGGGGGTGAGGGAAGGAGTGGAGGTGGGAGGGGACTGAGGGAGGGAATGGAGGTGGGAGGGGGGAGGGAGAGTATGGAGGGTGTCGTCCATCCGCGGCTGCCACATGTATGCCGCCCTGATATGGCAGGACGGTGACGAGGACACGGCCGCAGGTTGTCGTGTGGCTGATGGGCACAGGTGATTGGCACACT
Source organism: Scyliorhinus torazame (assembly GCF_047496885.1). Lineage (NCBI taxonomy): Eukaryota > Metazoa > Chordata > Chondrichthyes > Carcharhiniformes > Scyliorhinidae > Scyliorhinus > Scyliorhinus torazame. The sequence continues at coordinate 321,387,003 of NC_092707.1, read as the reverse complement.
GGTGAGGAGGACGGTGTGAACTGACCGTTGGACGCAGACAGTGACCAGGTGTTAGGCTGGCTGCGTATCTGCAGCGCGACCAGGCCACCGGGGCACACAGGTATCCCATGCAACCCGGCTGGCGAGGTGTGGAAGATCCTCCGTGTAACATGTTGTTTCTCTGCCCCCCACCACCCTCCTGCAGGTCACCATGTATGCCAACCAGACAGTGATGTTCACTGCCGTGGTTGGAGCCGCAGCTCTGCAGGTGGCCATCTGGCAGCGTAGACTGCGACGGCCCACAGTGGCTGCAGATGCAGCGGCTGCTGCTGCAGCAGAGAGGATGGCCGCGGAGTGGCCCGTCGTCGCCGCGCAGGCCGCAGGTGCTCAGGCCTAGAATGTCCAGGGGGATGCCGAGGGGAACATTGACCCCCCGACGGCGAGGAATGCACAGGAAGCGGGGACTGACATTGAAGTGCTTGGGGGGGGAGGAGGAGGACGAGGAGGCACTGATGGTGATGCCAGGGTGCCACAGGCGTCCAGCAGGGCCTAGGGTGTACCGTGACAGAATGTCGTTCGAGGCCCTATCGGACATCACATGCAGGAGGATACTACGGTTCAGCAGGGAGACGGTCGCACATATATGCCACCTCGTGGCGCACCTCGCACCACTTGGAATGGGAGGAGGACACGCGATACCAGTCTCCGTCAAGGTGACGGTGGCTCTAAACGTTTACGCTACCGGTTCCTTCCAGGCGCCGAGCGGGGACCTATCTGGGATCTCACAGACATCGGTCCACAGGTGCATCAGGGCCATGACCGACGCCTTGTAGGCCATCGTAGACAGGTACATTAAATTCCCCGAGGACCGAGCACAGCAGGAAGCATGGGCACGTGGATTCGCCAAGGTGGCCAGGATACCGATAGTCCAGGGTGTCATCGATGGTGTGCACGTCCCCATGCACCCACCTGCAGACAACAGGGAGGTGTTCATGAACAGGAAAAGCGCATACTCAATGAACATTCAGGTGGTGTGCGACCCCCACATGAAGATCATGCACGTATGTGCAAGGTACCCCGGGAGCATGCATGACGCCTACATTCTGGCACAGTCGTTCATCCCCGCAATGTTCGATGGATGTCCTCCCCCCCCCCCCCCCCCCCCCCCCCCCCCGCCCCCCCCCCCACTGGCTGAGAGGCTGGTTGCTGGGCGACAGGGCCTATCCGTTGAGGTCATGGCTGATGACACCAATACGGAGGCTTCAGACCAACGTGGAGAGCCTACACAACGAGGCCCATGCAGCAACCAGGGGTGTGGTGGAGCGGTGCTTCGGCCTGCTGAAGATGTGATTCAGATGCCTGGACCGCTCCGGAGGGGCCCTGCAGTACCGGCCCGACAGGGTCGGTCGCATAGTTGTGGACTGCTGTGCGTTGCACAACATTGCCATGCAGAGGGGAGATGCAGTGGTGGAGGAGTCGGAGGGAGGACCCGACGGCACCGGAGCTAACGCAAGCGAAGGGGAGGAGGAAGAGGAGGAGGATGGCGTGCATCAGGGTGGGGGGGGGGAGCAGGACAGAGACAACGCCCGGGCACTGGAGGCTGCACAACGGCACCGTCGAGGACAGCGGGCACGCGACGCATTGGTGGCCCCACGGTTCACGCACCGTGGGGGAGAGAGTCACTGAACACTGCCACTTGCACCGCCAGTCCTGCACACGGGCACCACGCTGCACCCACCACCCCCTCCCCCCCCACCCCACACCCCCGCACCGCGTTCACGGCACCAATTCCACATCACCTTACCACTGTGGCACTACGGGATTGCACAACATTGATGATTGTGTAAGCGGGTGTGATCAGTGCCATGTTGAATGATGACAGCCCGCTCTGCGATGAGCTGTGTGCTCAGATTCGCCAGCCAAGGTCTGACTCATGGCTACAGCTGAACCATAAACTCCGGTGGTCACAGCCTTCGTAACGGACATTTCATCACATGCCTGTGTGGGGTAGCTGGCGTCGGAGTGTCGAGGACTACGGTGTCCGATTTTGGGAGGCAGGAGGGAAAGGGACAGTACATCCGGCACCAACGTTGAACCGCTCGTTAACCACAGCGCCACTCGGTCACCCTCACGAGCCCCCGGCACCGGACATAGCACAGAGTCTTACAAGTTAAATGCAACAGTGAGTTTATTTGTGACATTCACATACAGATGCCCTATCCCCTACAACTAAATTGTGCCGTGCACCCATGCCAACTTATTCTGTGCCTAACTTATTTGCCTTATGGGCCCTACCACTACGTCTAGGTGTCTCCCCAGATGGTACAGCAGGAGTGGAGGCGGACTGCTGAGAATCACGCCCTGCGACATGGCTCCTCGTCGGCACGTGTTTCCTGTGGCGGCCCGGCCTCGATGGCTGCTCGGCGGGCATGCTGGATGGCGTGGTGCCACCCTGTTCTGCCCGCTGCCCACCAGATGTGCCAGGGACGGAACGGGGGGAGGCCGGGTATTCTGGGACGTCCCTTGCTGGAGGCACCGGGATGGGCCCCAGAACCACCTCCTCCCTCAGGGAGCCAGGTGGCCCCCGGGCTTCACTGGGACAGAGATGCGATCAGAGACATGCCCCGTCGCACCACTGACACCTGGCGCTGCCAGTCCTGGAGGCCTGCAGCGGTATCGACCACGGTCCGAATGTTCGCAGAGACGGCGCCCAGGGAGTGCGACATTCCTGCCAGGAACTGTGGTATCTCAACCTGTGAGTGCGCTACGCCATCCATCACTGCGCCAGGCAGTCTATGCTCTCCGCGACTGACTGCTGGGACTGTGCCATCGCCTGCTGGAACCGGGCCATGGCATGGTGAGACTCGGCCAGGGCCCGGAGAGCGGCGGCAATGTCGTGTTGGCTCTGGCGCATGGCTACCTGTGAGAGGGCAGCCCTCTCCTGGGCCATGGATGTCGCGTGCACGTGAAGCCCACTGCCTTGCAGTACCTGACCAATGGCCGATACCGTTTCACCCATTGCCTCCACCACGGACGCCACCAGTGCGGTGTCGGCCTGGGTGGTTGCGATGAGCGGCACCACTCCCTGCTCCTGGATGCGAATGGACTCCTCCAACTGCGTGTGCAGGTCCTGAAAGATGGCCTTCATCCCCTTATTCAGCCCCTGGGTGTCCACATGCATCGGTTGTCCGGGTGGGTCAAGTACATACAGGAACCCGGGAGCCGTCTGGGCGGCAGCTGTTTGCTGGGCCTGGGCTGCCCTCTGACCGTCTAGCCCCTCGGCTGCTCCAAACTCCACCTGCTGTACCGGCTCAGCTGTGTGGTGCGCACCAGACCGTGACCCGGGAGCCTCATCACTTATCTGCCCAACCAAGGTGAGTGTCTCTGCGAGACAGCAGTGCCGCTAGCTCGAGGTCCTCGTCCGTTAGAAAGTCTGGTGTGTACTGGTCCCTTTCATGGCCCGGCGCAAGGTGCATGCGGCTCATGTCATGTAGCCCTCCAGGTGAATCCGTGGACTGTGTGGCCGTTCTCTGTGCGTCATCGTCACTGTCCGTCCTGTGCCCCTCAGTATTGTCTCTGTCCGTCATATGTGCGTCCCCGTCCAGTGTCCCAGAGTGAGAGGATGGCCCTCCTGTCCGACCGACTGCCACCCTCTGGCGCGCGTCCCTGGGTGCGCTTGAGGTTTGAGATGGTCGGCTGTGTATTGGCTGAGACAACCCTGGACATTCGGCGGCTGGCCCTGGGGAACACAACGATACGGGGTTTGTTAGACACGCTGGGCCGGGTGTATGGTGGTAGTGGGGGCACAGTGTGAGGGCGGGAGGGGATCAGTGGTGCAGTGGCATGAGTGTGAGGGGGGAGGGGATCGAGGGTGCAGTGGCCAGAGTTTGAGGGGGGAGAGGATCGAGGATGCAGTGGCCAGAGTGTGAGGGGGCAATGACGGGTTGGGGGGGGGGGGAGGGGGGGGGGGGGGTGAGGACATGCAGGTTTGTCTCACTTGCATCTGCGTGTCCGACCTGGCATGTCGCGACCTCCCGGGTGGCGGATCCCCCAGCGAGGTCCAGGGCCCTCTGCTTGTGAACATTTAGGGGGTGCAGCACAGGAGAGCCCCCTCCGGTTCTCATACGCTCACGTTGGTTGTGAGCTGTCTTGACCTGGGGGGGAGGTTGGGTTGGATAAAGCATCACAATTAGGCGGGTATCATCAGGGCGTGCAGATATAGGCTGTATTAATGCTGGGTGAGGAGACAGTTGGAGCCACGCCATGGCATCTCTCCAGGGGGGGTCCCGGTGCTCATGTGGGTAGAGTACAATGTTGTGCACCCTGAACCCCCCCCAACCACCCACCCACCCCACTTCCCCCCCTCGTACCTGGGCGGGGGGGGGTTGGTTGTGACCCGGGAGCACCCTCATGGCACTTACCCTGGCAGACCGAGTGAGGTTGCGCAGCTTCTTCCGACACTGCTCCCCAGACCGGGGGTATGCCCCACAGCACACACAGCGGTGCCAACTTCACGCCAACCATGCCTCACCGTGCTGGATGGCTGCCAATGCCCACGTCTTGGGCAGAGGGCGGCCCTTCGGTTTTCTACCTCATCGAGGAAGGTGTCCAGGTCCGTGTCCCGGAACCTCGGTGTGGCTCGTCGGGGCTCAGCCATCTCTCCTCCTTCTCCTCCTGGGTCCTTCCGTGCGCGGATCGCGCCATTTATGGCGCAGCGCCGCGTCATTCGGGCGCCGCGCGCTTACGACGCTGCTTTTGCGCCACGCCCCCCCCGAGTTCCTTGTGGCCCCGCTCCCAGCCCATTTTCGGGCCTTGAATCGATCGTGATCGGGGCCGTTTCGCGGCGTCGTGAAACGCGACGGCGTTCACGACGGCGTGAGCACTTAAGTCGCGGGAGCGGAGTATCGCTCCCCATATCCTTCCATTCCCACCCTATTCATATATTTGTCTAGATGCTCCTTAAATGCCGCTACCGGTACCTGCTCCCACCACCTCCCCAGGCAGTACGTTCCACATATTTACCACCCTCTGTGTAAAAAAAACTTGCCTCGCACATCAGTTTTAAACTTTTCCCTACACACTTTAAACCTATGTCCCCTAGTACTTGACTCTCCTACCTTAGGAAAGAGCATCTGACTATCCACTCTGTCCATGCCACTCAGAAGTAACAGATTTAAAGCAACTGCTAAAGAAGTGATGGGAGGAAACATTTTTACATGGTGTGTTGGTATGATTCGGAGTGGTTCAGGCTGAATGTCATTCCATGCTTAGTTCCCACCCTCCCCACACACAATGCTGAGCTCAGCAAGTTAGGATCAAATGGGAAAATTACAAAAATCTCCAAGAGGGGTATGTGTGTGTGATGTCGGAGGTGTGCTCATCTTAATCTTACATTGGTTCTTTATGGCTAATTGGCATAACTTTACATGACCCATGTGTAAAGGCTCTGCACATACCCCAATATAGAAGCCATTGCATGATATTGCACTCATTAACTTTGGGTATGTAGAAATGAATGACCTTTGTGAGCTGGGGCATGTTGAGGACTGTTATGCTCTGAAAGTGATACCTTTGCACATCTTGTAAACCTCATCAGGGTCTAGGAAGCGATGAAGTTGTCATTGACTGTTGTATCAATATTGACTGAGCCATGTTTCTCCATAATGCAAAAGGACTTGTCAGACACTGCACGATCGCAGGATCTTGAGTGTTTGTAAATAATAAACCATTGTCCTGGTGATGCACTCGCTGTGAGCACAATGCAAACAAACCTTGCAGTTTTGTGTTCACAATGTTGGGTTATAGATCGCTGTGTCCTGATGTGCAAAGGGCAATTCAGCAATTCAGGGGTCAGCAGCCAGGTGATGCATCTGTATTATGCATTCATGAGAACTGACAATGGGAGAAATGGAGTTCTCCGGATGCTACTCCCTCTTGCCACGCACACACCATTGAAGAAAGCTTTTGTGTTTGCCTTCCTAAGTTAATGTCATGCAGACTGTTCTCAATCACTGAATCCTTCAATGTTGATGTCCCTCTGCCCTTTGTCGACCTGACCCCTCCATTTCTCAAGGCCGCATGCACTCTTACTGTTCGTGAACTCCCACATGAGACAATCCAATACCGTCCCCCATTACGTTTCAGCTACCAACATGACTTGAACCCCCAGGGGAAAATGTCCATGTTCAGTGCTTTTCAAACTTATTTTCTCGGGACCCACTTTGACCAACCCATTGACCTTTGAGACCAACGCCAACCGACCTTCGCAACCCATGCCAGCTGGTTGACCTTTGCGACACACCATTTTCGCTTACCTTTAATGCGACAGGAGAGCCTGCTTGGTCTACACGATCTCACCTGCTTTTTCATTCAAAGTTACATTTCTGCTAAGGACCTCAGCTGATGATTTAAGTTCTTGCCGCAACCTTCTAAATAAATCAAGAGGTTTGTCCTCGAACTCACCATGCTTCAAATACCTTTGCAGTTTTGAGGGTTTTTAAAATAATTTGCCAATACTTCCTAGCAAATAACACACATGGGCTTTGTACCCTGATTTGCATTGTCAAAGCCATACCTCAGAAAATCATCTTTATACTGCTTTGTTCCCAATTTCAGTTTTTTCTTTGTTGCTATTCACCAGAGACTCTGGAGCTCTGTATAGAGCTAGCACTAACATTGCTTTGTCCTGCCGTAGACTCTCCAGAGAGCGCTCTCCAGCAGATTTAGTTGTGAGATCCTGGCCTGTGCTTCTGGCCACATTTTCCTTATAACAAAATCATCCATTTTCAGTTCTTCACAGTCTTGTTCCCTTATTTTCTCACAGTTAGACAGTGGAGGAATCTCTCCTCCGTGATTTTGTGCCAAATGCATGGATATAAAGGGCACACGATGTCAGGGCGCATGCCCTACACATTCCTGCTTCTGGCTGGAAGACTGTATTGTCCCATTTAAAAGTTGATCACAGCTGGCATTCTCAATTTTAAAGCTGGTCGCGGTCATTGGGCGCTTCTCCCGTGATCGGGAATGCCACGACCCACCTGCAGGTCGCGATCCACAGCTTGAAAACCCCTACCCAAGTTGACTGACCATGCCCGACATACCATTCTGTGTGCCACAGTCTCTGCTCCGAGAGGCCTTCCTCCAGATAAGACCAGGATCAAGACATGTGCCCCTTGCAAATCCCTCAAACATGGCCCATACAGACCCATTTTCCCCAATGCATGACCTCAGCCCCAGGATAGATTCTGAATCTTCCTTGGACAGTCTTTTAACTTTTGCCCCTGGACAGGCTTTCGCCCTTCTTTTACCTCCATCTCCCATTTCCTGTCTCTGTCACATGCCTCCTTTCTCATGCTCCCCCACATCTTTTCCATCGCACCCCTTCCCACCCCACCTCTAGTCCTGTCTCTGTCTCGTCCCTCTCCTCTTCTCATCCATGCCCGCTCAACCTCCTTCCTGTCGCCATCCTATTCCTGGTTGAGCCTCCCATGCCCAGCCTCATCATTGATTGTGCTACAGACACCTAATATTTTGCGGTTATTTGCTAAATGAAGATAAAAACACCATCTACCGACCTCTAAGTAATGGATGAAGTCAAGCTGGCTAGGTGTACATCACTTATAAACAGTGGTAAAACAGACCATGCTAATTATCTGCTGGAGGGGCACTTAGGTTGGAGGGGCAATGTGATTCTGGTGAGCTGGCCTTTTAATGAGCATTCATGAGATGCAAATAAAGTTCACGACAATGCTCAGGAAAAAGCTCAACTTGCCTTTAACCCACCTTGACAGTTGGGAGAACAAAATTCCAAGCCATTTTTCCGCCGGTGGGAAAAATGTTTTTTTCAGTCACACCAAATTTTGTGCCTCAACCAACATAATTCCCATCGCTGGCATGGATGACAAATTCAAATCCTTGTTTTTTCAAATCCTTGTTTTTGAATTCGCTAAATAGCACAGCATAGCATAGCATTGATCACTTTGAAATTAAATCTAACATTCTAGCATATTATAGATCCTCTTTGTGAGAGTTATTAGTCAATCCAATCTCATTGCATAATGCTAGATCTAAAATAACCTATTCCCTAGATGGTTCAAAACAATCTATTCCCTAGTTGGTTCAATGTACTGTTTTAGAAAACAATCTTGTATACATTCAATGAACACATGTTACTGGAAATTTGGTTTGTCCAGTCTACATGAAGATTAATGTCCCACATAATTATTGCATTCATCTTATTCCACCCACCTCTAATGCATCTTTATACTTTACCCTGCACTATGACTGCTGTTAGGGGGCAATACACAGCTCCCACCATAGTTTTCCAGGGTTGAGGAACTCAGTTATGAGGATAGATTGGAGAGATTGGACTTTTTCACTTGGAGCGAAGAAGACAGAGTGAAAATTTGATGGAGATTTTCAAATTCATGAGGGGGTTGGACAGAGTTGATTGAAGAAACTGTCCATGCTCATAAAAGGATCAAGGATGAGAGGACACAGATTTAAAGTGATTGGTAAAAGAAGCAAATATGATATGAGGAATAGCTTTTTCACACAGCTGGGTCGGATCTGGGGTGCACAGCCGGAAATTGTGGTGGAGGCAGGTTCAATCAAGACATTCAAGAGGGCATTAGGCAATTATGTGAATAGAAACACTGTGCAAGGATATGGGGAAAAGGCAGGGGGGGTGGCACCAAGTCATAATGCTCATTTGGAGAGCTGGTGTAGATGCAATGGGCCGAATAGCCGAATAGGTATGGATAACGTAGACGTGAAGTGGATGCTTCCTCTTGTGGGGCATTCTAGAACAAGAGGTAATAGTCTATAAGACCATAAGACATAGGAGCAGAATTAGGCCACTCGGCCCATCGAGTGCGCCCCGCCATTCAATCATGGCTGATATTTTTCTCATCCCCATTCTCCTGCCTTCTCCCCATGATCCCTGATCCCTTATTGATCAAGAACCTATCCATCTCCGTCTTAAAGACACTCAGTGATTTAGTCTTGTGATAAGAGATAGCACATTTAAAACAGAGTTGAGGAGATTCTGCAGAATTCACAACTCCAGAGTGCAGTGGATGCTGGGGCAGTGAGTGAATTTAAGGAGGTGTTCAACAGATTTTTAATTGGTAATGGGGTGAAGAATTATTGAGAATGGGCAGGACAGTGGAGTTGAGGCCAGGATGATATCAGCCATGATCGAATGGTGGAGCAGAGTCGATGGGCCGAATGGCCTAATTCTGCTCCTATATCTGTGTTGACAGCAAGTGCCCAGCAGGATATGCAGAACACTTATTATTCACCATGAATATTTGTGGGAGACCTTATGAGCCTGTGAACTTCGACACTGTAACAGTTCTGTGATTCTAACCCTGAAAACACCGGGCTAAAGAGCTGACTTTGAAAGCAGACCAAGGCAGGCCAGCAGCACGGTTCGATTCCCGTAACAGCCTCCCCGAACAGGCGCCGGAATGTGGCGACTAGGGGCTTTTCACAGTAACTTCATTTGAAGCCTACTTGTGACAATAAGCGATTTTCATTTCATTTCATTTTTCAAAAGAAGTTTAGTAAATAAATAAATGAATAGTCTTTATTGTCACAAGTAGGCTTACACTAATACTGCAATGAAGATATTGTGAAAAGCCCCGAGTAGCCACATTCCGGCGCCTGTTTGGGTACGTGGAGGGAGAGTTCAGAATTCTCAGCTGGTATGGGAATTGAACCCATGCTGCTGGCCTTGTTCTGCATCACAAACCAGCAGCGCAGATGTCTGAAAATATTATTACATATGTCACATTAAATTTGAGACAATTAAAAATTCTAGAAGTCTCGTATTCCAATGTTTATTAATAAGCTTATTCTTTCAAGTGGATGACTTTGTTATAAGCTGTAAAATTCTGTGAAGGTTCAGCAGTGTTATGTATGACAATACTATACAGTCAACATTTGTTTAACAACAAGAAATCACTTGATGTATTCAACTTACTGAGGTGAAATAATGGGCCAGAATGTGTTATTTATAAATGATACTTCAAATTAAGAAGAGGCACTGATGCATGTTGCAATGCCAATACATATATAAGTTATGGTCCAAGTTCCTCCACTGATTCTTTAGTTTCATTAAAACAGCATATTTCTGCCTGTCTCACCGTGGCACACATTGCATGACATGATGTTATGTGGCAGGTATGAACTATGTCTCCCACAATATTCATTGTGAATAGTAAGTGTTCTGCATATCCTGCCGGGCACTTGCTGTGCACACAGAGACAGCCTTGTTATTAGAACAACTGGTACAACACAACTCAGATGTAGGCACACATACTGTCAATGCCATTTCAGATCTTTAAGGCCATTGGTAATGGCAAGCAGGCAGTATACATTTGAAACTTGCACCATAAGGCTTGTGTGTTTTGGAGGGGAACTTGTAGGTAATGATGTTTTGTGTGGCTGCTTCGTTTGTCCTTCTATGTAGTGAAGGGCACAGATTTGGAAGGCGCTGGTTTCTGCATGCCTCGTGTATATGGTAGACACTGCTGTCACTGTGCCTCAGCGGTGGAAGTAGTGGATGTTTAAGGTGGTGGAAGGATGTGGTGAACCTCTGTAATAGGAGATGTAAGGTAGGACCTGCACTACAGGTTCGCCGGTAGCTCCTGCCGGCTGGCTCCGCCTATGGAGAACTATATAAATCTGTATGACCTCCAGTGCCCCGCCATTTCGCCAGCTGCAGCAGGAGGCCACACATCTGACTGTAATAAAGCCACAGTTGTACCCAACTTTAGTCTTTGTGCAATTGATCTTGCATCAATTTATTACAGTCAAATTTTCCACAGAATGGATATCCGAATTAAGCCCGATCGCCTGCAGCTGGATCCGCACTCGCCCGACGCCAGGAAAATCTTTACTCACTGGTTAGCATGTTTCGAGGCTTACATCAACGCGGCGGACCCCGTGCCAACGGAGGCTCAGAAGATAAATGTCCTGCACTCCAGACTGAGCTCCAGCGTGTTCCCGTTGATCCAAGACGCCACGAATTACACAAAAGCAATGGAGCTCCTCAAAGAACACATCGCGCAGAAGACAAACACGCTCTTCGCCAGGCATGTACTTGCCACCCGCTCGCAATTACCTGGTGAGTCCATCGAAGACTTCTGGCCTAATCCCACTCATCTGGGATTGTGACATCAGGCCGTCACGGCCTCCTCATGCGCGATGCCTTTGTGATGGGGATTGCGTCGGACCGCATCCGAGAACGATTGCTGGAAGCGGCCACGCTCGAACTGGCGGAGACGAAAACCTTGCCGCTCTCCATGACGGTCGCATCCCATAACGTACAATCGTACATCTCCCACCGCACTGCCCACCCTTCTACTCCTTCCTACCCCTCCTGGACCCCACCGATGACCTCCTCAGCCGGGGCCCTGCCTTCGCAATACGCCTGCGCCGCACGCCGATCCGCGCACCTCTGGGGTCCCCGCTCCTACTTCTGCGGACAGCGGAAGCACCCCCGCCAACACTGCCCGGCCCGCACTGCAGTTTGTAAAGCCTGCAGTAAAAAGGGCCACTTCGCAGCTGTGTGCCAGGCCCGCGCAGTCGCTGTGATCGTGCCTGCTATCGCCCCTCCCCCACGCCAGACGCACAATGGGAGTCGCCATCTTCTCCTCCCGGGTCCATGTGCGACCAATGGGTGCCGCCATCTTGTCCCCCCTCGGCCACGTGCGCCCCATGGGCGCCGCCATCTTGTCCCGACCCCGAAATTTGCGCACTATGGGCGCTACCATCTTGCCCCCCACAGGGTCTCCGGACATCCCGACATCGGAACCGTACTTGCTCGGCACCCGAAGCATCCGATGGCTACCCGCAGCTCGCTTTGATGACGCTGGACCAATCGCGCCTGCACAACCTGGCCACCGCGTCAACGATGGTTAAAATCAATGGCCACGTGACCTCGTGCCTGCTGGACTCCGGGAGCACCGAAAGCTTTGTTCACCCAGATACGGTAAGGCGCTGCTCCCTCGCGGTCCACCCTGCCAATCAAAGGATCTCCCTAGCCTCTGGATCCCACTCCGTCCGGATCTGGACCACCTTCACGGTCCAGGGCGTAGAATTTAGAAACTTCCACCTCTATGTTTTTCCTAATCTCTGCGCTGCACTCCTGTTGGGCCTGGACTTCCAGTACAACCTCCAGAGCCTCACCCTCAAATTCGACGGGCCTTACCCCCCCTTACCGTTTGCGGCCTCGTGACCCTCAAGGTCGATCGCCCCTCCCTTTTTGCCAATCTAACTGTGGACTGCAAGCCCGTTGCCACTAGGAGCAGACGGTACAGCACCCAGGACAAGACCTTCATCGGGTCCGAAGTCCAGCGGCTGCTTAAGGAGGGTATTATCGAGGCCAGCAACAGCCCCTGGAGAACCCAAGTGGCAGTGGTTAAAACTGGGGAGAAACACAGGATGGTCGTGGACTACAGCCAGGCCATCAATTGGTACATGCAGCTCCACACGTACCCCCTCCCATGCATATCAGACTCTGCAGTACTGGGTCTTCTCAACAATTGACCTGAAATCCGCCTACCACCAGCTCCCCATCCGGAAGTCGGACCGGCCATACACTGCCTTCGAGGCGGATGGTCGCCTCTACCACTTCCTTATGGTCCCTTTCGGTGTCACAAATGGGGTCTCGGTCTTCCAAAGAGAGATGGACTGAATGGTCGACCAGTACGGTTTGCGGGCCACCTTTCCGTACTTAGATAATGTCAGCATCTGCGGCCATGACCAGCAGGGCCACGATGCCAACCTCGATAAATTCCTCCGCACTGCCACTCTTCTCAACCTGACCTACAACAAAGAGAAGTGTGTGTTCAGCACGACCCGGTTAGCCAATCTCGGCTATGTAGTCCAAAACGGACTTCTCGGGCCCGACCCCGAGAGCATGCGCCCCCTCATGGAACTTCCCCTTCCCCACTACCCCAAGGCCCTCAAATGCTGCCTGGGGTTCTTTTCCTACTACGCCCAGTGGGTCCCAAACTATGTGGACAAGGCCACTCATTCAGTCCACCCAATTCCCCCTTGCGGCCGAGGCACAACATGCTTTTGCCCGCATCAGAGCAGACATCGCCAAGGCCGGGATGCGCACAGTGAGCGAGTCACTGCCTTTCCAAGTAGAAAGCGACGCTTCAGACGTCGCCCTTGCTGCCACTCTAAACCAGGCACGCAGACCCGTGGCATTCTTTTCCCGCACCCTTCATGCCTCTGAAATTCGACACTCATCCGTCGAGAAAGAGGCCCAAGCTATCGTTGAAGCGGTGCGGCATTGGAGGCATTACCTGTCTGGTAAGAGACTCACTCTCCTTACGGACCAACAGTCGGTGGCCTTCATGTTCAATAACACACAGCGGGGCAAGATCAAAAATGATAAAATCTTGGGTTGGAGAATCGAGCTCTCCACCTATAATTACGAGATCTTGCATCGCCCCGGTGAACTCAACGAGCCCCCAGACGCCCTCTCCCGAGGTACATGTGGCAGCGCACAAGTGGACCAACCCCGGACCCTACACGACACCTTTGTCACCCGGGGGGTCACTCGATTGCACTATCTGGTCAAAGCTCGCAATCTGCCCTACTCCGTCGAGGAAGTAAGGACAGTCACCAGGGACTGCCAGGTCTGTGCGGAGTGCAAGCCGCACTTCTACCGGCCGGACCGTGCGTGCCTGGTGAAGGCTTCCCGCCCCTTTGAACGCCTCAGCGTGGATTTCAAAGGGCTCCTCCCCTCCACTGACCGTAACACGTACATTCTCAGTGTGGTCGATGAGTACTCCAGATTCCCCTTCGCCATCCCATGCCACGATATGACGTCTGCCATTGTCATCAAGGCCCTCAGCACCATCTTCGCTCTGGTTGGTTTCCCCGCCTACATCCACTGTGGCAGGGGATCCTCGTTCATGAGCGGTGAGCTGCGTCAGTTCCTGCTCAGCAGGGGTATAGCCTCCAGCAGGACGACCAGCTACAGCCCCCGGGGAAATGGGCAAGTAGAACGGGAGAATGGGACGGTTTGGAGGGCCGTCCAGCTAGCCCTATGGTCCAGGAACCTCCCAGCCTCTCGCAGGCAGGATGTCCTCCCTGACGCTCTATTGTGCACCACCACTAATAACACACCCCATGAACGTGTTTTTACCTTCCCCAGAAAGTCCACATCCGGGGTATCGCTCCTGACTTGGCTCGCAGCTCCAGGGCCGGTCCTTCTCCGTAGGTACGTCCAACTCCACAAGGCGGACCCCTTGGTGGACAGGGTTCACCTGCTCCATGCCAACCCTCAATATGCCTACGTTGAGTTCCCTGATGGCCGCCAAGATACTGTCTCACTCAGGGACCTGGCACCATCAGGTTCCACCCCAACACACCCCCCCACCAATGCGCTCCTCCCCCACCTCCCACCGCGCTGCCAATATTGACCCCACTAGACCCCCTCTCCCCTTTTCCGCACAAGAGGACGAAGAGGACTTCGGTACGCTCCCGGAGTTCCACGATGACTGGCCAGCATCAGCACCGCCACCACCGCCATCGGTGCCACTTCCATTACCGCCAGCACCGACTTCGCCGCCACCGTTATGCCGCTCCCAACGAAGCACCAAAGCACCGGTCCGGCTGAACCTTTGACGGACTCCGGACCGTCAACATGGACTTTTCTTTCCCTACCACTGTACATAATTGCACTAATTGTAGATAGTTTCATGTCACCCCCGCCGGACTCATTTTGACAGGGGGTGGATGTGGTGAACCACTGTAATAGGAGATGTAAGGTAGGACCTGCACTACAGGTTCGCCGGTAGCTCCTGCCGGCTGGCTCCGCCCACGGAGAACTGTATAAATATGCATGACCTCCAGTGCCCTGCCATTTCGCCAGCTGCAGCAGGAGGCCACACATCTGACTGTAATAAAGCCACAGTTGTACCCAACTTTAGTCTTTGTGCAATTGATCGTGCATCAATGGGGTGCAGATTAAACAACGCCTTTGTCCTGGGTGTTGTTGAGAGTATTCAGTGTTACTGGAGTTGCACTCATCCAGGCAAGAGGAAAGTATTCTAACACATTCCTGACTTATGCCTTGTAGATAGATGGTGGACTGAGTGAGGAGTCAGGAGATGAACAGTTGCTGCAGAATTCTCAGCCTCTGACCTGCTCTTGTAACCAAAGTGACTGGACTAGTTAAGTTTGTGATCAATAGTAACAGATAGGATTTTATTCTAAATCTTGATCAAGTATTTAATGTTACAGTCTTAGAAAAAAAAAATATTAGTTATGAAACACTGGTGCAAAAATCCAACAGATCATTCCTTTCCCAAAAACTACTTCAACATTCAATCTCTACACAAAAATGGTCTTGTCCTGCTAGAATAGTTCCATTTTTGATTCAGCTGTTGTCACGATTGTGGATTTGTCATGAGACCAAGAATTTTAAATTACAGCATTGAAATTTAAAAGAGGCAGCACTTGGTGCAAGCTGTAATCAGGATTGGCAGACTATCGGTGAACAAAACAGCAATAACTCCTAACTAAATCCCTTGGGACAAGAATGCATGTGCTGCAACACAAGCAATTACTTCAACAGGCAATTTTATGCCCCAAAAGATACAAATTGTATGCCTTTCCATGTAATGTATGCTTGAGTTTGTTTCTGATTGGTTAGGACTCTGACCATTAACGATTCGATAGAAACTTCAATCGTCTTAGTAAGTTTATATTTATCTCATGATGGAATCCTGCAGTCCTGTTTGACAGAACTTGGAGCAAATCAATGTGTTGCTCTGAAGCAATAAAGTGGGTTCACAGGGATGAACTGAGAATATCCTCCATTACAATAGCAGAGGGATATAAAAATGGATGGACCTGTTTCAAATAAACTTTTTCAAGGTGAAGTGTCAAACTTTTATAAAGCCATAACAAGTGGAACATTAGAGCTGCAAATCAATAATGATCTGATCAGACATTGTGGGCAAATATTTTTCAGGGCCCTCAATTTTAGGGATCATGGAATCCATGGAATTGCTACAGTGTAGGAGGAGGCCTTTTGGCTCATCGAGTCTGCACCGACCCACTGAAAAAGCCCCCCCAGCTAGGCTCACTCTCCCTCAACCCTACCTAATCTTTGCACACTGAGGGGAAATCTAGCAAGACCAATCCACCTAACCTGCATATATTTGGACTGTGGGAGGAAACCGGAGCACCCGAAGGAAACCTACACAGACACGGGGAGAAAGTGCGAACTCCACACAGGCAGCCACCCAAGGTCAGAATTGAACCCGGGTCCTTGACGCTGGGAGGCAGCAGTGTTAACCACTGTGCCACTGGAAAAAGAGGGGGGGGGTTGCACTGAAAATACCAATTCCAGGAGATATGACAATTTCAAGTTGCCATAGCCTGCACCAACAATAATTATCGGGGTGGAAAAAGGGCATGCCAAAAATCTCACTCGCCTCCCAACTGAGGGCATTTAAACGTTTTTTAAGAGCCTGTCAAGGTTTGAGATTTTAATTTTTAAAGGTCTAGACAAGTTACCTTTGCCTTCAGAAGGAGATCATCTGAAGGAAGGAAGGCACAGAGCAGGGTCCAGACATGGTTGTCCCAGGACATCACCAAGACCCAATTAGAGTGTCAACAGCAAAGAATGATTTGGCACTTGGCTTGTGTGTACTGTATTGTACAAGTGGTAGGGAGAGAGTGAGCACTCAGCACCTGGGTTTTGAATGGGAACAGCACTCAGGGCAGAAGAATAGGGACAATAGGGCAATGACCTACCTCGAAGAAAGCTCCAGCTGGCAAACCGGGCTTGGCTGTCAGGTTTTAAATCCAGTGGTGATGACGGCTGCACCCACTGCAGGAGAGCAGAACCCCAGACATCAAGAGGGCACAGGAAAGAGCAGCAGGATGGCAATAGATGCCAAAGCTTCAACACCGGATCTTCCACCTGGAGATGACCAAGAACCAGTGCTGAAGAGAACTACAATTCTCCCGGCAAATGATCACAGTCATTTGTGCCCTTAATACAAAGGACTTCACAGTTTACAGCATTCATTGCCAAGTCATGCCAGGTGCTGTGAAAATCACTGTGGTCTTGAGCTTAAAATATGGCTCCTACCATTAGGTTTTGCCTCCATCGATGGATTCTCCATTGATTGCATCCTTGTGATTCTCGAGGCATCTAGTCACTGGCCAGTGGGATCAATGAACAGGAAAGCTTCCAATGCCTCAATGGCCAACTGGTCTGCATCCACAACAACAGCTCGCTCTATTTTTTCATTTGGTTTTCTGGCAGCTGCCAAGGTGCCACCAATCCAGCTCACAAAGTGCTCAGCTGGATCACAGGAAAAGAGGGATATCCCCTGAACAGATAGCCACTGGCATCTCTGTGGGTACTCCAGACAGAGGCAGAGGCAATACAACCCACACAGGGACTGTGGACCACAAGAGGGACTGGGAAAAAGCAGTCAGTGCAGGGATCCCCTGCGGTCGTTCCCCTGAGAAACAAGTATACCACTTTGGATACTTGTGGGGGGGGGGACTTACCAGGGGTAAGCCATGGGGTACGGGCCTCTGGCACGGAGTCTGTCCCTGTTGCTCAGAAGGGAAGGGGGGAGAGGAGCAGAGCATTAGTAATTGGGGACTCTATAGTCAGGGGCACAGATAGGAGATTTTGTGGGAGCGTGAGAGACTCACGTTTGGTATGTTGCCTCCCAGGTGCAAGGGTACGTGATGTCTCGGATCGTGTTTTCCGGGTCCTTAGGGGGGAGGGGGAGCAGCCCCAAGTCGTGGTCCACATTGGCACTAACGACATAGGTAGGAAAGGGGACAAGGATGTCAGGCAGGCTTTCAGGGAGCTAGGATGGAAGCTCAGAACTAGAACAAACAGAGTTGTTATCTCTGGGTTGTTGCCCGTGCCACGTGATAGTGAGATGAGGAATAGGGAGAGAGAGCATTTAAACACGTGGCTACAGGGATGGTGCAGGCGGGAGGGATTCAGATTTCTGGATAACTGGGGCTCTTTCTGGGGAAGGTGGAGCCTCTACAGACAGGATGGTCTACATCTGAACCTGAGGGGCACAAATATCCTGGGGGGGAGATTTGTTAGTGCTCTTTGGGGGGGTTTAAACTAATGCAGCAGGGGCATGGGAACCTGGATTGTAGCTTTAGGGTAAGGGAGAATGAGAGTATAGAGGTCAGGAGCACAGATTTGATGTCGCAGGAGGGGGCCAGTGTTCAGGTAGGTGGTTTGAAGTGTGTCTACTTCAATGCCAGGAGTATACGAAACAAGGTAGGGGAACTGGCAGCATGGGTTGGTACCTGGGACTTCGATGTTGTGGCCATTTCGGAGACATGGATAGAGCAGGGACAGGAATGCATGTTGCAGGTTCCGGGGTTTAGGTGTTTTAGTAAGCTCAGAGAAGGAGGCAAAAGAGGGGGAGGTGTGGCGCTGCTAGTCAAGAGCAGTATTACGGTGGCGGAGAGGATGCTAGATGGGGACTCTTCTTCCGAGGTAGTATGGGCTGAAGTTAGAAACAGGAAAGGAGAGGTCACCCTGTTGGGAGTTTTTTATAGGCCTCCTAATAGTTCTAGGGATGTAGAGGAAAGGATGGCGAAGATGATTCTGGATAAGAGCGAAAGTAACAGGGTAGTTATTATGGGAGACTTTAACTTTCCAAATATTGACTGGAAAAGATATAGTTCGAGTACAATAGATGGGTTGTTTTTTGTACAGTGTGTGAAGGAGGGTTTCCTGAAACAATATGTTGACAGGCCAACAAGAGGCGAGGCCACGTTGGATTTGGTTTTGGGTAATGAACCAGGCCAGGTGTTGGATTTGGAGGTAGGAGAGCACTTTGGGGACAGTGACCACAATTCGGTGACGTTTACGTTAATGATGGAAAGGGATAAGTATACACCGCAGGGCAAGAGTTATAGCTGGGGGAAGGGCAATTATGATGCCATTAGACGTGACTTGGGGGGGATAAGGTGGAGAAGTAGGCTGCAAGTGTTGGGCACACTGGATAAGTGGGGCTTGTTCAAGGATCAGCTACTGCGTGTTCTTGATAAGTATGTACCGGTCAGACAGGGAGGAAGGCGTTGAGCGAGGGAACCGTGGTTTACCAAGGAAGTGGAATCTCTTGTTAAGAGGAAGAAGGAGGCCTATGTGAAGATGAAGTGTGAAGTTTCGGTTGGGGCGATGGATAGTTACAAGGTAGCGAGGAAGGATCTAAAGAGAGAGCTAAGACGAGCAAGGAGGGGACATGAGAAGTATTTGGCAGGAAGGATCAAGGAAAACCCAAAAGCTTTCTATAGGTATGTCAGGAATAAGCGAATGACTAGGGAAAGAGTAGGACCAGTCAAGGACAGGGATGGGAAATTGTGTGTGGAGTCTGAAGAGATAGGCGAGATACTAAATGAATATTTTTCGTCAGTATTCACTCAGGAAAAAGATAATGTTGTGGAGGAGAATGCTGAGCCCCAGACTAATAGAATAGA
Source organism: Scyliorhinus torazame (assembly GCF_047496885.1). Lineage (NCBI taxonomy): Eukaryota > Metazoa > Chordata > Chondrichthyes > Carcharhiniformes > Scyliorhinidae > Scyliorhinus > Scyliorhinus torazame. The sequence continues at coordinate 321,367,512 of NC_092707.1, read as the reverse complement.
TGGCATTGAGGTACGTAGGGAAGAGGTGTTGGCAATTCTGGACAGGCTGAAAATAGATAAGTCCCCGGGACCTGATGGGATTTATCCTAGGATTCTCTGGGAGGCCAGGGAAGAGATTGCTGGACCTTTGGCTTTGATTTTTATGTCATCATTGGCTACAGGAATAGTGCCAGAGGACTGGAGGACAGCAAATGTGGTCCCTTTGTTCAAAAAGGGGAGCAGAGACAACCCCGGCAACTATAGACCGGTGAGCCTCACGTCTGTAGTGGGTAAAGTCTTGGAGGGGATTATAAGAGACAAGATTTATAATCATCTAGATAGGAATAATATGATCAGGGATAGTCAGCATGGCTTTGTGAAGGGTAGGTCATGCCTCACAAACCTTATTGAGTTCTTTGAGAAGGTGACTGAACAGGTAGACGAGGGTAGAGCAGTTGATGTGGTGTATATGGATTTCAGCAAAGCGTTTGATAAGGTTCCCCACGGTAGGCTATTGCAAAAAATACGGAGGCTGGGGATTGAGGGTAATTTAGAGATGTGGATCAGAAATTGGCTAGCTGAAAGAAGACAGAGGGTGGTGGTTGATGGGAAATGTTCAGAATGGAGTACAGTCACAAGTGGAGTACCACAAGGATCTGTTCTGGGGCCGTTGCTGTTTGTCATTTTTATCAATGACCTAGAGGAAGGCGCAGAAGGGTGGGTGAGTAAATTTGCAGACGATACTAAAGTCGATGGTGTTGTCGATAGTGTGGAAGGATGTAGCAGGTTACAGAGGGATATAGATAAGCTGCAGAGCTGGGCTGAGAGGTGGCAAATGGAGTTTAATGTAGAGAAGTGTGAGGTGATTCACTTTGGAAGGAATAACAGGAATGCAGAATATTTGGCTAATGGTAAAGTTCTTGAAAGTGTGGATGAGCAGAGGGATCTAGGTGTCCATGTACATAGATCCCTGAAAGTTGCCACCCAGGTTGATAGGGTTGTGAAGAAGGCCTATGGAGTGTTGGCCTTTATTGGTAGAGGGATTGAGTTCCGGAGTCGGGAGGTCATGTTGCAGCTGTACAGAACTCTGGTACGGCCGCATTTGGAGTATTGCGTACAGTTCTGGTCACCGCATTATAGGAAGGACGTGGAGGCTTTGGAGCGGGTGCAGAGGAGATTTACCAGGATGTTGCCTGGTATGGAGGGAAAATCTTATGAGGAAAGGCTGATGGACTTGAGGTTGTTTTCGTTGGAGAGAAGAAGGTTAAGAGGAGACTTAATAGAGGCATACAAAATGATCAGGGGGTTGGATAGGGTGGACAGTGAGAGCCTTCTCCTGCGGATGGATATGGCTGGCACGAGGGGACATAACTTTAAACTGAGGGGTAATAGATATAGGACAGAGGTCAGAGGTAGGTTCTTTACGCAAAGAGTAGTGAGGCCGTGGAATGCCCTACCTGCTACAGTAGTGAACTCGCCAACATTGAGGGCATTTAAAAGTTTATTGGATAAACATATGGATGATAATGGCATAGTGTAGGTTAGATGGCTTTTGTTTCGGTGCAACATCGTGGGCCGAAGGGCCTGTACTGCGCTGTATTGTTCTATGTTCTATGTAACCCATTCAGTAGGACAACGATTGAGCAAGCGATCAGTCTTTGAATGGTGAATTGATTGTTTGATGCCCTTCAAATCCCTCTTGCAAGGGTCTCAGTTCTTGTGGTGATCAGTTGCATTACCCATAATATGGTTCCAGAGAGAAGTGGACCCTGAAAATAGTGAGGCCCTGGAAGGAAACAGCTGATTGAACAGGAGCAGGACTATTAGGTGAGAAAGGGGAAGGAAGTTAACGTTGACCAGAGAGGTGCACCTGTTACTCCTGCCAGCCTTTTATGGTCACCAACATTGGATCAAGGTATGCATCAATAAAGGAAAGGCCTGCCCTGCCCAGGTTGTCAGGCCTCTGGCTCTCCTGTAACATCTCACTTCCCTCTGGTAAAGTGGAACTGGGCACTTCCTCTGGGCAACAAGCAGTCTCAGTAATGTCTGCCATGGGAATCGAAATGAGTCTCACACTTCAGGAAAGCCATATGGACACCAATTAAAGGCTCACCACATGAAAACCTCTACTTTAATCAGTTTTCCGCAAGAAGCAGTTTTTTTGTCTGTCGTGTTGGGTGTTCCGATACACAAACGAACCAACACGGTTGTAGATGGTACAACTCTGTTTTATTATTCTGTACAATAATAACTATTAACTTCTGGCTGTGGTTCGTACGTCACCAGCTAACCTGTGGACCCAGCCCTAGCACTATCTTAGAGAGGCACTCAGCACATGGTGTATGTCTGAGTGGCGCGCTGTGAGCTCTGTGCTCTGAGCTATCTCCTGGTAGAAAAAGCGGGAACTGTGGTGTTCCCTGTTTTATAGTGCGTGTGCTCTCACTGGTGATTGGCTGTGATGTTGTGTGTGTGTTGGTTGGTCCATCTACCTGTCCATCAGTGTGTGTGTGTGATTGCACCATGATATGTTAATATGGATATCATGACATTGACCAATTTAAAAAAAGATTTGGATTCTGTTTTCCGCCTACTGACAATTCAGTCCGGGGTCTTCACTGACAAAGACTCCAGACAGGGTCTTAAATTAACAAAGGATAACATTTACATTGGAATATCAAGTAATCCAAATGAACAATTTTTCAAACAGAAAATTACTGCAATTTAATGGGAATGGACTATATTAGCAAATGCACAATTAACATGTTCCTATAACATTTCTGTCTGACCTTTTAACTGAGGAGTTAATTCATGAACAGATTAATGCCTCCATTAAAGTAGAAGACTAATGGACATTATGCCATTGTTAAGTGTTTGCACACTTACAATAATTTCAGTTATATTTATTCATAGAAACCAACCTGGTTCAAAGTTTTTTATTAGTCTCTTGCAGAGGTGTAATAGCAAGGTTGTGTAAACAAGAACATATGTGGTGTTCAAGGACTTATATCATTCCATGTAATTTTGCAGACACAACAAGAAACATTCATAGAGTACACCCTAATACGAGCACAGAGTCTTACTCATTGCAGCATAATCTTTTGATAGTTTCCCTATGGTTTTCATCAATTTCAGAAACGTAATCCAATTTATATAATGTAAAAGCTGTGCATAACCTCGGGAGATGATATAACTGTAGGCTGCCCACAACTGTGTAATGATTAAGCACAGATGGATCAAATGCTACCTCAATCATTTTTCAGTGAAGTAGTCCTCTTCAGATACAACCATTTATATTTCGGAAGTATATTTTAATCAGGAAATGTATGAGGGTGCTTTAAAACTAAAAACAAAAAGAGGACATTTGTACAGAAGGTTGGGTGTTAAATGATGGCCAACAAAGGCTTTTACAGAGGTTTTGGAAGCAGGGACGAAGTGGGCAACGTAGAGGAATTTCAACAGTGAGTTCCGAGGGGAGTTGTACAATGCTGAATTGACAATGGGGTGGAGAGATAAGAGGTAAACAGGTGTTTAATAATTGAAGAGCATATTTAGAAAGTACAGCAGGAGGGAATTATTTAAGTAGGGTGAAGCAAGGTGCGGAGCAATTTAAAGAAGAAGATGTGGATAATGCGCGTACTCATGAGAAAGAAACTCAACACATTCTTACCTTTCAACCCCAGAAATATTTCCAAGTGACAGCATCAAGACATTGTCCCTCTTTGCTTTCCTTCTGATTAGTAATGCAGATGTGGGCTTGAATCTCCGTTACTGAGACTTAGCGTTGATGCCGGTCAGCGCAATATTCATGGACTTCCAAAACTAGCGCTGCATGTGGACCGACTCAGCGACTGTTGAGGGGCTAGCACCAGTACCATGTGGAACACAATCAATTGCAATGATACGCGGTGCAGGATTCACCGGATTCGCAATTGACACTCAGGCGACTGACAAGCTGCAGCCGCATATACACACTTCACTCCCCACACACACGTTCCCAGCCAATAAGATGGCAGCAAGGAGAGTAGCCCCAAGATTCACCTTCGCTGAGTTGGAGACCCTCCTGGACGCGGTGTAGGAAAGGCGGTTGACCCTGTACCCCGGCCCGGGAAGGAGACTACCACCCTCCGCCATTCGCCGTGCCTGGGCACAGGTGGCAGAGGCGGTGTACGCTGTGAGCAACACTGTCCGGACCTGCCAGCAGTGCCAGAAAAAACTGCATGAGCTCTTCAGGACAGCCAGGATGAGTAGGCAGTACTATGTCCCTGGCACTAGTCCCTGATTCACACACCCATAACCTGACCAGCCCCCAAACCGGAGGGCGGCCTGGCATTCAGCCTCCCTCTCCAACACTTCTCCCCTCTGCAGATTGATGTTGTGGAGGATGTTGCAGGCCCCACGATGTGGGCGACCCTCTCAATGTCATACCAGAGAGCTCCTCTAGAGCACTCGAGGCACCTGAACCGCATTTTCAGGAGGCCGAAGCACCACTCGATCACACCCCTGGTCGCTGCATGGGCGACGTAGAGGTTGTGGAATTAATCTGTGACCTCTGGGTAAGCGTCATAAGCCATGACCACAGCGGATAACCCCTATCACCCAGGAGCCAACTCCCCAGCCAGAGGGGCATCTGGAGCATGTCTGGAATCGTTGAGTGAGCCAGGATGAAGGCGTGGTGCACACTGCCCATGTATTGTGTGCAGACGGTGCATGATGCACAGCTCATGGTCACATATCAGCTGCAAGTTCATCGAGCAGAACACTTTTGGTTTGTGTAGAGCGGCCTGTCATCTGCAAGAACTCGTAGGGCAACATGGGCTATCATTATAGCATTATTCATGCTTTACTAAAATCCACAATTTATCATTATCACAGCAGGTCACAAGTTCACAGGTTGAATGACAGCTCAAAGAGGATTTTAAAGGATTATCTGTCTTTGATGTGGGGTTATAAATACAATTTTATTTGGGCTTAAGTACTTGAGACGATTGAATATATTCAATGGGCTTTCATGAATGAAGGTTTTCTTCATAGAATAAGTCTGTACTAAATATTTATAACTTAATCTCAGCATGGCTCCTGATATTTGCCTGTGGTGGATACTGGATGAGTTGGCAAGGAGGGTGGAAGAGCAAAGGGTGTGGGTGGGGGTGGTGCATGGGTTGACATGAAGTTGGCATAGAGACTATAAGGGGCTTTGGAGTTGGGGAGGGGGATCATAAATTGGCATGGGTTGGCACTAAGTTGGCAGAGGTTACATAGGGCCTTGGGGGTGGTGGTCATAGATTAGCATAGATTAGTATGTATGGGCACACGGAGTGGGTGTGAGGTTAAAGAGTGTGAGAAATGAACAGGGCAAACTCCCAGAGAGCAAAGGTGGGCCTTTTAAACAGCTCAGTTCAGCAGTCAACAGTCCCTGTGCCCACCTCTAAATGGCATCAGGTAGCTGTGGGTCAGACTTCATCTGCCCGACCAACTCCTCCCTGTGGGGCAAGCTGAAAAATTTCCCAGTTCGAGAACTCACCTTGGGAGTGAAAATGAATGAAATGAAATGAAAATCGCTTGTCACAAGTAGGCTTCAAATGAAGTTACTGTGAAAAGCCCCTAGTTGCCACATCCGGCGCCTGTTCGGGGAGGCTGGTATGGGAATTGAACCGTGCTGCTGACCTGCCTTGGTCTGCTTTCAAAGCCAGAGATTTAACCCTGTGCTAAACCAGCCCCTCAAGGAAAATCTAGGGCACAAGGTCGCTTATGGCGTGGAGGAGGCAATTCAGCCTATCAAATCCATATTAGTTTCTCTGGGGGCAGTTGGTAAGTTCTTCTTCCTCCATTGGACCTCATGGCCCTGCAATTTTATTTCCTTCAAGTTCCTTTTGAAATGATTGATTATTTCTGCATCCACCATCCTCATGGACAGAGTGGTTCAGGTCATTACCACTCTCTGTATCACAAAGTTCTTCCTCACATTTCCCCTTAATCTTAATCAGTGTCCCCTAGACCTTGTACAATCAGCTAAAGGAAAGGATATTTTTCTGGTCTACCTGAACTCAGCCTGGCATAATCTTGTACACCTCTAATAAATCTCCCTTTTAATTAAGTGTGCTGAACTTGATGGACTGTTGTATGGCCATGTGGACAGTTTAGAGGGAACACTGGTTACAAGAGGGTCTCAACCCTCCTGTTGGTGTTATTTTGAACCACATCTGTCCATCTATCCCACTGAGCTAACCAATAAGGGGAGAATATTCCATCATACTTCTGACTTCTGCCTTGGAGATGGTCAACAGGCTTTGGGGAGTCAGGAGGTGAGTTACTCGCCACAGGATTCCATGGCTCTGACTTGCTCTTGTAGCCACAGTATTTATGTGGCTTGTCCAGTTTAGTTTCTGGTCATTAATAACCCCCTGAATGTTTATCGTGGAGTTTCAGCAAATGGTAATGCCATTGAATGTCCAGGAGCGATGGTTAGATTCACTCATGTTGGAGATGGTCAATGTCTGGCACTTGTGTGGCACAAATGCTACTTGCCATTTGTCAGCCCAGGTCCTGATATGGTCCACTTCTTACTTCATTTGGACATGGGCCTTTTCAGTATCTGAGTTGTTGTAAATGATGCTGAGCATTGCACAATTTAGCCTCCGACGTAAGACTTTGCTATGGTTATGCTTGCTTCAATTTCACCTTGAGCTTTTCATGTAGATCACAATATTCAAATATCGTAATAGTTTTTTAAAAAATCAGGAATTCCTATTCATGTTGAAATAATCTTACAGTTAAATACTATTTGAAGAACAATTGTAGCAAGTTTCTTTTGATGTTATTGTACATTGTATATATCTGCTTTTAATAAGTCAAGCAGAATTTGAATTTCAGATAGATTTTTGCTCCAGAATAAAAACAAGTTTGAAATGATTGTTATCGTACAATGATTAGATTGATGCTTCTCGTATTTTTCAATTGAATACATTATCAGCTTTCTGCCGGGGTGCTAAACCACAGGTTAGCCACCTGTCACAGAAACTGTTCAATTCTGATTCCATTATCACTGGCAAGCCTAAAATCTGTTGCCCATCCCCAGTTATCCCAACAGTTTCTTCTTCAGCCACTATGGCAGGAATAGGGTTGCAAACTGTGATTAAATGTATTCCTGAAGGTTTCATAACATGGATTGCCACCATGCTCCAGCGAGTCATCAGCGAACACATCTATCCTTGCAACACGCTGCCTTCCGACACCAGTTGGAAAGCAATAAGACTCATCACCAAATTGGATGATGCTTGACTGTTAGCCAAACAGCCTTCTTTCTTTTAATTTTCAACTTCAATGTTTTTATATCTGATAATGAGAAATGTTGAAAGAAAATAACAAACAAATAAATATTTTTCAATGTCCGAAAGAGTTTTTTCCCGGGTTTCAAACAATAGTGTTCAGGAGATGGATATTCAAATCATGGAGACTCCAGGCCAGTTCTGGGAGGGCTGGTAAACCTAAGTAGGAATTTAATAAAGCTGAGTGACTGGTTTGCATCGCCGCCCCCCCCCCCTTCCCCCCAACCCTATCAGCTGGGGAGCGAGGTGAAGGACGGGAGATGAGGGGCTTGAAAATACTGGAGGCAGCCAGCGAGTCAGTTTTGTGTCACCGTTCTTGGTGGCAGCAATGTTCACCAAGGCAATGTGAAGGCAGGGTTGCTATCCTGTCAGCCTCCTGATTGATGCCAATTAAAATACTTGAGAAGCTTATTAAGAGCTCATTAGAGATGAAGAGTACGATTTTGAAGGATGCACATAGTTTTCTGGAGCTGTCTATTGCTGAACAGTTGAAGGGAAGTGGCGTGAGCTTCCAGTGATGGCACTATCCCATAAGAGGGTCAGCAGGCCAAAGAGGAACTCACCATTTGACAAGGAGGTTCCCTTGGTGCAGCAGAGGTTGCAACTGGAATAGGCAAAGTGAACACTCAGTGCTCGGACATTGAACTGGATCCCCACCCCCTACCCCCACCCTGGTATCATGGGGCAGAAGAACAGGCACAAAGCTGCCAATCACAGTCGGGTGACCAACTATCTAGAGGGAAGGCTCCAGCTAATAATGAGATCAAGACATAGAGTTTGGGTCCATGAAAGGGCAAGGATGGGCAACACCTTCTGCATGAAAGGTAAAGCCTTGAGCTGCAAGTGCACACAGAAGTGGAAAGAGGAACTGAAAGGCAGGGGAAGCCATACCCTCAATACAAATCCAGAGCCTCACAACCCTCTTTGTAAAATACCTAGCCTTTTCTCAATTCTAATTCTATACTCTCTAGAGTTTAGAAGAATGAGGGGAGATCAAATTGAGGTATACAAGATGATAAAACGTATGGGTAAAGTAGACTTGGAGCGGATGCTTCCACTTGAAATGAAATGAAATGAAAATTGCTTATTGTCACAAGTAGGCTTCAAATGAAGTTACTGTGAATATCCCCTAGTCGCCACATTTCGGCACCTGTTCGGGGATTCTAGAATGAGAGGTCATAGGCTGAGGATAAGAGGTAGCAACTTTAAAACAGAATTGAGGAAAAACTACTGTTATATTACTGGGTTCAGTCAGATGTATAATTACTAGCTGCTGTATATCCAGAAGGTTTGATGGTGAGATTCTGAAGAAACCACGAGTCTTCAATTTAAAGCAAACTAATTTATTAAGTAATGATTAATTATAATTGATTCTGACACTCTACAGAACTATCACTAGTAATCAAGTAATTAAATATTAATGTATTAACTGATTCAAAACTGCACGTGCGAACTGTGCTGTGATCTATCTATCATACACTACTGCTGTCTAGTTACTCCTAGGTTGAAAGAGACCAAGATCCTCTGGGTGCTGATACTTATAATGCGATCTAGTGGTGCCCTCTAGTGGTAGTGTTACAGCTCGATGTTATAATTAACCGTTTGTTATCTACATGTATACATATCAATACAACTACTTTTCCCAAAGGGTTGTGAATCTGTGGAATTCACTACTCTCAGTGCAGTGTATGCTGGGACAGTAAGTAAATTTATGGAGGACTGAGACAGATTTTTAATTGTTGATGGGTTGAAGGGTTATGGAGAACGGGCAGGACGGTGGAGTTAAGGCTGAATGAGATCAGCCATGATCGAATGGTGGAGCAGACTCGATGGGCCAAATGGCCGAATTCTGCTTCTATATCTTATCAACTCATGAACTAAATAATTTTCAGTTTAATCGTATATCTTTTTCCTCTCACGTTAGACCCCTAAGCCACGAGAAGTGGCAGATCCCACAATTCTAATTTTTTTAATACTCAGATTAAATCACCCTCTCGCCTAAAAATACTACAAATCACCGCCCAGAGGAGTAAAAGTCAACAATTACTCCTTCCAATGCTTGATGAATATTCACCCCGAGTCACTCTTTTTTTTCTTTGTTCCTTTACTCCAAACATAGGACGATTTAACGCCCAAAAAAGAATCCGATTTTGGACACGAATAGCCGGCTGTTTCTCGGTGCTATGACCCCGCTATCAAATGGGACTCTGTAATGTATTTTGGCCTTGATGAGGAATGCCTCATCGAGGCTGCACTTAGCTCACTTACTGCACTGACAAGCTGAGAACGACAGTGCGGGAAGAGATCGGAGCCCCATTTTTAAATGACGCACCGATCACTCAACCACGCTTGGACTACACTCCGCGGCCTCCGGACCCACCCAACTTACCTGTTATGGAGTCCTCGAGTCCCCCTCACCCTACCTCTTAAGGACAGGGCACCCTCTGGCCAGATCCCTGACATGGGCCACCTGGCACCTTGGCAGGTTTCTAGGCTGGCAGTGCCAAGGTAGCACCCTCGTCTGTCCCTGACCACCCAAGGGCCTCCAATGGCCTGGGAGACCCCCCAGATGCTGTCAGGCCTGCTCTATATGTTTGTGGGACGGCGCTATGGTGAGGTCTCCTAGACATGGGCATTCGTTCCTGGGCCTCTGTAGAATTGGGTCCTGACATATTTAAATTAGCCTAATGGTTCACTTAAATATGTAAATCTGGATTTTGCCCTCGTGACATCTTATTAGATCTTGCGAGGCATTCCGAGCATAACAAATCTCACAAGAGGCTGAATGGCCTCGTCACATCACCGAGTCAGACGTGAAAAAGCTATTCAATCGCGACCATCATCACAACTTCTATTTTATCAATATGTACTTCACATTTACTGATACTTCATTATTCATTCATCAGAACAGATGTTTTTCCGACATATTGTACCAGGAATTTACTCAGATCACAATCTAATTTTCAGTTATGTAAAAGAAAAATGCTCAACAAATACATTTTGTCTCAAATATCAGATTAAACCTCAAAGAAAGATATTAAGTGTTAGTGGCTGATCTACATTCAAAAATTTCTATGCGGATGAGTATTCCACAAAATGTAATTTCGGCCAACTTAAATGATCCTCAATTCGAAGATAACCTCAATGGTGTGCTTGGTATTGATAATAATATGAAATCTAATTTTTCCGATGGAATAATCTAATTTCACAGTCCTTTGTTAAGGTTCAAGAAAATCCGTTATGAAGCATTTCCATCTGTGCATTCCAGCAAATGGAATAATGTTTGATAATAGCTTTTAAGGGACAAGGAATTTTCTGTGATTTAGACAGAATGAGACCCTTCCAGGTTTTATGAGTTGACTATGTTTACTAGCAGTGACAAGTCTGAGAATTGTGTTATTGAAAATAACTAACTATTCATTTAAGTAGTGTCTCAATGTGGCTTGTACAATTTAAATAGCATATCTTTAGCTGGATTGAAGAGGGAGGAGACAAGCTTGTTGGGTGGGGCTTCATCTATTACAGTGGACAAGCACACGGAGGTAATGGCTGTTGAACTTGAAAGTCAATTCAGCAAACATTTCACGAAGCGAGAGAAAGAAATGATGGAGACCCTCAATAAATTGGTGGAAGATGCATTAGTCCTGATAAAGGAGGCTTTGGGGAGGGCGTCGGAGTCAGTGCGGGAGCATGGTGAGATGTTTGATCAGGGGTTGAGTGCCTTTGAACATGAACCCCGCGAGAAACCTGCAAGTAACCCCAACAGTGTTTCCTCTCCAGGCTCCTGGTACGGCAAGTCCCCAACACACGACTGAGTGAATACCAGTGATGATGAGATAAGGCCCTTAAGTGAGCATTAATTGCCCACATTTAAGGGCCTCAATTGACAGTGGGACAGGAAGGCCATCCATGGACCTTCCTGCTACAGATTTAATCATGACAGTGGTGTGGAGGCAACAAGGTTCCCATACATCACCCCTCTGCCTGATTAAATGCACGCCCCCACCCCTTCCCACCACCAAATTCAGAGAGAACGGCATTAAATTCTGCCAAAGAATAGTTAATACCAGGAATGCTGTCCCAAGTGGAAGAAAGATATTCTAGAATCATCCAAGAGGTAGTTAGATGCTGTGATAGGGTGCATTGGGGGTGGGCAGGGGTAGGTGGATAAGAATTTAGATAAGAGTGAGTGAGATGAGCTGATTCACCTCCCTTATCTTTATTTTGTGACATAATTTAACATTCTAATTAGTTTTTACAATGAAACCAAGTTAAATTACCCACTGAAGAGTACTTTGTAAATGTCACAAGAATTAACTATTATTTTGTTATCCAAATTAATGACTGTGCTAAAATTTCCTGTTAAATTATGCTTTTTATTTTAGACATTTATGATACTTCTAATTAGATTAACTGTTAATGGCAAACAGCATATTTAATTCTTATGCAGCAGTCAAGAATCAATAACAAAAATCCATACTCAGAACAGAATACATTTATTAATGGAAAATATTCACAGGGATTGACATGGCAATTCTTATATCTCAAACCATATTAAAAGGTTTACAATGAACATTTTGAAACCAATGCTCACTTAAGTGTGTTCTGTTTCTGCTGTGCTATTTTCAAGAATATGAAATGCACTGTTGTTTAGAAATGAACAGATGCAAACATGAATTCTGTGTTTTAGCTAGTTTGCATAGCCTGCTAGTAATAAACTACTACTCAACTGAATATACACATTGGGCTGGATTCACCGTTGCCTGACGCCGATATCGTAATCGGCGATCAGGCAGAGAATCCCTTCTGACGCCTAAATGTCAGTTTGTCGCCCGTTTTCTATCCTCTGCCCCTTCCGAAATGGCTCATCGCGTTGCGCACTGCACGCCGTTGGAACAGCATTGGCGCGTCACATGAAGGCCCTCCCCCGATGCTCCGCCCACGATGAGCCAAGTTCTGGCCACGCAGTTGGCGTGTGGTCTCAGCAGTCGGGAACCTGACATGGTGGCTGCGGACTGTTTCCAGCGCTGTCACAGTCGGTCGGGAACTGTGCTGCTGGCCAGGAGGGCTTCCACGAGGACTGGGGAACTGGTGGGGGGGTGGTCAGGGGGTGACCAGGGGTGTAATATTTGGCAAGTCGGGTCCGTGCACAGCCGGTGGCAAGTTTTATGGGGCAACCGCTGCAGGTCGTCACCATGCACATGTGTGGCCACGGACCCGGCCATTCCCCAGCCGTTTTGTTGTGGGATCCGGGGGTTTTGTCTGGCGTGGCTGGTAGTCCCTCACCGGTCACAGGATCGGTGAGGGTTTGGCGCCAATTTTGGCATAGTAAAACGCCACAGTTCCCTCGCCAGCATCGGCACCTCATCCCCAAATTGGTGAACCGAGCCCATTGTGATAGAATCCACAAATCTGGGACAGCAGCCATGCAATGGCAGTCACCTTGTTTCTGGTTACTGTGATGCTGATGGTTTTGTGAAACATGTTTTGAGAAAGGTGGTTTCGACCATGGAGGCATCCTATGGACATCCTCACCTGGTGATATGTTTCATATTTGTTGGAATTTGTCTGGGTTTCTTGGCACACAAGTTGATCGACTCCTGAGTTGTGTGGGTGGCTTGTGCAGTGCACCAGCTTTTGGGGTCAGCTTTTCGGGCAGCACGGTAACACAAGTGGATAGCACTGTGGCTTCACAGCGCCAGGGTCCCAGGTTCGATTCTCCGCTGGGTCACTGTCTGTGCGGAATCTGCACAGAACCCCCGTGTCTGCATGGGTTGCCTCCGGGTGCTCCGGTTTCCTCCCAGTCTAAAGACGTGCAGGTTAGGTGGATTGGCCATGATAAATTGCCCTTTGTGACCAAAGGGGTTGCGGGGGGGGTGGGGGTGGTGTTGGGTTGCGGGGATGGGGTGGAAGTGAGGACTTGAGTGGGTCGATGCCGACTCGATGGGCCAGATGGCTCTGTGTGTTCTATGTTCTATGTTGGAGACTGTGGCAGTGTGACATAACTGGTGGAGTGCTTTGACCTGTTAGTCTAGAAAGCCCTCCGCGAGGGTGCAAAACACAATCACATGACCATGAAAATAGATCCACCTGACAAGGTTTGAGAGGGAAAAGAATTGGTGGCGCAGTTGGAAAAGGGAAATATGGATGCTGGATCCAGGAGCTGACGATAAGAAAAATAATGCTGCTGTTGCTGTTCAGTTGAAGTATCTGATTGGTTAGAGCTAGTCATATCGTACATACGATCATCAAAAAAACTTTGGATAAATGTAATACTGATGGATCTGTGCAATCAAGACAGTGAGCAGAACTGAGGGGGTTCTGGAGAAGTGTGCCATTTTGTTGAAGATTATACCCTTGGAACTTGGGTTGAGAGGCGTTGCTGTCAGATTGGGAAGCACGGTAGCACAAGTGGCTAGCACTGTGGCTTCACAGCGGCAGGGTCCCAGTTTCGATTCCCCACTGGGTCACTGTCTGTGCGGAGTCTGCATGTTCTCCCCGTGTCTGCGTGGGTTTCCTCCGGGTGCTCCGGTTTTCTCCCACAGTCCAAAGACGTGCAGGTTAGGTGGATTGGCCATGCTAAATTGCCTTTAGTGTCCAAAAAGGTTAGGAGGGGTTATTGGGTTACGGTGGAAATGAGGGCTTAAATGGGTCAATGCAGACTCAATGGGCCGAATGGCCTCCTTCTGCACTGTATGTTCTATGTATCTATGTTCTATGAATCATTGAGGAAAAGGAGCTGGAATTTTACCAGAGATCAAAGCTTGAAGGTTTGTGTGGCTGAAATTACATGCCGAATGAGCTGCCGAGTAAATCCATGAGATCCAGCTTTGTTGTATTTATTTAATGCTCTTTATGATTTATATTGACCATGATTTGCCTGTTAATTCACGTGTATTTTGGTTTGTTTAAGGAAGAGTTATGAAATGATGAAATCTAGTCCACATACTTTTCTTTGGATCATTCAGTAGATTTGATTTTTGTGTGTTCATCTCCAGGGGGTTATAGCAACATAAATATTGTATGCATCCAATGGTATAAAATACATGTAGTGTTCTCAGCACTTAGTACATCCTTACCAGGTAGTAATAAAAATTAAAAATATTTATCTCCACAGTACATGGAAACACTCACTAAACTATGCTTAAAACAATTTAACTATTTGCGATTGAGAACATTGTACACTGCTAGTAAAATATTTCATAAATCTAAGCACATAATACCTAGCCAAATCATCCTTGTATATCTTTTTAGGTTAACAGTCAAATAAATCTCTACTTCATTTTTTTATCAGTCCTTTATTGTTGTATTCATGTTAATTTTGTAAGACTTCATATTTATGCAATGAGTAATCTAATCCAGCAAAATGTCTTTAAAGTGCCACAACGATGTCAAAATGGATACAACATGAAAAGGTAATCTTTATGGAACGTAAAAACATTAGTTACCTAATAGTCACTATGTTATAATACATTATGTCTGGTTAAATATTTATCACCTCATATTCTAATCACATGAAGCTTCCACTTTCAAGTGGACCACAAAAACATATAACAAACTCTTGATTCTTTCCTGAGGCTTTTTATCTTGCAATATCTGAGCTTCTCTCTCATTTTTCATGTTTCATAGTGTACTGCTGTGTCTGTAAAGTTAGAGATAAGGATTCTCCGTCCCTGGGACACCCAGAATGCATTTTCCGATGGGACGGAGAATCGGGCTTCAGGGCAAAATTGGGATCGGCGCCACCCAGATGCCATGCTCCAACTCCTCGCTGGTAGCGTGAACGTGTTCCACGCTGCATGCCAGTAGAAGCAAAGAAATAAATGCTAATGGATTGTAATGGACCGTTCGCATCTATTTAGCAGGCCGGACGCCTTATGCTCCGCCCTCCTGTGATTCCCTGGGTCCCGTAGCTGGGAATCAGGGGCGTCATTCTCCGACCCCCCCGCCGGGTCGGAGAATGGCCGTTGGCCGCCGTGAATCCCGCCCCCGCCGAAGTCACCGGTACCGGAGATTGGGCGGGGGCGGGAATCGGGCCGCGCCGGTTGGCGGGACCCCCCGCTCAATTCTCCGGCCCGAATGGGCCGAAGTCCCGCCCAGAAATTGCGTGTCCCGCCAGCGTAAATTAAACCTGGTATTTACCAGCGGGACCAGGCGGCGTGGGCGGGCTCCGGGGTCCTGGGGGGAGGGGCGCGGGGCGATCTGACCACGGGGGGTGCCCCCACGGTGGCCTGGACCGTGATCGGGGCCCACCGATCCGCGGGTGGGCCTATGCCGTGGGGGCACTCTTTCCCTTCCGCCTCCGCCACGGCCTCCACCATGGCGGAGGCGGAAGTGACTCTCCCCACTGCGCATGCGCGGGAAACTGTCAGCGGCCGCTGACGCTCCCGCGCATGCGCCTGGAAACTGTCAACTGACGCTCCCGCGCATGCGCCGCATTTCCACGCCAGCTGGCGGGGCAACAAACGCCATTTCCGCCAGCTGGCGAGGCGGAAATCCCTCCGGCGTTGGCCTAACCCCTCAAGGTTGAGGCTCGGCCCCCAAAGATGCGGAGCATTCCGCACCTTTGGGGCGGCGCGATGCGCGTCTGATTGGTGCCGATTTGGGCGCCAGTCAGCGGACATCGCGCCGTTTGGGGGAGAATTTCGCCCCAGGTGTGAGGTTCACTTGTGGTCTCCACAATTGTGACCCTGGCATGGTGGACCCGTTGGCCCAGAAAGCCATGAATGTGGAGACCATCCAAGGCCATAGCCCCACTGCCCTCTGCAGCAAGAAACAGACCAACACCGGTCCCCCCCGCATAGCGCACAGAAGCACCCAGCCCCCAGATTTCCTTTGCGTCCCCCCCTTGACCATGTATGGGGGTGACCTGACCACCCTCGCACCCCCCCCTCCCCCCGCAAAGACCTCTATAATAGCGGAGCCCCCACAGGGATTCCGATAAAAATGGATCACCTACAGGGACCCCTGCCTTAAGCAACACAGGCCCCTCCCCACAAAGACCCCTTGTCTGGAAGCTAGAGAGCAGTCCAGGCAAGGGATGCAGGGAGCATTATAGCTGTAACACTGACTTTGCAGCTCCATGGGTCCATCCCTCAAATGTGAGCAGCTGTGCCTGCGTCTGGTTCCCATGGATTCACCGTCTGCAATCCATTCATGGCATTCGAGTAGTGGTTTGTAATTGACAGCTCGTAAAAACAATCTGCTGCTTTGATCCATTCCTATCCCTTCATGCTTCTGTGGCCTACGTGGTGCAACCCCAATATTTGTAAACATTGCCTTCATCAAAGAGATGCAACTTGCACTAAGTGCATTCCAATCACTCAAGCATGTGATTTCATTGCACTTACCTCTCTTTGATGGCGTCCCGGCCGAGAGACTCCGCTATCAGGCCATTTGCTCAAGGTGGCGGTCCGACATCGGGAATTCCCCAGGAATCCCTTCATATTCCACACCATGCATAAATTTGCATGGCAAGGAATACAGAATTGCATCCTGCTTTACGACGACATGGGGACCATAAAACTAATGCAATTCGGGTCCGGCAGGAGAACAAGGGTCTGGATTCTCGGTTTCAGCCAGCACTTAGCCGCTGAAATGGAGAATTTGCGGGGAATTAACGACACCAAAATTGTTTTACGACACCAAAACCGTGCAGAAAACAGGCGGAGAATGGCTGGGTCCCTGGCCGCATATGCACACAACGACGACATGCAGCAGTTGTGCTGTACAAAATGACGTTGGCCGTGTGCAGACCCAATCTGCAATTCACAACTCCACTGGCCACCCCCTATCAGTCCCCACAGCCCTTGAGGAAGCCCCCCAGCCAGAGGCACAGATCCCGGCCGACTGTGGTGGTGCTGGACACAGTCCGCAGCCGCAACGCCGGGTTTCCAATCACTCAGACCACACGTCAACTGCGCCCATTATGGGGGGGGGGGCCTGCTGATGACACGCCAATGCCATTGCAGCACCATGCGGCGCACAACGTGATTACGCCACCTCAGAGGGAGCGGAGCATGGCTGACTGGCGTCAAACCGGCGCCGTCCCCGAATTCCGCACCGGAGTAGATTCTCCGCCCAATCGCGGATTACGATATCGGCATCAGGCTCAAAGAATCCCACCCTAGGTCTTCCAAATGGAGAATCCTGGCCATAGTGTCTTGAAAAAGTAAGCTTTTGAATAAATAAGAAAATTAATTTTCTTCATATTTCTCGATTAAATATAAAATCAAATATGATGGAGCATCTTCTGAAATGATTCACCGTTAAGCAAACGTATCCATCTGCTTGTGATTCACATACTGTGGGTGTCGGTTGGCTTCAGTGATAGCATTCTCATCTTTGAGTCAGAAGGTTGTGGGTTTATGTGCCACTCCAGAGACATGGGCCAAATTCTCCGGCCGTTGATACTCTTTTTTCCTGCTGGCAGCCTACCTCCGCCCACAGGTGCCCCAGTGGCATGGGGTGGCTTAAACGGGAAATTCCATTTACAAGCAGTGGAAAGAGAGAATCCCACTGCTAGAAAACGGCGTGCCGCTGAAACACACGTGGCTGGAGGGGGCAGGAAAATTCTGCACAGCCGAAATCTACACCGACAATCCCATGTAGAGGTAGTATAGTATTGTCAGAGACGCTGTTTTTTTTTCAGTTGAGGTATTAAACTAAGGCTCTCATCTGTTCTCTCAGGTTGATCTAAAAGATCTCATAACATAAGTTCTTGCTTCACCCGATGCCTGTGTCTATGTATTCACATTGTATATTTTATGTTTGCCCTATTCTGTATTTTCTTTTCATGTACAGGATGATCTGTCTGAGCTGCACACAACATGTAAACACATTTGAGCGGAGCGGAAACTCAAAGTGAAAGAGACCACTTATTAAAATTGGGGAAATTTTGACCCCACTTTGCTCCCAGTTCGCCCATTGCAGTCAAAACCCAGACTCTACAGGTTTAATAAAATTCATCATTCTTCCTGTAAAGAACAGATAACATTTCTACCCCTGCAACTTGTACAAGTCTCACCTTCATTGCATAAACATTTACCAGACAATTCCATTGAAAGTACAGTGGTAATCAATCTTTTAATCCAAGTTTCATGTTGTTGGATATTGCCAGAAACTGACTTTACTGCAACAATCAATTGCACAAATTGCCTGGAAACTGAAGTTTAAATCACATCCATTTCACACTTAAGTTAGCAAGAACCACCAGATTTCTGAAAAAATTAGCATTCAGTTTCTGCAAATATGTATCATGCTTTTGCCAACTGTAGGATCGCAGGTGATAGTTTAGCATCACGACCCAATTCCGTGTAGTTGCTATGCAATTTTCTTCACATCACAGAAAAATTAAGGGAATTTATCATTTGTGCCGGTGCAAATTTTTTGAATACAAATCGATAGTCACTTAATTACTCTGTGCCCTATTTTCTTTTCAACTGAAGTTAATAAAAAAAATTAGGCAGAGTGTGAAACAAAAATATCAAATGTCTTCAGTCCTTGTCAATATAAGATGATGTGCAGCACTATCTGTTTCACACTGGCCTTGATATTTACAATGGGGTGGGGGCAGGGGGTTGGGGGCAGGCATGAAATGAAAAAAAAAAATGAAAATGAAAATCGCTTATTGTCACGAGTAGGCTTCAATGAAGTTACTGTGAAAAGCCCCTAGTCGCCACATTCTGGCGCCTGTTTGGGGAGGCTGGTACGGGAATTGAACCGTGCTGCTGGCCTGCTTGGTCTACTTTAAAAGCCAGCGATTTAGCCCAGTGTGCTAAACCAGCCCCTGATGGTGAGGAGAAGGAGGGGAAGCATGGTCCAGAGATGAAGTCCTTATGTTCACGATTGCAGAAGTTTTGCCAAGTTTAATGGCAGGACTTCATTACACTTGCAAGTTTTTTACTTAATTTCCTGCCCGGCAAACATCCAGATAAACAGGCTGGCGGGTGGGCAAGCCAACGTGTGGTAGTCACCACTAATTGTATTACATATATTACGGCACTGCCCGTATAGTAGAGGTACATGGGTAAATCCCTGCCTGCTGGCTCCGCCCAGTAGGCGGCGGAGAATGTGTGTGCTGTTCTGTGCTGCAGCCATTCTGGTTCCAGCTACAGGAGGCACAACATCTTTGCTCAATAAAGCCTCGATTATTCCACTACTCTCGTCTTTGTGGTAATTGATAGTGCATCACAATGCTAGAACACCACAGCTGTGGACCATTGGGGAGAGTTCGCAGCAACTGGGAAATATCATAGGCAGAAGGAAAAGAGAAGCTGGGAAAGGTCAGACTGGCAAATGGGAGGGAGGGAGGGACAGGCCGTGAGGCAGAAAGCTTGAATTTGAACATGGGGGAGGAAAAAGTTTGGTTGACTGCGGCAAAAGGCTTGCTCAAAAGGCCAAAAGAGGACTGCTGCGCTTTCTGGATCATAAAATATGCTTTAAAAAACAATTACCTGCTTGATCTGGCAGCTTCTATCTTCATTTAGCTGTCAGGTTTCCTGAGCACGAAGAAGCCCAGCACACAGCTGTTAAAAAAAACTCACAGTTGCACTGTGATGCCTTTGTTTAAATATTAATATCGTCCCTCTTTTCAAGACAGGACACATTCACTCCTCACAAGTCACAACCAAAACTGATGGCAGTACTTCAGCAGCAGGTCACGTTTTGTGATTTTTTAACATTTTTAAACCCCTCCCCTCTTCCCATCACGAGGGGTTAATGGGCATCCTGAAAACATTCTGAGCAGAAAAAGCAACCACCTTGATAATCTTTTATGATTGTAGTTTTACAATTGTATTACATAGGGATGCAAGTAGTTTAATTGCTGAACACATGAATGTATCAAAAACCAGCAACCCAATCTAGCAAGGGTACAGTTTTATTTGGGTGGACATTTAAGAACAAGTAATAAAACATTGCACCTCAACATGTAACATCATTGATACAATTCATTTTATAGGTTCTGTGGCATGCAACACACCTACTTACAGTTTTAAGGCTATGAATAGCGATATATAAATTAGTTCTGCACAGACAACTAGAACATTCTATTCGTGTTTGTCACAAATACAAAAAGAAATTTGTGACTTCAAAGTATGCACCGTTGAACAAATCTATATTCCAAAGAGATTCAACTGTACCAAATATGGCCGGCACGGTGGCACAGTGGTTAGCACTGCTGTCTATGGTGCTGAGGATCTGGGTTCGATCACGGCTTCGGGTCACTGTCTGTGTGGAGTTTGCACGTTCTCCCCATGTCTGCGTGGGTTTCACCCGCACAACCCAAAGATGTGCAGGGTAGGTGAATTGGCAACACTAAATTGCCACTTAATTGGAAAAAATAATTGGGTACTCTAAATTTAAAAAAACTGCACCAAATTTGCTTGTATTCCAAATGTACCTAATTTTCTCTTACTTCATTTATTATTAGAAAAGATTTAGAGCATGATTTAACGGAAATGAAACAGAATCCCGTGCCGAGCGCATTTAGCCGGATGTTTCCCGCCGCTGGCATCTGATCCTGCTATTCAACAGGACTCTGCTTCATTTCTGGGCTTCGGCAAGGATCCCCCCGCTGAGGGCGCACAAAGTCCCATTTCCTGCACTAACGGACTCCGCTCGACAGTGCAGGAAGAGATCCCCCACCGCAGCCTCTGGACCCCATCAACACCCCAA
Source organism: Scyliorhinus torazame (assembly GCF_047496885.1). Classification (NCBI taxonomy): domain Eukaryota; kingdom Metazoa; phylum Chordata; class Chondrichthyes; order Carcharhiniformes; family Scyliorhinidae; genus Scyliorhinus; species Scyliorhinus torazame. The sequence goes on along the minus strand of NC_092707.1, from coordinate 321,346,531 downwards.
CTTACCAATCCCCTCGAGCCCCTCGCACTCCACCTCCAACTCAGAAGAGCAGGTCATCCCGGGGCCCAATCCCGGCATGAGCAAATTGCCATCCAGACCCCCTGACAGTGCTCCTGCCAGCCTGGCAGTGCCACCTGGGTACCCTGACAGTACCAGGGTGGCACCCATGTGTCACTGCCAGAGTGCCAGGCTGGCATTGCCATGTGGCCCGGATGGCATCGGGGGTGTCAGGGAATCACCCTGCCTGGAGCCCGACCATCAGCAGCCCCACCCTGCCTAGAGCCCGACCATCAGGAGCTGAGCACCCCCTCCAAGTGCCAATAAACCTGGTCCATGTTTGTGGAAACCAGTGCAAAAAGGCACTCACTCGCCGTCTCCAAGGCGTGGCTGTTAGATCCAGTGCCGTGGCACCCGAGCATATTCAAGTGAGCCTAACTGCACACTTGAATATGCAAATCTAGATCCCAGCCTCAATAGGCGGGATCCAGAACGCATCGCCTCGCGAGGTCCAATTCGATCTTTCGAGAGGCGACGAGGCTGGTAAATCCCGTGAGAGACGAGATAAAACTGATTTGTTGCAAAGAGAAGGAAGTTGAGTATACAGTGGGTTTTATGGGATATCTGAATTGTTTGAAATAGAGAAACTCTGTTGAAAAAGAGAAGAGCTTGCATCACAGGGCGGCAATTTACCAATTCAAATTTGACTAAGTTTAAACTAAAATTAAGTGATTGACAGAGAGGAGGTACTAAATGGAGAATCGGAATAAATTCAACCATAACAAATCTGATGGAGAAGACAGAGACAGTGTTTAGAAATCAAACTCTGCAAACAGTTCAGTGAATGCAGTTTGGCATTAAGTCATACATACCAGCAGTACTTCAGAATGAATATTTAAAAGCGTGAGTAAGCAAATCTCAATTCAAATAGCCTCTGGGATGCTACAATTGGTCTCAATATCCCTTGGCGAAGGCAGTCAAAAACGACCTCAAAACAGGAGGATGCAAGTTCAAATCTCAACAAGGCAGTTTGAAAATATAAATTAAATTTGAAAATGAATAAGTCTGGAATAAAATGCTGGTAACAGTAAAAGTGACAATGAAGCTGTTGAATTGGAGAGAAAACCCACTGATAATTTACTGAAGGAAACTAACCCTCTTTACTCGGGGTGATCCTGCCTCAGCTTTAATACTGCTGAAACTCTCATCCATGTTCTTGTTAGCTCTCGACTTGACTAATGTAATGCTCTCCTGGCCTGCCTCTGATCTTCTACTGTCCATAACCATGAGTTAATCCGAAGTTTGCACAAAATCTGATTCAACTATCTCCCCTGAGCTCATTGAACTGCATTACTGTCCAGTGCAGCAGCACACCAATTTTGAAATTATCATCCCTCTATTCAAATTCCTCCATAGTCTCCATTCCCCACCCCCCAGCCATCTCTGCCACCTTGTCCACCCTACAACTCTCTAAGAGCTCTACATTCCTGCAGTTCTAGCTTTTGTACCCCAAGATCCTTTGTCCCTCCAGTGGTATCCATGTCTTCAGCTGCCTTGATCCTAAGCTCTGGAATTCACTCTCTTAATCTCTCTATATCTATCTTCTTTATTAAGATGGTTCTTAAGTCCAATCCCTTTGGTCAAGTTGGTTCCATATACTAATATTTCTTCATGTGGTGCGATGCAGAATTTTCTCTGATAACGCACGTTAAGCATGTTCGGACATTTTGTTACATATTACTACATGATAAGAATGTTTACATCTGTTCATGACAAGCTCTTGAAGCCTTCTCGCCAAGCACCCCCCACTCCTCACCCTTTCCTCATGAACCTTGATAGTGCTGCTGCTACAGGTCACCCTGTGAAAGGGCGTCCCCTGTGCAATGATGTCCTAGCAATTTTTCTTAATTTACAATTTGTTAATTTGAGTCAGCCTCAAGATGAAGGTTATCTCTCTGCCTCTCTCACTGTTCCTTATCTGCAATGGCAGGTGGCGGCTGCTGCTTTTTCTTTGCTGGAGGGCCTCCTATTTCCCTTCCAGCTTTGTGAGCCCATCTAAAGTCCTTTTTTCTAGACAGAGGGTGTGCTTCCTGATCACTAATTGGCCAATCAAAGCAAAATCACTGTCAGGTGACTACTTCCAACACGGGGGGGGGGGGGGGGGGGGGGGGGGGGCAGCTCCATTAATGCCACCTCATACCTACAATGAATTCACAGGTTAAAACCCATACCTCTATTGGATAGCTATTTCTGTCATTTGAAAGGATTTGTGATTTTTTCAATGTTATAAGTGTACAGATGTCTTACAACAGACATTAAAACTCCTGCCAATGTTCTAAGCTCAGGCTATCTGTGCCATAAACCAACTACTCACCTGCTTCTTCTGTCCAGCTATAATTTTGTTTCAATTTAGGATGGGTCAGTTTTTTTTTAATGTATTCATGGGATTTTGGCAGTGCTGGCTAGACAAGCATTTATTGCCCATTCCTAGTTCCTTGAGCTGGTGAGGTGAGCTGTCTTCTTGAACCCTACAGTTCATACGGTATAGGTACACTCACGGTACTGTTAAGGTGGGAATTCCAGTGACTGAAGCCAAGGTATTTATATGGCCAGTTTCTGGTCAATGGTATGCCCCAGGATGTTAATGGTGGGGGATTCAGTGATGGTGATGACATTGAATGTCAAAGGGTAATGGTTAGGTTCTCACTTGTTGGAGATGGTCATTGTCTTGCATTTATGTGGCGTGAATGTTACTTGCCATTTATCAGTGCAAGCTAGGATATTGTCTAAATATTGCTGCATTTGGATATGGAGTGGCTCAGTGTCTGAGGAGTGGTGAATGATGCTGAACATTAGAACATAAGAACATAAGAACTAGGAGCAGGAGTAGGCCATATGGCCCCTCGAGCCTGCTCCACCATTCAATGAGATCATGGCTGATCTTTTGTGGACTCAGCTCCACTTTCCGGCCCGAACACCATAACCCTTAATCCCTTTATTCTTCAAAAAACTATCTATCTTTATCTTAAAAACATTTAATGAAGGAGCCTCTACTGCTTCACTGGGCAAGGAATTCCATAGATTCACAACCCTTTGGGTGAAGAAGTTCCTCCTAAACTCAGTCCTAAATCTACTTCCCCTTATTTTGAGGCTATGCCCCCTAGTTCTGCTTTCACCCGCCAGTGGAAACAACCTGCCCGCATCTATCCTATCTATTACCTTCATAATCTTATATGTTTCTATAAGATCCCCCCTCATCCTTCGAAATTCCAACGAGTACAGTCCCAGTCTACTCAACCTCTCCTCATAATCCAACCCCTTCAGCTCTGGGATTAACCGAGTGAATCTCCTCTGCACACCCTCCAGTGCCAGTACATCCTTTCTCAAGTAAGGAGACCAAAACTGAACACAATACTCCAGGTGTGGCCTCACTAACACCTTATACAATTGCAGCAGAACCTCCCTAGTTTAAACTCCATCCCTCTAGCAATGAAGGACAAAATTCCATTTGCCTTCTTAATCACCTGTTGCACCTGAAAACCAACTTTCTGCAACTCATGCACTAGCACACCCAGGTCTCTCTGCACAGCAGCATGTTTTAATATTATATCATTTAAATAATAATCCCTTTTGCTGTTATTCCTACCAAAATGGATAACCTCACATTTGTCAACATTGTATTCCATCTGCCAGACCCTAGCCCATTCACTTAGCCTATCCAAATCCCTCTGCAGACTTCCAGTATCCTCTGCACTTTTTGCTTTCCCACTTATCTTAGTGTCGTCTGCAAACTTAGACACATTGCCCTTGGTCCCCAATTCCAAATCATCTATGTAAATTGTGAACAGTTGTGGGCCCAACACTGATCCCTGAGGGACACCACTAGCTACTGATTGCCAACCAGAGAAACACCCATTAATCCCCACTCTGAAGGACCGCAAGATCCTTCTGACAGTGCTCCCTGGCAATGTCAGATCAGGGGCCACTAACATGGGGCAGGGCCCATTAGTGTGTGGGGCCATGAAGGGGGCAGAGAATGAAGAGGGCTTCATTAAGTGGGGGGGGGCATTTTGTGATCTCATAGCAGCGTGTTGCTCACCTGGTAGGTTGGGAGGAGGGAGGGTAGGGTGCCTTATGCTGGTCAGAAGAGAGGGGTCTTTGCCAGCATGAAGGGGGACCTTTTGGGAGGGCCCTGATACCAGCAATCCTTGGATGAAGGGAGAAGAGGGATTTGATGCTAGTTGGGGATGAGGGTAGTAGGTAGGGGGCGCTGAAGCCCAGATGCCGGCAATTTTTTTGGGGGGGGGGGGCTGAACTCTCACTTTGCGATTGGGGTGCCCTTTAAAAAGGGTGCTCTGAGAAGTCGGGCTTGCCAACATCTTCGGGCCCCACACATCACTTATTTGGCAGGGTTCACCACTGGCTCCAAAAAAACAACTTAAGTGTGGGAGAATTGTGATAGGGTCCGGCATGATTTGCACTGGACAGACAGCACAAAATGAGATTTGGCCAATTTGGGGGAAGTTTCCACCCATTAATGAACGTTCGTAGGCATGATCATGTGAAATAAGTTTTCTAAAATAGAACTAATCAAATAAGTACAAACTGAGCTCATTGACAAGGAAGATTCTATTGATTAGTGACAACGAGAGGCAATGTTAGAAAGCGGTAAAACTGCATCATCATCCTTTGGTGCTGCAATCTCCGGACCCCAGCTCTGTGTTTCTCGGAGACATGCCTTTCGCTAGCAGCGGGATTCTCCACTCCCACCGCTACTCAATGCGGAGATAAGCTGCTAGCGGGAGCCGAGAATCCCGACAGCTGGCGAACTCCAGTTGAGACCTTTAAGAATATAAGAATAGGATAGAATTCGCGGTCATAGCGGGCACAATTCAGTGGTCTCGTCCTGCCTGACTTGGTCCAGTGCTGCTCATTTTAATATATGTTTGACTTATTCTCCCAACGCTAGCACAAGGGCCGCGCCTGGGAGACCTCGCCAGGGCGTCATTTAGTATTGATCCACACAAACATGGACAAGTAGTAATGGGACTTGGGAAGCGTGGAATTGGAAATCCCCCGGATGGTCAGGGACAGGGCAGAGTGGCAGCCTGGCATGCCCTCTGGCACCCAGACACCTCGGCACTACCAGCCTGGTAGACTGGCAAAGAACAAAGGACAATACAGCACAGGAACAGGCCCTTCGGCCCTCCAAGCAAGTCCGGATCTCCGGCAACCACGGCGCCAACTGGAAAGTCTTCAAACAAAAGTTCCTCCTGTACATTGAGGCCTCCGACCTCGAGGCAGCATCAGATGCCAGAAAGATCGCGCTGTTGTTGACGACTGTAGGGGATCACGCCATCCACATCTATAACTCGCTTACGTTTGCCGATGGCGAAGACAAGACAAAGTTCAAGACAGGTCTTCTGAAATTCGACAGCCACTGCGACATTGAGGTGAATGAGAGCTTTGAACGGTACATCTTCCAACAGAGGCTTCAGGGTAAGGATGAACCTTTTCAGTCCTTCTTGACCCATCTCCGCATCCTCGCGCAGTCATGTAATTATGACTCGACGACTGATTCCATGATCCGGGATCAGATCATTTTCGGGGTCCAGTCCGACTCCCTGCGGGAGCAGCGCCTCAAAATCAAACAGTTGACCCTCTCCATCGCCATCGAAACGTGCATTGTCCATGAGCATGCCAGAAATCGCTACTCCCACATCAGGGCGGCAGAAACTGCAAAACCGGCCTCCCACGAGGCAGAAAGGGTGCAAGCCATAGCGAAAATACAAGGCCAGAGAATCGAGGAGAGTGGCCGCGTTGCGCACTTTTCTCGGGTCCCCAAGCATGCGTGCCATGACCGGGTGGATGATGAGGCCGAAGACCCTGAGGCGCATGAGCGAAAGTCGGCCGACCTGACTGCGTATGCACGATGGCTCACAGAACGTGCTGACGTCAGCGTCATGACGTGTCCGAATTGTGGCTCCGCACATTTAAAGCGGCAATGTCCAGCCAAAGGCAGGCGATGTCTACAGTATGGAAAGCCTGGCCACTACGCGGCCTTCTGCAGGTCCGCTCCACCAAACAACAGCCAGCGATCCCAGCTGCGGCGCAGGTGTGTCCGCTGCGTACAACAAGGCATACAAGATTCTGATCCAGACAGCCCAACGGACCCCGAATGCTGACTGCCTCGAGTCTCCATATCGGGTGGGCATCATCACCACACGCGAGTTGGTCTCAACCGTGCCTGCCAACCGCCTTTCGATCCTTCGTGTAGATCCTGACAACGAGTGGTGTGCCGTCATCACGGTTAACCAGTTTCGCATCCGATTTAAATTGGACATTGGCGCGTCTGCGAACCTCATATCACAGTCGGACCTCGACAGCATCCGACACCAACCTAGCATTCTTCCACCAGCCTGCCAGCTCCTTGACTACAATGGTAATGCCATAGCTGCCAGTGGGTCGTGTCAGCTAGGTGTCTCTCACAAGAAAATCAAGGCGACGTTGAGATTTGAGATCGTCTGGCCTGATAAGGCACCCCTGCTCAGTGCTCGCGCATGCAAACACCTAAATCTGGTACAGCGAGTTCATGCCATGTCCTCGACACCGGCGACGGCCTCGCCCAATGCAAATCTCCAGGCTGAGATAGAGGACATTCTCACACAATACCACAGTATGTTTGATGGGATGGGCAAGCTCCCATATCGCTACAAGATATTGTTCAAGCCGAATGCCACCCCAGTCATCCATGCACCGTGCCGGCTCCTCTCAAGGATTGGCGGAAAACACAGCTACGAGAGCTCCAAGACCAGGGCATTATCTCAAAGGTCATGGAACCCACAGACTGGGTCAGCTCCATGGTCTGCGTCAAGAAACCTTCTGGCGAACTCCGCATTTGCATTGATCCCAAAGACCTGAATCGCAACATCATGCGAGAGCATCACCCGATCCCGAAGCGTGAAGAATTAACCTGTGAGATGGCTCACGCCAAATTCTTTACCAAGCTGGATGCTTCCCGTGGCTTCTGGCAAATTCAGCTGGACGAGTCCAGTCGGAAGCTGTGCACTTTTAACACTCCGTTTGGCAGGTATTGCTACAACCGCATGCCTTTTAGTATCGTATCAGCTTCCGAAGTATTTAATCGCAGAATGGAGCAAATGACGAAGGGCATTGAGGGGTGCGCGTCTATGTGGACAATGTGATCATCTGGTCCACGATGCCCTAGGATCACATTGCTCGCCTCAAACAGGTTTTCCAGAGGATTCGTGAAAATGGCCTCCAGCTCAACAGGGCCAAATGCTCGTTTGGGCGGTCCGCTATCACGTTTTTAGGTGACCACATTTCACAGCAAGGTGTGCAACCTGACACCAACAAGGTGCTGGCAATCAATGCCATGAAGACACCAGAGGACAAAAAGGTGGTCCCCCGCTTCATCGGGATGGTAAATTTTCTCGGAAAATTCATTCCCAATCTGGCATTCCACACCACGGCCCTCCGGCATCTCGGTAAAAAGACGACAGTGTTCCAGTGGCTTCCTGTACATCAAGCAGAGTGGCTTGAGCTGAAGGCGAAGCTCACCACAGCACCAGTACTGGCGTTCTTTGACCTAACCAAGGATACCAAGATATCCACAGACGCAAGCCAGGACGACATTGGGGCGGTGCTCCTCCAGAGAGACGATTCCTTGTCCTGGGCTCCAGTGGCATATGCCTCTAGGGCCATGAATCCGACTAAACAACGGTATGCCCAGATCGAAAAGGAGTGTCTGGGTCTCCTGACAGGAATAGTCAAGATTCATGACTACGTATACGGTCTGCCGAAGTTCACGGTGGAAACAGACCACAGGCCTTTAGTCCACATAATCCAGAAGGATTTAAATGACATGACACCTCGGCTGCAGCAAATTCTTCTTCGTCTCCGCCAATATGACTTTGAACTCGTCTATATACCGGGCAAGGAGCTGATCATCGCGGATGCCCTATCCCGATCCATCACCATGCCGTGTGAACCGGGCGACTTCATTCGCCACATCGAGGCACAGGGCAGTTGTGTGCCAGCAACCTCCCAGCCACTGACGAACGAGTTGTCCAGATACGCGAAGAAATTGCCAAAGATTCTTTACTGCAGCACGTGATGCAACACCTTGCCCATGGCTGGCAAAAGGGGCAGTGCCCCCAGTTCTTCAACATTAAGGATGAGTTAACGGTTGTCGAGGGGTTCCTTCTTAAACTAGATAGAATCGTCATTCCTCAAAGCATGCAAGCCATGGTGCTCAGACAGATCCATGAGGGTCACCTCGGGGTCGAAAAATGTTGACGCAGAGCTCAGCAGGCAGTCTACTGGCTGGCATCAGCCAGGACATTGCCAACATGGTCCTCAACTGCACTACATGCCAGAAGTTTCAACCAGTTCAGCCCAAGGAAACACTGCAACAGCAAGAGATTGTGATTTCTCTGTGGTCCAAGGTGGAGATAGACCTCTTTCACGCAAATGGGCGTAATTACGTGCTCTTGGTCGACTACTTCTCCGGATACCCAGAAGTGGTGAAACTGTCGGACCTCACGTCCAAGTCAGTGATTAAAGCCTGCAAAGAGACGTTTGCCAGGCACGGCAAACCACTCACAGTAATGAGTGACAACGGCCCATGTTTCTACAGCCAAGAGTGGTCCGGCTTTGCACGATCCTACCACTTCAGTCACATCACATCCAGTCCCCATTACCCGCAATCAAACGGGATACCGAAAAAGGGGTCCATATTGTCAAGCGGTTGCTGTGCAAGGCTGCAGACTCAGCCTCGGACTTTAACCTGGCACTGTTGGCATACAGGGCAACGCCTCTGTCGACTGGTTTGTCTCCGGCGCAGCTGCTCATGAACCGCAACCTGAGGATGACTGCTCCAGCCATCCATGTTCCAGATCTTGATCGCCTCACGTGCTGCAGAAAGTGCAGCGATCCAGCAACCAGTAGAAGATCATGTATGATGCTCATGCCAAGGATCCAAGGATCTACCTGCGCTGGCTCCAGACGATGTTGTTCGTGTCCAGTTGCCTGAGGGAGGTTGGTCAGCCCCAACTATTGTCGTCAGGCAAGCTGCTCCCAGGTCCTTTGTTGTCCAAATGGCTGATGGCTCCATTCTGCGGCGCAACAGGAGGGCGCTACGAAAAGCTCCCTGCCCACCGCCTGGCCGCACTTCTCCGCATGTCATCATGCCTCCTCCAGACATCTCGCAACACGAGGCCACCGATCTAGCAGCGATCCCGCCCCTCCATGAGGCCACCGACATGGCAGCAATCCCACCTGTCCAAGTGCCGCTGTCCAACCCTCCACCTCTGAGACGATCGACAAGAATTTGTCGCCCGCCACAAAGACTGAATCTATAGACTTAAATCTTGTAAATTTTGTTCAGTTGGCTCTGTATCTGCACAATAGACACCTTCCCATGTACATATGTGCATTCACTCACCACTTGTATATAATCATGCATGTACATATATATCGCCACGTTCCAAAATTAACTTCAAAAAGGGGAGATGTCATAATATCCACTCATGTATATAATGAAATGCAGACAGGCAGTGATTGACACACAGGATAACCAATGAACACACACAACGCATAACAACCAATCACCAGACAGGACACCACCACTATAAAGCACACAGGGCATTAAGACTCTCCCTCTCTCTACAGGGCACAGCTACTGAAATAGTAAGAGTGCACAAGCCAGTGAGCACTATCACCATAAGGTAGAGAGTTAGTGTGGTCAAGCCAGTAGGAGGTTATCAGTTAGACTGATAGAGTGTCAACTCACAGCAGACTATGGACAGCAATCAGGAAGTTCAATAAAACAGTGTTGGACCATCTCCTGTGCAGGAAGCCTCTTTCTAGTTTCACTGCATCCAGTTGCAGTCAACGTTGAAACAACTTACTGGACACATCAGTTCCGTGGGTCTTCCCAAGGTTGGGGTGGAGGGGCATCAGAAATGGGGAGGGGTGCCAGATTGGGGGGGGGGGGGGAAAGATCGGTGCAGCCAGCCATAAAAGACAACAAAGTTCTATTGAATATTCAGATTTTTCTTCACACTGCAGCCACTGAGAAGTACCCTGCTGAACGCGCCCAAAACCAGACATGGAAATTTTTCAGATGATTTGCACCCATCATTGAGATTTAAAAAAAGGTTATTTCTATTCCTGGCTCCTGAGAAATAAGATATTAGCCAAGGTGAATGGTGCTCTCAGGAGTCTCATATTATGCTTTACTGGAACAGATTTCCATGCTGACATTCCTGGGTTAATATTACAGACTCTTGTACCCTCATATTTTGACAAATGTCTGGCACACGTTAACAAATGGAACCCATCATGCGATAGGCTGAAACATGACCTTGAGGCAATGTGAGGTTACATCAAAGGTACCTGTCATTTGGTCTTAGGCAGGTGGGAGTGACTAAGTGATTAACATGAGGTGGCCACCAGCCCCTAGAAATAAGATAAGTAAACAGGTTCTTGGAAGTGAAGCAGCAGGAGTTCAGTTGAAGGAAGACTGGGAGAGACAGCTTCCTAACACCTAAGTAGACTCGAGGGGGCAGAGAAACAAAACAAAAAGGATGAGAACGGAACAGGCAAGAGACTGCTGTCTCCAGCAGCGGAAATTGGCTTCATCCAACGGTTTTCCCTCTGTTTGTACCTGTCAGGAATTGTATGCATTTCCTGTCCATTTAGCATATGCATCATGCTTAAACTGTTGCTTCTTATTAAACTACTTCAAAATATATTTTAAAATCCCTTATGACCTTGTGACAACCCACACCAGGGCCACGGGGGTTTGCTGATTGATCTCTATGTGGGCTTTATAGAATACGGGTTCCTGTGGGGAATGGGCATAGGCCCGCCCAGCTGGGGTTCGTTAGGGGACCTTTAAATGTAGTCAGGCCCAGACTGGCACTTCCTGATGATCGTAGGCTGGGACGTTTGTTTTGTGCACCAAAACAAATGGCTGTGGCTTTATTTTCAGTTTTAAATAATGTAGTTTGGCCTTACACTCTGCACCCCCTGGAATTATTACCCTGTTTGGGTAATTTACAACTGCTGTAATCAAACCTTACAATGTTGTCCTGCTGATGTTTCTACTCAACTTTATTAAAAGCATGATCTGTTCTCCCTGACTATAAAAGTTAGGTGCTGCTCTGAACTGTGCAAGGCAGAATATTATAAAGAATTTTGCTAAATTTGAATGGGTCATATTGCAAGGTACTGTCACAATGGCATGAACTTAACCTCTGCTTCAATAATCTAATATCTATCTGCTTAGTTGCGAGTGGACCCTGCTCATCTCCAAGGTTGGTATAAAAATGAGTCAATTTCAAGCAAGATTACAGGTCCATCTGAAACTTGTTATGCAATTGGTTATTCTCATCAAATGGATGAAACATTTAAGCCCTTGGTTATTTTACTACAACCTGAGGATTACTTCTGGTTATCACACATTGGCCATTTTTGAGGGAATCAATGATGACACTGTTGTTACATGGTAGCCGACACATCCAAACAGCAGTGTTTTTGCATGGTCAACCCTTTCTCTATTTTATTGGACAAGTAAATATAACTTCCAGGCCCCTAGAACAGTGCATCTGTTACCTCCTTAAAAAAGGTGAACAAGATACTTTGATCAATCCAATTTGTTTCATTTGGGGTGCGATTCAGCAGACTCGAGTTAAAATCTGCTGAACGGCACGTTTAGCAGGCTGTTTCTCGGCACCTGGAGGTATTCAATGGGACATTGCCATTTCTTTGATCTCTCCGCTGAGGCCGCACATGGACGGATTCCTCATTTTGGAAGGTTGCCCCGATCTTCCCTTCCTCCCTTTCAATCCCCCACCCCACCCCCCACCGACCCATTTTAATGACCCCCTCACTTCCCCAACATTGGGGAGGCCCCTGGGAACTGCCCACCCTCACATCTCTCCACCTGGCAAGGCCCCCTGGCCTGATCCCTGACAGAGCCAACCTAGCACCGTCATCTTAGTACTGTTTGGGTGCAAGGCTGGCAGTGCCAAGGTGCCTGGATGCCTGAGAGAGTGCCAGTGTGCCCCCCTGCCCTGTCCACCTTGATCCTCATGGCTTGGGAGATCCCCAGGTGCCGTTCCGATTGGTCCATATTCGTGAGCTTTTCATGTGGCTTGTGGACCAATCTAAATGGCACCCTGGCGAGGTCTCCCAAACACGGCCCTGGAGTCTCGGGCGCCAGGTGAATCCGGCATCCTGGTATTTAAATGAGCCATTCGAATCTTCATTTGAATATAATCCATTGTTAGAATTGCCTGCTCAATAATTCATCCAGTCTAAAAGATTAACTGTTGTTTTCAGAAAAAAATGGAAACACTCTGTGGAATTCTCCCATTTTTAATTGGAGTGCGGTAGCAGGCAACTCGGGTGACACCCTGTCCCGTCAACTAGAATAGTGGAAATCCATGCCGAATTCGAGGCTTGGAAACTTGTTAATTTAGTTGTACACAAGTGAGTTCCCCTCGATCTCGCCTGGTGGGCTGACAGCTGATTCATCCACCAGCCCTAAGCTGATGTGTTTTAAGGTCCTGTCACAATATTTAAGCACCAGTCCAACACACTCCTAACGCTCTCCAGCCCACCTTTTTTTACCAGAATGTGCAAGATTTCAGAATCCCAGAGGTAAAAGGCTAGCAGCCTCAAAAGTAAGCTAATTCCTTGATTCAATTATCCTACCCGGACTCCATCACCTGCAAGGTGCCCATGCCCCACCTGGATCTCTACCCACATCATCTGGAGTTTTTGTACATCCCCTTCCAGTAAATGATGTGGTATCCCTTTGACCCCTTATTTGTGAGCTTTCCATGAGGCTTGTCGGGATCCAGCTTCCCTTCCCTCGATTCTCCTTCTGCTTTCCATTGTTCGTCTTCTTCATCCACCCCTCTGCCCCGCCTACCTGCCATCGTGTGCTCTCGACATATGTCCTCCCTCCGTGCACAGCCCTTCTTCCACATTGCCCCCCTTTGTCTTCGATAGGCCACCCACCCCCTCACCCCCCAGCCTCACCTTGTACCCCAAACCCTGTCAACTTCAAAACTTTGTTGAGGTGGCAACAGGAGTCCTAAAACACAGTGTTGTCCAGATAAACACTGCAATGTGGAAACCAAGGGAAAGTGAGAAAGTGCTCTCAACCCAGGTGCAGTACTGATCTGACTCAATGACACAGGAGCGTCCATGGGTCCAGCCACACAGTGCTGCCCATGAAGATCAGCTTGGCATGGAGGTGGAGGCAGGAACCTTTACAATCACCCCCAAAGTCTCTAGTGAACTGAATGCTGCCTTGTGTATGCCACACATTAAAAATTGGGATTTACACCGACCTAATTTCCCACTGGCGAAATGTAAGATTCAAAGGCCTGACGGGAAGCCAGTATATAGCTGCTTAATGGGCATTCATGGGATGCATATGAATGCAAATTGAGTTTACTCCACCTGCCAATGGGAAGAGCGACCTGCCATTAGAAAGACTGAAACGTGATTTTACTTTGCCGCATTTATGACTTTTTGGTTCCCGCCAGATTCACCGCACCCACCTGCCAACAAACACACTGCGGGCTGGTTGGGAGAATTTCAACCATGGGCTGAAACAGGGTTGATTCCACTTGCAAGATTGGTGGAAATTATCAGTGTTCAACTGGAGTTATTACACTCTGCCTCTTAATAATTCTCCCATAAAACCACATCTGCTGTTCAAAACCATATCTGCTGTTTCCTCCCACAGTCCAAAGAAGTGCAGGTTAGGTAGGGGTATGTGATTGGGGAATAGGGCGGGGCAATGGGTCTCGACAGGGTGCTCTTTCAGAGAGCTCGTGCAGACTCGATGGGCTGAATAGCCTCCTTCTGCACTGCAGGGATTCCATGGATTCTATGATCCCCAACTCCTAACTCTCCACTTTAACATACCACCCCCGTGCACCCACCCTCCACACACACACACACAAGACAGACACACAGAGGGGTGGAAAGGGATAAAAATAATAATAAAAAGGAAGAAGAGTCTTTGTTTCAGACTATGATTTTTAGTACATCTTCTTTGTCTTCAGGGGATGTCCCGGAGGACTGGAGAATAGCCAATGTTGTTCCTCTGTTTAAGAAGGGGAGCAAGGATAATCCCGGGAACTACAGGCCGGTGAGCCTTACGTCAGTGGTAGGGAAATTACTGGAGAGAATTCTTAGAGACAGGATCTACTCCCATTTGGAAGCAAATGGACGTATTAGTGAGAGGCAGCACGGTTTTGTGAAGGGGAGGTCGTGTCTCACTAACTTGATAGAGTTTTTCGAGGAGGTCACTAAGATGATTGATGCAGGTAGGGCAGTAGATGTTGTCTATATGGACTTCAGTAAGGCCTTTGACAAGGTCCCTCATGGTAGACTAGTACAAAAGGTGAAGTCACACGGGATCAGGGGTGAACTGGCAAGGTGGATACAGAACTGGCTAGGCCATAGAAGGCAGAGAGTAGCAATGGAGGGATGCTTTTCTAATTGGAGGGCTGTGACCAGTGGTGTTCCACAGGGATCAGTGCTGGGACCTTTGCTCTTTGTAGTATATGTAAATGATTTGGAGGAAAATGTAACTGGTCTGATTAGTAAGTTTGCAGACGACACAAAGGTTGGTGGAATTGCGGATAGCGATGAGGACTGTCTGAGGATACAGCAGGATTTAGATTGTCTGGAGACTTGGGCGGAGAGATGGCAGATGGAGTTTAATCAGGACAAATGTGAGGTAATGCATTTTGGAAGGTCTAATGCAGGTAGGGAATATACAGTGAATGGTAGAACCCTCAAGAGTATTGAAAGTCAAAGAGATCTAGGAGTACAGGTCCACAGGTCATTGAAAGGGGCAACACAGGTGGAGAAGGTAGTCAAGAAGGCATACGGCATGCTGGCCTTCATTGGCCGGGGCATTGAGTATAAGAATTGGCAAGTCATGTTGCAGCTGTATAGAACCTTAGTTAGGCCACACTTGGAGTATAGTGTTCAATTCTGGTCGCCACACTACCAGAAGGATGTGGAGGCTTTGGAGAGGGTGCAGAAGAGATTTACCAGAATGTTGCCTGGTATGGAGGGCATGAGCTATGAGGAGCGGTTGAATAAACTCGGTTTGTTCTCACTGGAATGAAGGAGGTTGAGGGGCGACCTGATAGAGGTATACAAAATTATGAGGGGCATGGACAGAGTGGATAGTCAGAGGCTTTTCCCCAGGGTAGAGGGGACAATTACTAGGGGGCATAGGTTTAAGGTGAGAGGGGCAAGGTTTAGAGTAGATGTACGAGGCAAGTTTTTTACGCAGAGGGTAGTGGGTACCTGGAACTCGCTACCGGAGGAGGTAGTGGAAGCAGGGACGATAGGGACATTTAAGGGGCATCTTGACAAATATATGAATAGGATGGGAATAGAAGGATACGGACCCAGGAAGTGTAGAAGATTGTAGTTTAGTCGGGCAGTATGGTCGACACGGGCGTGGAGGGCCGAAGGGCCTGTTCCTGTGCTGTACATTTCTTTGTTCTTTGTTCTTTGTTGTTCTTTCACAGCAAGCTTGCAGTTTCTGGAATTTGTTTTACAGCCTATAATGGTTTCTCTGAAAGTTCAGGAATACAAAGTTCACAGCAGCATTTCTGGAGAGGCACCTTACTTCTCTTCAAACTTTGCTTTCAGTTCATGGTTTATATGCAGGCCTCTGTAGTTTCCGTAATGCAGTACTCACAACAGGCTTTCTAGAGAGAGCTGGCACTCACAGACTTTCTGAAGAGAGATTTGAAGGAGAGAGAGTAGCGGGACTTTTCTTTGTGCTGCCAGGATGAAAACTGAAACTCCTTTTGACTACGAAAAGCATTCCACTGTGATATAATCCAATCACCATCTGTTACCAGGCAAAGTACGGCCTTTTGGGCCAATTCATTGGCCACCAGCCAATCAATCAAACTGAGTCCCAACCCATTTCTCTCTCTCACTGGTGCCGATAAGTCTGTAGCTTCTGTTTAAACCAGCACAGACTTGCAAAGTGATCTCTCCTGTAACGTCTGGATTCTTCTTCTGCTTGAATTAAAGATATATGTGCATTAATCATCCATGGATCAGAAAAAGAATGGCAAAACAAAAGAAAGAGGAAATCAGGGGAATGAACAGGAAGGGTGCTTACAATGGCATCCAGCGTGAAATGTGCTCTGTGAAAGGCTACGATCTGCTGGGAAGGGTGGGAGGAGGACAGGTGCTGGGAAAAAGGAATGTGCAGGCTGGCGCTTCCAATGTGCCCCTTCAGGGTGACAGCTGCTGCTGAGCTGTCTCAGGAAGCTGCTGACCTGTAAAAAAAGTATCAACAGGAAAACTATGGCATGAATGTCTGGGCAGCAAAATCATACACAGACATTAGTCCTCAGTCACACTTGTTCATTTTATTTGAGCCCTGACTTTTATCCGGCCCTGGATCGAGTTTGCAGTTTATCAGCCAATCGGCCCACTCACCAACTGTAAAGGCAGATGGGCAATATAAAATCCCAGTCAAATGCTGTTTAATTAATTTAAATTGGCTTCCTGATTGTTAGCGGGTGCACTGCCGACTCGCCTGCACACCCACCAACTGAAATATCACACAAGGGCACAATGACGTCAGGACGCAGGTCCGACATCGTCCCACATGATTTTTCGTGCATTTAGGTTGAGCGCGTGTCCGCTCAAGCGACATAAAATTCTGACCAAGATATTTGTGAGGTCCCCATCTTTGATGGCCAAGCAGGCCGAGTCTCCGCCAATGTCTAGTCCTCCTTTTCCACTGCAATTGTGGGCTGTGAGATAGCTGGAGGGCCATTCAAGCCTTTCTGTCTCTCCCTCATGTCCTGTGCTCTCTTTTACAAGGAGGGAAGAAGAATTGTGAGTTAGTGCAATGGACGTAGAGTGATATTTATTGGGGAGAGACATGACACTGGAGAAGGATATAGTTGGGTGTCAGCTGTGGATAGACAGACGGTGATGTAAGGAAGTTCATAAAGAAAGAAGGTATTATGTTCCTGCGAGACAGATGGTGTGAGGAGAGAGGCGTTGGAGTGGGATTGAGAAGGAAAAGCCTGGGTGGTTAATCAACACTTTGGGGTTAAGATAAATGTGTCATTGTATTCATCATTCCTGTGCTACGTAGGCCATGAAAGCGCTTTTGGCACTCAATCCACAAGAATGGCACCATGTTCCTTCCAGTCACCTCATGAACAAACTCCAGCGAGGCGTCTTGGCTTCAATTGCTGGCTTCTTCCTGCACACACCAGGGAAGAGCATCTCCCTGCAGGAACAGATCCAAGCAGCACATCAAAGGAAAGTGTGGCCAAAATGGGGTGCTGTCTTTGAATATCTCAATTCCACTCTGTCAATTCCATCAATTCTGCTGCCAACTTTGAAATCCATCAAAATCCACATTTGGAACGTTCCTTTAAGTTGAACCTGTCTCACGTAGGTCATTGGTATGCCCACTAACACCAATTGGTTGAGAAACCAAAAGATAATCTGGTAATGCAGTGGCTGGGTCACAAAGCCACCAATTGACGCATTGTACTTACTGCCTGGTTTTCTGTGCACTGCTGGACACCCCACCCCCATTCCGTGCGTGTCGCAAACTTCAAGTTCAATGTTTCCTGGATGAATATCTGGAATCAAATCCTGCAAGCTCTCCAGCATCAAGTTTCAAGAGCTTTCTCCTTGATACCTTCAATTTCTTTAAAATCACCAATCCCGACTCTTCCTGCTTGTAAATGTTAGATGACTGTAATGAAGTAATGGTGAGGACAGGCAACAGAAGATTCGCTCTCAGGCACAATTAAATTATTTAAAATTTAAAATTTATATTCTAAAAGATGGAGGAGATTAAGTGCTGCAAGAAAACAAAATACTGAACATGAAACTTAATTTGAAACCCAGCATTATTTCTGTAACTTTACTGAAACATTAATTGCTGAAAGGTTAACTGTGATTAAGTGAGAGTCCTAATCTATATAAGGCATTATTTTGTGGAAGAATACATTTCCTGCCTGTATCCGTCTTACAAACATTTACTATATACTTTGGAATGCATCCATCAGTGATGAATCTGACTTATGCCCTATAAAATGCATGTAAATATCTTGCAATCCCAAACTCCAGATATATAAATTGAATTTTTATCATTCCAAGTCAATTTTGTAATGGTTTTCATAGAATTAAGTGATGTCTAGTATACCCTCCAGTTATATGAATATGCAAGTATCTGTTTCTTACCGCATGAATTGGCTTATAGATTCAATATTCAAATTAGAACTAAAGGCTTTCCTAATTCCCGTGTTACATCTCATAGTTAAATGTTTTAAAAAGGTTTTATTTATTTCAATTATTTTGACAGTGTATGCTTGAAACAAGCACTCAAAACCTCTATTATTAATTCAAACACTGTCTTTTATTTTATGTAATTTTAGATAATCATGAGTAGGCTCTTCTAGTTACAGGCAGCAAGTAGCCATGAATGAACTCATGCTTTGCAGAATTGTTTAAAGTTGAGCACAAAATCACAATGCTGCATTCAGGCAGGATATCTGGCGAACACACCATTACTCCTGGAATCACAAAGCTCAATAATCCATAAAGAGAACATCTGAAGAAAATAGTATATGGGTATTCTACTTCCAAGCAACCTGATGACAAAGCAATCTACTTCTGAAAAATACATCCCATGGCAATGTTTAGAGTTGCTAAGTAACAGTGCTGCCAAACGACCTCAAAGCAGTAGCATGAGAGATATCCAATACTGTGCAATCAACTGTCAATCAAAGGTATTGACATAGGCACTATTTTGAACAGGGAGAATGAAAAAGATAACTGGCAGTGAGTGCTCTGCGGTGTTGGGAAAGAAGGTAGAAAAAGGTTCTGCCATTCAAGTAGTAAAACAATAGGTAGTCAGCTCCAAGGCAAAACATACCTCAATTATCTTTGTGCAAACCCTCACACAGCCACCCTACCCAAAGCACAGAAGAGTAATAAATCATTCAGTAATTGCAATGAACAAAATCGAACTAGAAATATATCTCTAAAGATAATTTTTAGGCCAACTAAATAATGGACATGCACAAAATTACATGCATCAGTCTTATTGCAATCATATGGTTGTCAGCAAGTCGACCATATCGTTATTTAATAATCAAATGATGCACCACAACTTCAAATACCTTTTCACTCTTTTTACATCCACTACATCTAACTATTTGATATTTTGAAACATGATGCTATAGAAGGAAATGTGTTTGTCAAGACTGCAATACACTGCATACATTCCAAAGTAATTATATAAAACTGAACAGCCACTTCCCATGCCATGCAAGAGGCCCTGCTTGGCACAGTCCCAATTACTGCATCAATGCAAGATGTGTGGGCTGAATTGTGTTGTGGGGGCAGGGGAGGGAGACACTGCTGACTAATCCAATTGGTTGGAAGCACCATCAGTCCTGGCAAGCACCAGGAAGACATCAGTGGTCATTGCCTGGACTGCAAAGGAAAAGGTCAAGACCCATGGATCCTTGGAACAGGCAAGTACAGGAGCTTGTGGTGGGAGGGTTTGGATAGGTTAGAGAGGGGTGGAGGGTTTAAGGGATAGAGTAGGTAGGAAAAAAAGGATGTTTCACTGATCGGGGGCCATCCCATGATCGGCAAAGGACAACCCCAAAGAGTGACCCTCCCCTTCCTTTAAACATTTAAGTTAAAAAGTCGGATTTCCCATTCCTGCCCCCTGTTGCCTATATCTAATGCTTTACGATCTGGGCAACCTATTATCAGGATCAACTGGCTTGAGAAAGGTCAAATTGACCCTTAATTATTAATTTATATATGACAAGTGGGTTCCCGATTTGGGCTGCTGGCCGTTCCCCTCCTCTGTAATATGGAGGTCAGTGTGGGAGGAGGATAGGAAGGTCATGCGATGGGTGCCCACCCCATTATACTTCCCCCTCCCCTCCGAGGAAACATGTCTACAAAGAGCACTTAAAATTCAGCCCCTTGTTTGCAAATTACCTCATGAATGTCCTAATGCTTCTCAGGTGTGCCCTATTCCAGAAAGCCAGGTTAGTGAAGGACAGAACTGGAGGCAATCTTGACACACTTTTATATTTATTTACAAAATTACACATTGCAAGCATACATATATTAACTCACCAATCATAACTGTAATCTGTAGGGTGGCGCAGTGGTTAGCTACGGCGCTGAGGACCAGGGTTCAATCCCGGCCCTGGGTCATTGCCTGTGTGGTGTTTGCACATTCTCCCGGTGTCTGCACGGGTTTCACCCCCACAACCCAAAGGTGTGCAGGTTATTAGCCACATTAAATTGCCCCTTAATTGGAAAAAATAATTGGGTACTCTAAATTTATTTTTTAAAATAATAATTTTAATCTGTGGCTATTTACATCGTCTCAAGTGAAACCAAGTTAATATCCACCGACTGTGTACAATTAAACACAATTAATATACAATTAACAATGAGAAAGCACATTCCCACATATCCTTTGCTTCCACTCCTGCCCTTACTTTCTTGTGCTCAGTGTCTCACCAAGTGCATATGCATAATTATTTATAACCGCCAATTCTCACTTAGATGGATGAATCCAAGTAGTTGACTAGGATAGATAAAGAAAATGTGCTATGTAGTAATAAAGGGTGTGATGTCAGAGGCATGATTGAGCTTCCTCGAATAAAATGAAGAGCCATTCCTATTTTTTGCTTTTGAAACAAATCCACAAGTAGCTTCAGATAGAAGTAGTCACATGGTAAATTTATTCAATATATATATAGTCCTTAAAAGAACAAAAACAGTTCAATGGGCATGATCACATCAACGTTTGAAGGACTTTGGTGCTGCTTTCCTACATTACAACAGGGACTACACTTCAAAGATACTTTATTAGCTTCTAAAGAATGTCAGGATGACTAGGTCATGCAAGTCTTCATATAAATGTAAATCTTTCTATCTTTATTACCGGACAATAAATAAGATGAGAAAGGGAAGCAAGAAGAAGTGGCTGGCATAAATCCAGAGCAGAAACAAGTCTTCTTACATTTTCAATAACCGCCCCATTTGACCAGCATCAACAACACTGCTTCCTCCCCTTACAAGGTTAATGGATAAAAGTTTAATGAGTCCTAAAATGCGAGGACAACACGCTTTTACCAACTGCATGTTGGCACCGGTCATTATCTCTTGTCATCGTAACTGAACATAATTCAGCCATTATTGATTTTTCTCTGGCAGGGCAGGCCACATTACTTGGGAGAGTTCACCCAAAGGTGACAGCCCAATTAACTTAGAAAAATAGCTTCCTGTAATAATTTATCTCGATAAATCTTGGGAAAGCAGACCATTAACAACTTTGGAGATAGAGATGTAGGAAGGCAAAGTAGTAAATGCTACCCTTGCTCAGGGATAGCATTGTTGCCTCTGAATAAACAGGTGTGGTTTCAAATCCCACTCTCGAGACTTAGTCACAAAATCTAGGGTGACATTTCAGGGCAGTACTGCATTGTCAGACATGCTACCTTTTGGATGATGTGCTGAAAACCAAATGTCATCTTACCCTCTCAAATGGACATAAAGAAATCCAATGGCACTGTTTGAAAGAGGAGTAGGAAAGCTCTCTGGAGCCCGTGTCACTAGATACCACTCAGCCAATAACTCTTAGTTAGCCATAGTTGTGTTGCATAACCACAATGTTCGAAACTCTAGTCGGGCTATAATGCAAGATGACTTTAGATCAATCTAGATACTATGTTCACCTTCAGTGTGTTTATGTTGTGTTGAATAAATATTTTGATGAGTGAACTTTGTTTCAGCACTGCTCAGTTGAGATTCTAACAAAGTATATCAGTGAAATCAGCTAGGCTCTGAAGCAGAGCTTTGGTCCCCAAGGATCCAAGACATGGAGATACACCTTTCAGATCTATAGAGTGCAGATAGTGTGAACTGTCTCAAAATAAACGTGGTATGGCAGCTGCCAGGGAAACAAGCATTCACTTGCATGCTGATGTGTTGCTGGTTACAATCAAAGAACAGGAGTATCCATTCCTGTTGAAATACGACGATCACTGAGAAGGGAAGCACATATGGCTAAGTTCTGCCAAATATGACCCTAGCGATTTCTGTCACTCGGTAAAATCGCTGTGCTGTCAGGTTGCTGCTGGTTTTCCATGCGGAAGCTAATGAAATTGCTAGCTCTGAAGAGCAATGACTGTCATTGCTGTTTATGTTACAGATGTCTCCAGTGGCAATCTGGAATGTAACCATGGCATACAGATTAACAGTGATGGGTGGTGGTGCATATAATGGAAGCAGTGAATGTTGATAGGAGCAGATGGTATAGCTCTGACTGTTTATTTTGTCAAGTGAAGACTATGCTGGTCACAAAAAAGGGATGGTTTTGCTTTTATCATACGAAAACAGTAAATGCTGGAAATACGCAGCAGGTCAGGCAACATCTGTGACAGAGAAATATTTACAGGATGAAATTCTCCCATCAGCGAGGCAGAGACAGTCAGGGAGTGTTCACCGTTGGCAGAAACCAATGGGAAACCATGCCATATCCTCCAGCCCCAACCTCATTAACTTGCATTTGGGGGTTTAGTGCCATATTCTCTGGCAGGGTGGGCTTCAACATCTGTGTCCTTCCATCGTATATTAGTGCCATATTGACTTCCTAAAGAAAGATGATGGACCTCATGAAAAAGGAGATGGATCTCCAGGTACACGCGGAGACTGGAAGATGGGCCTTCTTGATGATGCTGAAGCTAGAAGATCTACACGATAGATGTGTCCCCCCCCCCCCCCCCCCAAGGCATTCTTTGGGCAAGTCCTGACTTCTGCATGTTGCAGATGTGTTCAGGACTGGCATGTTTTCTTGCTGGCATCACGGAGAATCAGGTGTGTGTGGCGGGGATTCCAGTCATGCCTTCATCTGCATCCCATTAGGGGATGCAAATCACTTTCATCCTGGCCTCCAGTGGGCTTTCCTATTCACCATGGTGGGCATTGGTGGATGATCCCATGGGAAATTCACGCCAGCACAAAACGGATTTTCGAATGTCCATCAAATTCTACCTCCTGTTCCCCCTAGGTCTTACACAGCAACATTATCGCACAAAAGGTTAAAATGTTGTCAGTTCAGTGATTTCTATTTAATTGCAAACTGCATGAATTTCAACAACACACCTGTTTGCAATTTCTGCAACTAACTGCATATGTTCCATATCAGAAATTACTGTAATTTTGAGAGGAATGATGAAGTAAGAGCAATTGAGCTATACTGTGAGTCAGAGAGACATAAGAGAGGAGGAGCGATATTAAACCTTAGAGGAAAGCACAAGTTTAGGAAGGGGAGAGCATGACAGTCAGAAACTGGGCAGAGGGGACTTAGAAGAGATTGAAAAGGAGGTCCTGCAGACACATATCCTGTCCAACTTTTACAATCTACTTGCTACCTTAGAGGAGAAAGCCTGAGAGGAGGCCAACCACAAGGCAGGCCAAGAGACAATGGCTCAGAAGTTGTCCAAGATGGGAAAGAGCAGAAAGGTGATATTGGTAACAGATTTGGTTCATACTGGAACAAACAAGGAGCAGCTCCTGCTGCAGGAGAATCAGAAGTTAGGAATTTAATTTAAAGGCAGGCGCTCGTGATAAGAATCTCTGCAAATTGACATTGAACCATAAGAACATACAGAATAGGAGCAGGAGTAGAACATTTGGACTTCCATGCCTGCTCCGCCATTCAACAAAATCACGACCGATCTTTTCTCTCAAGTCCACATTCCAAAATTAACCGCATACCCCATGATACAGAAAAATTGGATGACCTTCATCTTAAATGTAAAAAGAAAGACTTGCAGTCATAAGGACCAGAGTTTAAGAGCTTTGCAGACAAATTAAATACTTTTTAAAGTGCAGTCACTGTTGTAGCACAGGAAACATAACGACAACTAATTTTCACACAGCAGAAGACCACAAAAAGCAATGATCAGATAGCCTGTTCCATTAAATTAAGGCAAAGATTAAGGTAATAGACATGAAATGAACTAATCAATCTCAGAAGAGGATAAAATCCTTGGTTTGTATGGACTGCACCTGCACATTTTAAAATAATCTAGTAAAGAGATAACAAAAACACAAGTACACATATGAATAGTTCATTGGAAGATAATGGCGGGCAGTATTTAATGGAGGCAATGGGGGTCTCATCCGTTGGCTGGAGAGCCTATGGAAGTCCCGCTTTTCAGGAAGGCCTGCCGAATTTGGTGCCACTAAGCTGGGCAGCGGCAGGCCTTTAACAGTTCAAGGGCCCAGGGACAAAGATTTTGCCTGCTGAGAGCTGCCCTTCATTTCTTGGCACTGCTAATGGGAGGTGGTGGTTGAGGCTGGTATTATACCTACGCGAGTCTTTGGATTTCCCAGGAAACCAGGCACAGGTTAGTGATGGTCCATAGAATTTCAACAGTGCAGAAGGAGGCTATTTGGCCCATCAAGTCTCCACTGAATCTCCGAAAGAGCACCCTCCGTAGGCCCACTCCCCGGCCCTATTTCCATAATCCCACCTGACCTGCACATCTTTGGACAATAAAGGGTAATTTAGTATGGCCAGTCCACCTAACCCCAAGAAGAGGGGTGGGCTGACGGTAACGGGGAAGGGAGGTTCATGGCAAGGGCAAGTTGGGTAATTTTCAGCCGATTTCCAATGCCGTGTCCCCTGATCAGGCACGGAGTGCCTTTGAATGAAGCCAGCCAATTTGCATTGCATTTACGTCACCCAGGCAGCAAAGATGAATACTTATCCCTCTTGTTTCTTTTTCTCCTCTGTGCATTTCTCTCTCAGCTTAAAGAACATTTTAATGTAAAAAAAATCTTTAATTGAAAACTTATTGTAGTTCATCATCCACTTTAATATTTGAATCATTTATTACTTGAATTTTACATTCAGAGTTTGGGCCGTGACAAAATTATGCTAAAATAACATTGGGCATGCAACAATTAAATGCTCATTAAGAAGCATACTGCCCGAGATCTTGCAATTTCGCATTTGTCACAGGGGCAAAAAGGGCAGGCGGGCATTACTGTTTTCACAATTTGTCACCTAAGGGTGGGATAAAAGGCCTCCGGAGCACAAACACTTTCATTTTATTTGTGATTTTGCTGGTGTCATATTTCTGAGTTTTGCCAGATTTTGATTCTCTCAAACTGTCTAAGCTGGTTCACCTACAAATCTGTGCCAAATGGATCAATCTGTACAAACCATGGGGAACACTGATGTTAACAGAGGATGTTGACCTTGAAAGTCCGTGGCTTTTTGGCACACTGCCAAGGATTATTAAAGTAAAGTGAAGTCGCCGCAATCCCAGATGACCTTAGGCTGCTGTCCCCTTTGAGGGGGAGAGCTGACTGGTGGCGATTTAACCTGAGGATCACCACACCTCAAGCGAGGGGACAAGACTGTGAAGGCGGGGCCTTTATGAATAACCTTAGTCGGTACGGGAATTGAATCCATGCTATTGACCCTACTCTGCATCACAAACCAGCTGTCTAGCCAACAGAGCTAAACCAGCCCAAACTATGATTATATAGGGAGGTTGGATGGGGGCTGGGGGAGGGATTAAGCTGAAAGCAGGCGCTTTCTGAATGTCAGACTTTCCATGACCCAGGCCTTCAATATGACTGGCATACAGATACTACAGGTAAGCCATTGGGGTGTCCCAACTGACCCAGCATGGATGTAGAATATAACCAGTTCCCTTCATAATTATAAACATTATGTTTTTAAAAAATAATTTAACAACAAAAGGGAGAAACCACACCTTTTTGCGCACACACATTATCCCCAGCTGCACTGATTCAGCTGGGCAGTCCAGAGTTGCTGCAATAGCAAGTAGACCAGACGCACTCTTAATGGCATGGGTGGCTACCACATTACAGCTTTCTGACCTCTGGAATGCAGTAGGTTACTGCTTCAGGTTCCACTCCAGAGAATTGAACATCCCTGCGCAGTCCTGAGAGAGTGCTGCAATGTTTGTGGTGCCAATGTTCATGAGAAATGTTAATCTGAGACCACGTTTACCCTCTCAGATGGATCTACATGATCCAACATTGCTGTCCATGGGAACTTACTGTGCACAATGCGGCTGGTCAGCAGATTTTTCACATTATAGCAGTGACCATACTTCAAAAAGCAGTGAGGCACTCTGGGATGTCCTAAAGTCATGAAAGCTGCTGGAGAAATGCTTATTCATTACTTTTTCTTTCTTCACTGATGTAAGTAGACAAAGGGAACAACCTCCCCAACTCTTTCCCGCCTCCCCCCACCCACAGCTTCTTCACTGCTATCACAAAGTTCAGTTGTATCAGTGACAGAGGCTGGGCAGGACCTGTAGATTTTCAAGGCATATTTCAGAGCTGCTATATACAAATACATTGAGTCAGTGAAAGTTTCAGTCAGGATCAGTCATGACCGCAGAATTAACACCAAATTTGTTTCCACGTTGTAGGATAATGGTGCTACAAATGGAAGCTTCAAATGGAAACTTAATTGAAGTTACCAAAGTCCTGGGGGATTCCTTTGGACCCACTGCTCGACTCGTGCTCACCCCAGCCTGCACTGTCCTGCCAACCGAAAGACACAGTTCATGCTGGACGGGCCTTAATTGGCCAACCAACATGGAATCACATTGAGAATGCACACATGCCAAGAGTGAAATTCAGACCTATGTAATGATACAAGTACACTGGAAATAAATAACAGAATGTATAAAATGAAAACCTAAACAAAAATGGCAAATTAAATATTTTCAAAAAGAAACATGCATAATTTAATTGATTCATGTTCTCCTTTAATTTACTGGTGGTTGTTATGGTTTAAGATGGCCAATTTCTAGCTACTTTCATTATTATTGGTTCAAACCTCTTGTACTGTAATTTACTGTTGTTTCACTTTGAGTCAACAGACAAAATATGATAGTTTAAGTACTTCCACAAAAGTGTGACAAGAAATGTAATCAGCAGAGAAAACACAATTACACTATTACACTATTAAGGTACAGCTTGACAAAACTGCTGATTTCTGCTTAGAAATGTTGAGAAGACATTTTCAATTTAGGTGGATTGGGAAACTGAAGGCAATGGTCATAATCACAATTCTCCAGGAGCATTTTTATTGCCCCAGTGACTTGATCAAGGAACTGTCCTAATTTGCACAAAGTCAGAATTCCTAATGAAAGCAATTGTGTGCAAAGCATCTTTAAATCGCATGAAAACACACAACATTTTATGTTATGATTCTAAAATGTGTAGCACCATTATCACGGCAATACATTTTACCTATTTTTCTGCCAGCATCTGTAGCTCTTACATTAATCTTATGTTGCTACACTCTCACGGTAGTTACCAGGTTAGCTCAGGATGCTAGTCTACAGGTCAGACACTGACACTTCACAGATTTAAGTATATTGTATCAGCTCATTATGAACACTATTACAGAACTATCTTTCCCATCCCCAAATGTCAAATAGGTGTGCCTTGTCGTGTTCTTACAAAATACGTCCTTTAGCTTATTTGCTATATAAAAACCAAGACAGCAACCATGCAGAAGGGATTGTTTAACATGCTATTCGTGGGTTCATTTATTGAGGGTGACATAGATGATTGTAGTCTTACATTGTTGCAGAGCTTGGACATCTGAACTGTTGTCTGCCCACTCATACAGAGAGTGAAACCAAGACTGAATCACATGACACTTTGCTCCATTTGCCTTCTAATGATACATATAGATATTCATATATATGTACTCGTATACCACAACATCCCCCTTGTTTTATTTAAAGATACTGCTCCCTTTCAAGTAAATGTAACAATTTACAGCACGTGCATGTGCTGATTTATTAATTACAGATTTGTGATCTGAAGAATTCATACTCAGCGTAAAGGTGGTGTGCTTGTATGCCCTGATTTCATGATTGCAATGTTATTTGGAGTTTTTAAAATCTTCTCATTGTGACCTGTGGGACTGTCACTCTTGAATACAACTCTTGGTTGTATTTGGATTTAATACTGGATACAATAAGATCGCATGATGGTTGAGGAGTTGGTATGTTTTTGCTTAGCCTTCGGTTACGTCTCACCACTGCACCTTTATGTGTGATGATGTTAAAGGACCTCGGTTCCAATCAGATCCTTGTCACTTCAGCTGGTTGCCACATACCTTGGATTCAGATTTTTGCCCCAGCTGTCAGTTTGGCAACTCTTCACCTGAATTCCTGTCATGCACGTTGGTCACCCTCTCATTTTTTTCACATCTGGGGTGAAATTCTCCTAACCGCCCCGCCACATTTCTGCCCCGACCGGCCGGCGAGAGTCTCCGTAACACCGGCCGGTCAATGGGGTTTCCCATTGTGGGGCAGCCCCGCGCCGTCGGGAAACCCCCAGGCGCCGGCAAAACGGAGACTCCCGCCGGCGGAGAATGAAGCCCCTGTTTTCTGGCTTTTGAGAGTAGAATGGGTAAGACTTGGTAGTATGTTTGCACCGGTCTGCCAAACATGTTTTCCATCAGTGATGGAACGGTTGTATTGAAGTGTAACAATGTATTATGCAGATTTTGTTTGGCTGTCTACATTTGAGGATTAGGGATTTCACCGTACAAATCCTTCTTTCAACCAGGTTGTCATGATGAGGAGCAGTGTGACTGATTTTCCTTTTCTCACACATATCCTGAAATAGCTTGCCAATAAATTGAGAACCGTATTCCAAGATCTCTCTGGGTGTGCCAATTCCTGGGACTTCTCTGCCAACGATGTTTGGCATCAAATTTTGAAAAGTACTTTGCCCCCATGAGTTCGGATTTAGCGCTTCAAAAGTAAGCATGCTTCAATGCTTCAAAGCTTTGTTCAAATCTCTCTGATCAAGGCATCCGTGCAGTGCCTCATCCTTTTTTGTGACACATACGATCAAGCTTCACCAATCCGTATGCTCATTCACGTTTCTGATGATTCCATCCATTTCCATTTTGTCTAGTTTGACCTTAAACTTTGCTTGTCTGTGGATGCAGCTCTTATGTGGTGGGCCCATTGATGGAATTTCATCCTCGTGCAAGTATAGTAAGCTCCGAATGCTGTTGAAGCTCCCTGAAAACTGCCAATCCCGTTGAAACATTTCTGGAAATTGCGATGTCAAATCATGAACTAAAGTGACTTCTGATGTTGATCCGCCTTGCGGTAGCTGGCTGATTCATGGATGGCTGCCAATGTGTGATTACAATGTGCCAGTAGATGGGCGTTTAGTTTCTATGATGTAGAATATCTATGTGACACCCAGGATGATTGGTTGTACTTATACTCTAGCATGCTGGATCCTGCACCGAGATTCACTAATTCATTATATGCTGAATGTTTCACAGTCATAGGTGTTGCCATGGTCCTCCACTTGCCTGGGTACATTTCTTGTAGAACTCTCAGAGGTAGTAATTTAGCACTTGCCCATGTCTATCTTTTCCAATAATGAATAGTTACTGACTTTGAGGAAAGGCTATCTGAATCTTGGTAAACACTTCTGACGGTGTAACTGTATTTATGTGTTCTGTGAGATTGATAATGCTCACCGCACTTTTCAATGTCTTGCACATCATCATCATCATTGTCTGGTTTATCAACTGGCTGATGTATGTGTTTCATACAGGATACTGTATGATCATTGTTATTGCTCAAGGGTATCATCTATTTACAGTCTATTTGGGTTTTTGCATGATTCTTTGTAGCTTGTTCAGCCTTTGCTCTGAGAAGGTTTACTCGGTTAATCCTGGGTATGGAGGGATTTTCTTATGAGTAGGTTGAGAAGGTTTGGGCCTTTACTTTTTGGAGTTTAGAAGAATGAGAGGCAACCTTATTGAAACATAAGATTCTCAGGCAGCTTGACATGGTAGATGCTGAGAGGTTGTTTCCCCTTGTGGTAGAGTCTAGGACCAGAGGGCTTAATAACAAAGTAAGGGGTCGCCCATTTAAGACAGAGATGATGAGTATTACCTTC
The DNA here is from genome assembly GCF_047496885.1 of Scyliorhinus torazame. Classification (NCBI taxonomy): domain Eukaryota; kingdom Metazoa; phylum Chordata; class Chondrichthyes; order Carcharhiniformes; family Scyliorhinidae; genus Scyliorhinus; species Scyliorhinus torazame. The sequence continues at coordinate 321,316,423 of NC_092707.1, read as the reverse complement.
CCTCAGAGGGCAGTAAATCTATGGAATTCTTTACCGGAGAGACTGGGTCATTAGTATGCTCAATGCTGAGATAGATAGATTTTTAATCAGCAAAGGAATCAAGGGTTATGGGGAAAGGTCGGAAAGTGGAGATGAGTATTATCGTATCAGGTCAGTCAGGATCTCAGTGTATGGCGGAGGAGACTCGATGGACCGAAGGGCCTACTTCTGCACCTATATCTTATTGTCTTCTGTACTGCTGCTGATGGCCCTTGCTGCCACATGTTTTCCAGCCACATGTCTTCCAGAAATGTTGAAATGCTGGACATTGACGGTGTCTTTAGAAATCCATATCTTTGATATGTCATCCCAGGTTCAGGTATCCAACTCACTATGTCAAGAATAACAACTGTAAGCTTTGTCCACCTGTGATGATGGCTTCATACTTTCGTCCACCCTCAAATAGCTCATCAATGCTGTAACTTTAGGGTTTGTCCCAGCAGATCATTCTGAAATACTTCCATTGGAGGGGCAGCACGGTGGTGTAGTGGTTATCACTGCTGCCTAACAGCAGTGAGGACCCGGGTTCCATCCTGGCCCCGGGTCACTGTCCATGTGGAGTTTGCGTATCCACCTCATGCTTGCATGGGTCTTACCCCCACAACCCAAAGATGTGCAGGGTAGTTGGATTGGCCACGCTAAACTGCCCCTTACTTGGAAAATAAATTGGACACTTTAAATTTTTTAAAAATACTACCATTGGAGTGGACGCAATAACCAACTCAGCAATTCTCTCTGCCAGCTCTGCTTCTGAGAAATCACAATCTGTACCTTTTGTCTCTTCATCAACTGACAAAGTCATCAATGGGTTCCTTCGCCTGTTGAGAAAATGACATAAATTCCAAGCTATGGATATGAAAATTTTATTTGATTCTGAACCGTTCTTCCAAAATTGTCCAAATCTTTTTTGGGTTTATTTTGTTCTTCTTCCACTTTCATTTACAACTCTTTAAGGTTTGCTTGTCTGGTTCAGACAAGTCCGAGTTAAGAAACCATTGCTCTCTGTAAGCTGTTTAAACAAGTTGAATTCAGATAGAAGGTCAGCCAATTTAAACTTGGGAATTTTGTAGACATTTTTTCAATATTCCCTGGACCTTCCTTATGCTGTGCTATTTAAGCAAATAATGCTGTTTTTCCATTTGCACAAACTGCCGACTGTGAATACTGTCAGCTTTGTGTGTTTCTTCTACACACTCAGGTCCCACTGGCCGCTGGCTTCAACCCACCCACACCTCCCTCTTTCAACACCAGTGTCAGGACTCCTGCCTATTGTCTCCATCTAATACCATGTGTAAGGGAAAAATAGCAGATGGCTGGCCTGCCTGGAGCCTAATACAGCCACATCAATGGCCAATTAAAAGCCTCTTTCCTTTACCATTGGCATTTTACAAGTATTTGGAACGACGGGGACTCCACTGCTTGGGGAGACCACCAGCGGACTTGGGGAAATTATTTTGCCCATGGAAACCCTCTAATAGCAATGGATGTCCCTATGCCCTCACTGGGTGTGAACCAGATTTGCATATTTAAATGAGCATTCAAATCTGCATCTCCAGGTTTTAACCAGACTCTCCCCGCTCCCGGGAATTTCCATCCATACTGGCGCAGCATGAGACCGGTGAGAATCATGACTGATCTCCATTATATCAGACTATAGGAGACCACGCTGGGGGGCTCGGAGGCCATTTGAGCCCGCAGATGTTTGGGGTCAGGGCTAGGCAGTACCAAGGGATTGGGCCTGAAAAGGAACATGGCAATTAAAGGGGAGTGGGCGGACTGATGGTGGGGTATGGGGGAAGGGGGGCCTGAAAAGTGGAGGGGGGCCTTGAGAGATCCCATAACAAAATGTTGGTTACTTGCAGGGGTGGGAAGGGGGGGGGGGGGGATGTGTGGGAAGGGGGGCTTATGATCTGTCTCAACAGTGAATGTCGGCAGTCGGAGACATAATCATGAAATTTGTGGATGCCGATGAGAAGACCCAAGCACTCCTTCTCAATCTGTGCATATCTGGTTTCAGTGGGCATCATCGCCCTTGATGCGTAGGCTACTGGTGCCCAGGATGATGTGTCATCTCACTGAAGCAACACCGCACCGATGCCGTCCTGACTCGCATCTGTGGATATCTTTGTCTCCCGGTCCGGGGCGAAGAATGCCAGGACTGGTGCAGTGGTGAGCTTGGCTTTCAGCTCCAGCCACTCTGTCTGGTGTACCGCCTTCCACTCAAAGGCAGTTGACTTTTTCACCAGGTTGCGTAGGGCCGTGGTGTGTGTGGCCATGTTTGGAATGAACTTGCCCAGAAAACTGACCATACCCAAGAAGCGCAGCACTGCCTTTTTGTCCTCAGGGACCTTCATTGCCTCGATGGCCTTGATTTTGTCTGTGTCCGGGCGCACACCCTGCTGAGAGATCTGGTCACCTAGGAACTTGAGCATCGATGTGCCAAAACAACATTTGGACCTGTTTAACTTTAGGCCGTTGGCATGTACACGGCGGAATACCTTCTGGAGATGGGACACGTGTTCTTCAGGGGTCGTGGACCATATGATGATGTCGTCCACATACACACAAACCCCTTCAATGCCTTTCATTTTTTTTTTTTTACATAGAATTTACAGTGCAGAAAGAGGCCATTCGGCCCATCGAGTCTGCACCGGCTCTTGGAAAGAGCACCCTACCCAAGTCCACACCTCCACCCAGCACTAAGGGCAATTTTCTGTGGGAGGAAACCGGAGCACCCGGAGGAAACCCACGCAGACACGTGGAGAATGTGCAAACTCCGCACAGTGACCCAGCGGGGAATCGAACCTGGGACCCTGGAGCTGTGAAGCAATTGTGCTAACCACCATGCTACTGTGCTGCCCCATCTTCTGCTCCATGATGTGATGGAATATCTCCAATGCCGAGATGATGCCAAATGGCATGCGATTGTAGCAGTATCTGCCAAAAGGCGTGTTGAAGGTGCAGAGCCTTCTGCTGGACTCTTCCAGCTGGTGCTGCCAAAATCCTTGTGATGCATCTAATTTGCTGAAGAAGCGCGCGTGTGCCATCTCACACATGAATTCCCCCTGCTTCGGGATGGGGTAGTGTTCCCGCAAGATATTCTTATTGAGATCCTTGGGATCAATGCAGATGCGCAGGTCCCCCGAATAAGATCCTTGCGCTGTGCCTTCAGGTGTTCTCTCAGTGGAGCAGGGACTCATCGTGGTGCGTGGACAACTGGCTTGCGATCAGGTCGTAGCAGAACTTTGTACCGATACGGCAGCATACCCATCCCGTTGAACACGTCTGGATACTGGGCGAGGATGTCGTCGATGCCAGCTTGAAGATCCACATGGTCGTGGTGTAAACCCTTTGAATCAGGTCAGTTGCTTGTAGGTGTGCGCACCTAATAGGGATGCCCTGTCCGGCTTAACAATTTCAAAGCGTAACCGTGCTTGTGTGTGTCGGTTGGATATGTGCAGATGGCAGGATCCCAGTGCCATGATGGCATTCCCGTTGTAAGCCAGGAGCTTGCAGGCAGCTGGAAGGACCGTGGGGGGCTTCTTAATATGTCTGAAGTCTGCCTGTGAGAGGAGGTTGGCAGAGGCACCTGTGTCCAGCTTGAACTGGATGGGGCAGTGGTTGACCTTCATCACTGCTCGCCATTTGTCCTCGGAATCCATAGCTAGGATTGACTGGACTTGCGATGAGTGTGGCATATTCACACGTTGTAATAATGCCTACACGGTAAGCGTTGTCCAGGCATTCACCATCTCGATCCGTTGCACTGCCGGGATCAGAATCCTGTCGGCGTGTTGCACACTCCGGATGCGCTGTCGTCGGAATTGGGATCGCTGGCTCCTGACTGGTGGTGCAGATCTGCACTGGGCTGCATAGTGGCCTGGCTTCCCGCAGTTTAAACAGCGTCTCCCTCTTGTCTTTAAATGGGCGGTGCCACAGTTCGAACACGTCATGACTTTGGCGTCCTAACGCTCCGTGCATCGGTGCACATGCGCAGTGCGGTTCTCAGATGTCTGCACCTGCGCAGTGCGGGTTTCGGCCGCTTCGTTATCCCATTCGCCTCGCGCATGCATCGGGCCCTGGCCGCTTTCGTCAATGTTGAGGCACTGCATCCGGGAGATGGCCTGCACACTCTCCACCTCGTGGGAGACTAGTTTATCATTTTCTACCGTTTTGTGCTGGGAATAGCGATTTTCAGCTTGCTCATGCACTGCGCATGTTTCAATCACGACTGGCTGGGTCATATGCTTGATCTTCAGTAACTGCTCTCTCAGGAGATCAGAGTGAACTCCAAAAATGATTTAGTCTCTGATCATGGAGTCAGTGATATCACCGAAGTTGCAGGATTACGCTAGCAGTCTAAGGTTAGTTAAATATGAATTGAAGAATTGGTCTTTACTTTGCAATCGCTGTTTGAATATGTAGCGCTCAAAGATTTTGTTGGTGTCCACCTCACAGTGGCTGTCAAACTTGTCCAGGATGGTCTGAAACTTTGTCTTGTCCTGGTCTTCGGCGAAGTGAAAGGAGTTGAATATGTCCAAGGTGTATCACCCGCTGTGGTGAGGAAAAGAGCTATCTTCCGTGCATCAGATGCACCATTGAGGTCTGATGCTTCGAGGTAAAGCTGAAATTTCTGCTTGAATGTCCGCCAGTTGGCACTGAGATTGCCGGAGGTCCGGAGCTGGTGAGGAGCCGGAATCTTTTCCATTGTGCAGGTATACATTCGCTGGTCGTCACGGATCTTGCTGAGTTGAACTAACTAGATTGAACAGACTCCTGGTATCATGATGTGTTGTGTAATTTGGAAGAACACAAGCTGCCACTTGATGCAGTTTTGAGTAAAAGATGCTCCAGACTTTGAAGTGAGTTCAATGTGTCTTATTGGACTATTAGCACAGTTCTCAATGAGTTCGACTCTGCTAACCTAAATGTAGTAACTCAGTCTAACTGAACCAGCCTTGCTCTAAGCCACGTGCTGGGGTGTGATGCTGAGGATACACCCTGTCTCACTCTGTAGATGTTGGTCTGTGGAAAGAGGCGGGGTGTGAGTGCCTCATCCCTTTTATAGTGAGATGCCACCCCTGAGTGTCCTGACTGCTCATTGGTCGTGTCCTATTCTATGTGTTCGTTAGCTGCATGTTTGCATATCATGGCACCTGTTGCTGGATTAGGTATCACAAAGAGTGACATCAAGATTGAGGATAATTGCAGGGAATCGGACACAGATTGATGCCAGCAACATGGGATCGGGGATTGTGGGGATGGGGGGTGTTCATCAAGGGAAGGCAAGTCCGTTTGAGAGGAAGGAAGTAGACTAACCTAGTGTGTAATGGGATGTTAGGCAGGATAAGTACTCCTGCTTTTCCTGGCCCACAAGCTTCTCCTCCGCATGGCAGTCTTTGCATCCCTCTAGCTGCGGTTTTTCTCGGGCTTGGCAACCCAGCCAACAAAATCAGCGTTAACCCCAAAATAGATATAAAATCTCAGGAACACCGCCTGATTATAACATTTAAATATCCTTTATCCTGGGAGCAGGTTGGTTGGCTACCCAGTCTAGCCACCAATAAAACCAGAAATAGGCAGGTGGAAAGCAGCCTGGGTTCAAAAATGTAATTTTCAAATAATTACATTTTAATTCCAACTTCCCTCGGTGAGGGTTCTTAATCTGATTGGTTCAAGAGATGTATTGGTGCTTGGTTACACATGCCATAGATCCTCTGAAGAAGAATGATGCACTGAAAAGGATCACGAGTAACTGTACGTTGTATGTGTAAAAGCCCACAAAATCTGGAGGTCATTATAAGTACAGTGAGCAGCAAAGGCCTTTTTTGCTATTGATGAAAAATTCCAAGCCATTTTGATTCCATAGGAAAACAAATTTATTTTCCGATAACTCATTTAGTTTATTGGAATTTTTTGGAATTTTGGATCACACTCAACGTATATACAAACGAATATGAGATGCACTTACATTTTGGGTACATTGGTTGATAATAAGCAATACCTCAGGCAATGCCTCAGTCATATCGAACTTTGCATGTAATTTTGGTTTAAAATGTAATCAATACAATGTGCAATAACAAACAAGGAAAAATACACTTCAAGGTATGGAGTATTGCACCTAATATTTGATCTAAGTTCTATTAATGGAAATAACGAACAGTTTTATTTATTTGAACTTAACTATTAACAATACCTCCTTCAGTCTATCAGTAAAATGAGAAATTGATTGTCAGACGAACATTCTTCAGTCACGTGTACTCTTCTTTCAATATTGTCCCAAGTAATAGCTTTTGCAAACTCAAATAACTCAGGCTGTCAAAACACAATCACTGCTGTTCAAAATGACATTTTATGACTCCCAAGTAAATCAAGGCATTGCTGCCAATTATTCAGTTTGTTCCTTCGCATTATTAAACTGGCTCAAGGGATTTACCAAGTGAGGTGTATTATCATTGCAATTTTCTCTGTCTTAACACAAACACTTAAGATCAACTGCCTCAAGGCAAATACAAGTCAGTGTTGACTGGTTAAAACAACTGATCGTCTTAAACTGCTTCCATATGTGATCACCAATTTTTATAGCGGATTTTATATCATGCTCCCAGCATCACTCTCAAAGTTTTAAGATAAAAGACATATTTTAGTTTGTTCTTGGTCAATTTTATATACTAGAAAGTTGAACTCTTCTCACATTAGCCTCCTAATTCAATAATGAAATGACATAGACAGAGGGTAATATCTTTTTGTGTTTGGTAAAGAATGTTCATTGCCTTCATCTCACTTCTACTCCTCCTTCTGTAGTGGTGTGGCATTTTAATATCTCACAACTATATCTCTCAAAGCTTAAAGTTCTAACTTAACCACCTCAGGTGTTGCCTTATAATTAGCTTTGTGGTATTGTACTTTGACTCCTTCAGAAACAGGATAAGATGAGCCAACCAGCTCCACAGACCTACTTAGACTTGGCTAGATTTGAACTGAGAGCTAATTAGCTTTTTGAGTGTTGCTGCAGCTACACCCATGCATTTGAACCGTAGGTACTCAGCCATCATACCTAACTTGAACCTTGAGATGGTGGAGAACTTCGAGAGTTGAGGAGGCGAAATGGGTAGCACAGTGGTTAGCATGACTGCCTCACAATGCCAGGGACCCAGGGACGCAGCTTCGATTCCGACCTTGGGTGACTATCTGTGCAGAGTTTGCACATTCTGCCCGTGTCTGCATGGGTTTCCTCCGGGTGCTCCGGTATCCCCCCACAGCCCAAAGATGTGCAGGTTAGGTGGATTGGTCATTCTAAATTACCCTTTAGTGTCCAAAGGGTTTAGGTTAGGTGGGGATACAGGGTTATGGGGATCGGAAAGGGGAGTGGTCCTAGTTCGAGTGCTCTTTGAGAGGGTTGGTATAGACTCGATGGGCCAAATGGCGTAATTCTGCACTACAGTAATTCTATGGTTCTACTCTATTCTAAATACTTGTCATAAAGCCTTCAACCTTTGCCTCACTCTTATGCCCAAAATACACTTATGGCTGTCCCAGTTCAGATTCCAGTAAATTGTGGTCCAAGATTAACAGCTTAACAACTGCTGAACAACTTCCTTACCTTGCAGGTCAGCTGTTAGTTTCGGGAGATCAGTTTCGGGAGCAGGCCTATTGGCTGACTGTAAATCAGGAAGGATGCAAAGGGTGTGGCTGAAGTGCCGATAGAAACAGAGTGCTGGAGGCAAACAGAGTGTATCTGAGTTTGGGTAAGGCTGAGTTCGGGTAAGAGGTGAGTGAGGGCTGTGTTTTTTGGTGTTTGGGGGTGAGTTTCCAAAAAAAACCCCAATTAATTAAGTAAATTAATTAACTAGTTAAGGGAATTTGGTGCTCATCTTAAGGAGGTGCAGAGAAGCAGACCTGTGAAGGAGTCTCGGGAGCAATTACATCACAGCCAGCAGGTAAGTGATTGGCTTGTGACTGGTAAGTGATTTCTCTCTCTTTGACTTTCTCTTAGCTGTGTAGTGTAGTTCAAATTTAACTTCAGGTTTAAGTCATGGCAGGAGAGCTCAGACCCGTGTCATGCTCCTCTTGTGAGATGTGGCAAGTCAGGGACCCTTCTGGTGTCCCTGACTCCTTCATCTGCAAGAAGTGTGTCCAACTGCAGCTCCTGTTAGACAGCTTGACGGCTCAGAAGCTGCAGATGGATTCACTTTGGAGCATCCGCGATGCTGAGGAAGCTGTGGATAGCACATTCAGTGAGTTGGTCACACCGCAGATTAAAATTACTGAGGCAGATAGGGAATGGGTGACCAACAGACAGAGGAAGAGTAGGAAGGCAGTGCAGGGATCCCCTGCGGTCATCTCCCTCCAAAACAGATTTACCGTTTTGGAAACTGTTGGGGGAGATGGCTCACCAGGGGAAGGTGGCAGCAGCCAGGTTCATGGCACCGTGGCTGGCTCTGCTGCACAGAAGGGCGGGAAAAAGAGTGGCAGAGCTATAGTGACAGGGGATTCAATTGTAAGGGGAATAGACAGGCGTTTCTGCAGACGCAAACGAGAATCCAGGTTGGTATGTTGCCTCCCTGGTGCAAGGGTCAAGGATGTCTCGGAGCAGCTGCAGGGCATTCTGGAGGGGGAAGGTGAACAGCCAGCTGCCGTGGTGCATATAGGCACCAACGATAGAGGTAAAAAACGGGATGAGGTCCTACAAGCTGAATTTAAGGAGTTAGGAGTTAAACTAAAAAGTAGGACCTACCAGTGCCATGTGATAGTCAGAGTAGGAATGACAGGATAGCTAGGATGAATACGTGGCTTGAGAGATGGTGCAAGAGGGAGGGTTTCAAATTCCTGGGACATTGGGACCGGTTCTGGGGGAGGTGGGACCTGTACAAATCGGAAGGTCTGCATCTGAGTGGGACCGGAACCAATGTTCTCGGGGGTGTGTTTGCTAGTGCAGTTGGGGAGGGTTTAAACTAATGTGGCAGGGGGATGGGAACCGATGTAGGAAGCCAGTGGGGACGGAAACAAAAGGCAGGAAGGGAGAGTGTGTAAAGCATGACCAGAGAAAGCAGGGCAGAGAGCAAGGAAAGTCTACATTAAACTGCATTATTTTCAATGCAAGGGGCCTGACGGGCAAAGCGGATGAACTCAGGGCATGGATGGGCACATGGGACTGGGATATTATAGCTGTGACTGAAACATGGCTAAGGGAGGGGCAGGACTGGCAGCTCAATGTTCCGGGGTACAGATGCTATAGAAAGGATAGAACAGGAGGTAAGAGAGGAGGGGGAGTGGCGTTTTTGATTAGGGAGAACATTACGGCAGTACTTAGAGGGGATATATCCGAGGGTTCGCCCACTGAGTCTTTATGGGTGGAACTGAAAAATAAGAAGGGAGAGATCACCTTGATAGGACTGTACTACAGGCCCCCAAATAGTCAGCGGGAAATTGAGGAGCAAATATGTAAGGAGATTACAGATAGCTGCAAGAAAAATAGGGTGGTAATAGTAGGGGACTTTAACTTTCCCAACATTGACTGGGACAGCCATAGCATTAGGGGCTTGGATGGAGGGAAATTTGTTGAGTGTATTCAGGAGGAATTTCTCATTCAGTATGTGGGTGGACCGACTAGAGAGGGGGCAAAACTTGACCTCGTCTTGGGAAATAAGGAAGGGCAAGTGACAGAAGTGTTAGTGAGGGATCACTTTGGGACAAGTGACCATAACTCCATTAGTTTTAAGATAGCTATGGAGAATGATAGGTCTGGCCCAAGAGTTAAAATTCTTAATTGGGGCAAGGCAAATTTTGATGGTATCAGACAGGAACTTTCAGAGGTAGATTGGGGGAGACTGTTGGCAGGCAAAGGGACGGCTGGTAAATGGGAGGCTTTTAAAAATGTGTTAACCAGGGTGCAGGGTAAGCATATTCCCTTTAGTGAAGGGCAAGGCTGGTAGAAGTAGGGAACCCTGGATGACTCGAGATATTGAGACTCTGGTCAAAAAGAAGAAGGAGGCATATGACGTACATAAACAACTGGGATCAAGTGGATCCCTTGAAGAGTATAGAGATTGTCGAAATAGAGTTAAGAGGGAAATCAGGAGGGCAAAAAGGGGACATGAAATTGCTTTGGCAAATAATGCAAAGGAGAATCCAAAGAGATTCTACAGATACATAAAGGGGAAAAGAGTAACTAGGGACAGAGTAGGGCCTCTTAAGGATCAACAAGGACATCTATGTGCAGAGCCACAAGAGTTGGGTGAGATCCTGAATGAATATTTCTCATCGGTATTCACGGTGGAGAAAGGCATGGATGTTAGGAAACTAAGGGAAATAAATAGTGATGTCTTGAGAAGTGTGCATATTACAGAGGAGGAGGTGCTGGAAGTCTTAAAGCGCATCAAGGTAGATAAATCCCCGGGACCTGATGAAATGTATCCCAGGATGTTGTGGGAGGCTAGGGAGGAAATTGCGGGTCCCCCAACAGAGATATTTGAATCATCGGCAGCCACAGGTGAGGTGCCTGAAGATTGGAGAGTAGCGAATGTTGTGCCCTTGTTTAAGAAGGGCAGCAGGGAAAAGCCTGGGAACTACAGACCGGTGAGCCTAACGTCTGTAGTAGGTGAGTTGCTAGAAGGTATTCTGAGAGACAGGATCTACTAGCATTTAGAGAGGCAAGGACTCATTCGGGGCAGTCAGCATGGCTTTGTGCGTGGAAAATCATGTCTCACAAATTTGATTGAGTTTTTTGAGGGGGTGACTAAGAAGGTAGATGAGGGCAGTGCAGTAGACGTTGTCTACATGGACTTTAGCAAAGCCTTTGACAAGGTACCGCATGGTAGGTTGTTGCAGAAGGTTAAAGCTCACGGGATCCAGGGTGAGGTTGCCAATTGGATTCAAAATTGGCTGGACGACAGAAGTGGTTGTAGAGGGTTGTTTTTCAAACTGGAGGCCTGTGACCAGTGGTGTGCCTCAGGGATCGGTGCTGGGTCCACTGTTATTTGTGATTTATATTAATGATTTGGATGAGAATTTAGGAGGCATGGTTAGTAAGTTTGCAGATGACACCAAGATTGGTGGCACAGTGGATAGCGAAGAAGGTTATCTAGGATTGCAACGGGATCTTGATCAATTAGGCCAGTGGGCCGACGAATAGCAGATGCAGTTTAATTTAGATAAATGTGAGGTGATGCATTTTGGCAGATCGAATCAGGCCAGGATCTACTCAGTTAATGGTATGGCGTTGGGGAGAGTTATAGAACAAAAAGATCTAGGAGTACAGGTTCATAGCTCCTTGAAGGTGGAGTCGCAGGTGGACAGGGTGGTGAAGAAGGCATTCGGCATGCTTGGTTTCATTGGTCAGAACATTGAATACAGGAGTTGGGACGTCTTGTTGAAGTTGTACAAGACATTGGTACGGCCACACTTGGAATACTGTGTGCAGTTCTAGTCACCCTATTATAGAAAGGATATTATTAAACTAGAAAGAGTGCAGAAAAGATTTACTAGGATGTTGCCGGGACTTGATGGTTTGAGTTATAAGGAGAGGCTGGATAGGCTGGGACTTTTTTCCCTGGAGTGTAGGAGGCTTAGGGGTGATCTTATAGAGGTCTATAAAATAATGAGGGGCATAGATAAGATAGATAGTCAACATCTTTTCCCAAAGGTAGGGGAGTCTAAAACAAGAGGGCATAGGTTTAAGGTGAGAGGGGAGAGTTTCAGAAGGGCCCAGAGGGGCAATTTCTTCACTCAGAGGGTAGTGAGTGTCTGGAATGGGCTGCCAGAGGTAGTAGTAGAGGCGGGTACAATTGTGTCTTTTAAAAAGCATTTAGATAGTTACATGGGTAAGATGGGTATAGAGGGTTATGGGCCAAGTGCGGGCAACTGGGACTAGCTTAATGGTAAAAACTGGGCGGCATGGACTGGTTGGGCCGAAGGGCCTGTTTCCATGCTGTAAAACAAAACAAAAAAAAAAAGATGCTGATGTTGAGAGATTTTTTCATAGTAATACCACCAAAAGTCAAGAGAAGGTGGCTCAGCTTTATTTTGTTCAAGACTGTCATTAACTAGCTTATGTGACAGGAATCTTTACTTTCACTGGATGGTATCCAGGTCATGCTGTCAGATGTTACATTATCAAAGAATGGAAGCAGTGGAACAATGGAAAACTGTTCGCAAACAATCCCACAATTGGCATTACCACAAAAGGAAGATGATTAAAGAAGCAGTTCAAAATAGATTGGTGCAACTTTATGACATGCTAATTATCACTTCCTTTGTTATGACTACTGAAGGGATTGTTGGCTAGGGAATTGCCATTGTAATTGTTGCTATTGTTAATTATTTGTTGTTGTAAATACGATTAAAATATGAAAAAGGAGAAAAAAAAATTTTTTTTCAAATGACTACGACTTTACTGTTTTATTCTTTTTATAAAACACAGTTCCACCAATGGTGACCAAAGGTTCCACTCCTTCCAACATGGGCCTGTTAAGAAGCCATGCCACTTGAGTTTTAAAAATCAGCAGCAGAATTCTCCGTCAGTGGGATCCTCCAGTCCGCCTGCAGTGCACCCACGCCCGCTGGTTTCCCACCGGTGTGGGGTGGCCACATTGGGGAACCCATTGGCCAGCTGTGGAAAAGGAGAATCCTGCTGCCGTTGGGGCCGCGCCGCACTGAAAAACGTGGCTGGCAGACAGGAGAATCCCACCCTGATTTTGAACAAAGATAGAGCAAACTGCTTAAAAATGCAAGGCCATATTCCAAGTTGAAGGTGACAACCAACAAATCACCCTCAGGGAGATTCTTCCTCTAATCCAGACACTCATCAAGTTCGTAACGTGTCTCAAGATGAGGCATTAAGGCACACCCAAAACCCTTTGGAAATACCAGTACAGACTTGGAGGGCCGAAGGGCCTGTTCTTGGGCTGTATTGTTCCTTGTTCTTTAATACACAGATGAAGTTTTTCAAGGCGGCTTTCAATCACGAGAGGGGGATTGCAAGTGGTACAGGCAGTATCCAGCAAATCTTCAGCAGTGGAAACAAACTGAGGGATCTCTCTCTCTTTTGGAATAAACAGATTACCTAGTTTGAGAAGCTAACTCGTCCAGAAACCTACCAGTATACCAATAACTCGTATCAATTGCAACATCGTCAACATCTGACCACATCCAAGAAACCAACTAACCTAAATTGGCTGCAACACATAAAACCTACACCTCATGGACAATCAAAGGACACTTAGTCATCTATTCTTTTACCTTTTTTTTTACTGGACTCTAACACCCTTTATTTCAGGTGTGTGTGTGTATCTGAATGATTGATTGCATGAGGGTTGAATGCTTGATGTCCCATTTTTATTAATTGTGTTGAGTTTGCGGTTAATACATTTGTTTGCTTAAGAAAACATTGTTTGATTGACTCCTTTTTGCTTACAACTTAACCACATTCAGATTTGGAAAAGGCATATCCTCATTAAAAAAAAACTTAAACTTGTGTTGTGACCAACCGAGGAAGTTGAATAGAAGGGTGTCAGTTTACCACTTGTGACCTGGTCACAACATTGGCCCCAAGACTTGATCTCATCTAATGTATTCCTTTAGGCGTGTTTTTGACCTTTAAGGTTGCTGAACATCACATCGGTTTGGTGCCATGGAGTTTTTCTCAGCTTGGTTCGTTCCTGTTGATTCCCTTATTTCCTATTTCTTTTATTTTGTCACTATCATTTTTAATCCATGAATCTTTAATGGAGACATACCTCTCAAGCCATGCAGGGGAAGTGAGAAACTCAAAAGTTGCAAAATAGCACACTGTGCAGATTTAGATATTGAACAGAAGAACTTTGACTTTGTGGTACCTGAGAGAGTGGAGGGATTCAGTTCAATTGGTGGGCAATGGATTAACCAAGGACAGTATCCTGCCTGGCAACAGACAGCGATTGGGACCTGACAGGTGGAGTTTTCAGAGAACCCAGCAGAAAGTTCCTGGACGCTGAGAGGAGAGGCTATTGCTCTCTCTCTCTCGCTTTCAAATATTTCTTGCCTGCTGTTGCCTTGAGACCCTGATGAGTCTACAGTGAAAACCATTACAGATAGAAAGCAAAAAACATCCAACTGGAGGCCTAGACTGAAGAAAGAACTAATTTTAAAATGACCATCTAAAACAGAGATTTGTATTTTTAATATTTTTATACCCTTCTTTCCCTTCAGTCCCAAGGAACTGATCATCGACTTCAGGAAGCGTAGCACGACACACACTCCCGTCTGCATCAATGGCTCCGAAGTGGAGATGGTCGATAGCTTTAAGTTCCTGGGGGCCACCATCACCAAAGTCTGTCCTGGTCCACTCACGTTGATGCAACAGTCAAGAAAGACCAACACGTCTCTATTTCCTATGGAAGCTAAAGGAATTTGGCATGTCTGCATCGACTCTCACAAACTTCTACAGATGTGCGATAGAGACCATCCTATCCGGCTGCATCACAGCCTGGTATGGCAACTGCTCAGTCCAAGATCGCAAGAAACTGCAGTGTGTGGTGAACTCAGCCCAACACATCACACAAGCTTGCCATCTGCACTTTGATTCTGTATACACCTCCCGTGGCCTCAGGAAGGCAGACAGCATTTTCAGAGACCCCTTCCACCCAGGCATTGCCTTCTTCCAGACCCTTCCATCAGGCAGAAGGTACAGAAGTCTGAAGACCCGCACATCCAGACTCCCCCACAGCTACAAGACTCCTCAACGACTCCCCCTATACTGATCTGTTCCCTGTAAGAACACTATTCACGACGCCCCATGCTGCTCTTGCTCATGTATTTGCTTTGTTTGGCCCCTTGTTCCGCACTGTAACCAATCACCGTTTGTCGATGTACCATTTGTCAATGTTCTCTGTTGATTATTCTTTTGTCTACTATGTACGTACTGTGTACGTTCCTTCGGCTGCAGAAAAATAATTTTCACTGTACTTCGGTACATGTGTCAATAAATCAAATCAAAGCCTGTTGTATGTTTTATATATATATAGAAAGTGGGGCAGTGGAGGGGGGGTTAGTAATTCAATTGTAGTTGTTGACCAGTTGTGTTTTTTGCCCATTTAATTATTGTTAATTTTATTAATAAAAATTAATTGTCTTTAAATTTAGAAAGCTGGTGACTGTAGTTATTGGACAGCCAAAGACCAAAGACTTGCAGTGTTTTTCAAATTAATAGTTATTTTCAGTTGTGTAGTTACTCTGGGTCATGTGGAGCTGGAATTGACCATGCACTCGTCCAGGGTGTCGTAACACTAATGAGGAAGTGTCGAGCGAAGTCAGTAATTTCTATATATGGAAAGATAAACTGGTGGTAGGATAGGAGAGCTGTGGGGACAGATTCACTCTTTTTAACTTTACACAACAATTTGATGTAGGTTTCCACCTGCCCTTCATACTAGAAGAAAAATAAATTGCGGTGATCTGACCCTTCTGAAAGTAGATGGGATGGAGTTGAATGAGATGTTTAAAAATGAACAATCTCATTACAGATCCCAAACCATCTCCAAACAATCAACTTCCATGCTCCCTGCCACTATAAAGATGCCCATGCCGAAGGTTATATACCGCCACACTTGCATCAGATTTCGAACACCCAGGATTGAACTTTCAAATATAATTTACAAATATAAATTGCCGTCATAATAATAATAGTCGACTTCCGGTTGCGGCGATGCTCTGCTAGCCGCACGTTTCGGCGGCTCCAGCTCCAACGGACCTTCGGGATCTTTTAAGAGCCCCAACGGGAAATTTTTGGGTGACGCAACCCGGTGTGGGGTGAGTGAATAGGGAGTCCCCCCCCCAACGAAAGAGGAAAATATCGGCGGCGGCGGCTGCAGCGCGAGGAATCGTCGACGAAAGGGACAGAAAGGGAGAAGACACAAGATGGTGGCGGAGAAAGCCCAGGCGACATGGGGACCCGAGCAAGATGAATTTCTGAGATGGTGTGTGGAGCTACTAAAGAGGGAGGTGCTGACCCCGATGCTACAGGCAATTGAGGGGCTCAAGGAGGCACTAAGGACCCAGGAGACAGAGCTCCGCGTGGTGGAGCAGAAGGTGACGGATAATGAGGACGAGATCCTGGGCCTGGCGGTCAAAACACAGACGCACGAGGCACTCCATAAAAAGTGTATTGAAAGGATTGAGGCTCTAGAAAACAGAGCGCGAAGGAAGAACCTTCGGATACTGGGTCTCCCTGAGGGAGTGGAAGGAGCGGACTGTGGAGCTTATGTAAGTACGATGCTAAGCTCATTGATGGGAGCTGAGGCCCCTGCGGGCCCCTTGGAGGTGGAGTGGGCACATCGGATCCCGGCGAGAAGACCAAAAGCGGGAGAACCACCCAGGGCGACAATCGTGCGATTTCACCGCCTTAAAGATAGAGAAGAGGTCCTGAGATGGGCTAAAACGGTGCGGAGTAGCAGATGGGAGAATGCAGTGGTACGGGTGTACCAGGATTGGAGTGCGGAGGTGGCAAGAAGGAGGGAAAGTTTTAACCGAGCCAAGGAGGTGTTACACAAAAAGGTGAAGTTCGGGATGCTGCAGCCGGCACGACTATGGGTCACGTACCAGGAGAGACACCATTATTTCGATACGGCGGAAGAAGCATGGACCTTTATTAAAGAGGAGAAATTGGATCGGAACTGAGGGACTGATACTGTAGGGAATGTTATTGTTATGGTTGATGTAAATAGAGAAGTAAATTGGGATGGGGGGAGACACTAGGAAATGTGGGCGCCGGTGAGGGGGGAAAGAAGGGACATAGGCGGAGAATGAGGAATGGGAGGGGGAGAGGAAAGGGAGCTGCGCCACAAGAGGCGGGTCAGATAAAGGGATGTTCCCGCGCCAGAAAGATTATGGCGGGAAGACAGGCGCAAGGCGGATGGGAGTTCCCCACACGGGGGGTCAAGGAGTGAGCAGGAGTAGCCGGGGTCAGTTGAAGTCAGCTGACTTGCGGAAGTAATATGGGGGGGAGCAATCACGCTAGAAAGGGATCTAGCGGGGAGGCGGGGGGGCGGCTGGGTTGCTGCTGCGGAAATCAAAAAGGAAATGGCTAAAGAGTGGGTGGACGGGGATGGAATGCGACACCGGGGGAGCGCGGAGGCGGGATATGGGTCTGGCCTAGAGAAGGTGATGGCTAGTTGACACGGGAGGGGGGCAGGTAGCCCCCTAGTGAGGCTGATCACGTGGAACGTGAGAGGCCTGAACGGACCGATTAAAAGGGCCCGAGTGCTCGCGCACTTGAAAGGACTAAGGGCAGACGTGGCTATGCTCCAAGAGACGCACCTGAAGGTGGTGGACCAAGTTAGGTTAAGGAAAGGATGGGTGGGACAGGTGTTCCACTCAGGACTAGATGCAAAGAATAGAGGGGTGGCCATATTGGTGGGGAAATGGGTAGCATTTGAAGTAAAGAACATCGTAGCAGATAGCGGAGGTAGATATGTAATGGTGAGTGGCAGGCTGGAGGGAATGGAGGTCGTGTTGGTTAATGTATATGCCCCGAATTGGGATGATGCGGGATTTATGAGACGGATGCTGGGTCGTATACCGGACCTGGAGGTAGGAAACCTGATATTGGGAGGGGACTTCAATACCGTGCTGGACCCAGGGCTAGATAGATCCAGATCAAAGACCGGAAGAAGGCCGGCAGCGGCCAAGATGCTCAAGGGGTTTATGGACCAAATGGGGGGAGTGGATCCATGGCGATTTCTTAGACCGAGGGCCAGGGAGTTCTCCTTCTTCTCCCATGTCCATAAAGTGTACTCCCGGATAGATTTATTTGTTCTGGGAAGGTCGTTGATCTCAAGGGTGGAAGAAGCTGAGTATTCAGCCATAGCGGTTTTGGACCATGCCCCACACTGGGTGGACCTGGAACTAGGAGAGGAAAGGGAGCAGAGAGCACTCTGGCGATTAGATGTGGGATTGATGGCGGATGAGGGAGTGTGTGGAAGAGTGCGGGGGTGTATTGAGAGATACCTGGAGGTCAATGACGACGGGGAGGTCCGTGTGGGAGTGGTATGGGAAGCACTAAAAGCGGTGGTCAGAGGAGAGCTGATCTCCATTGGGGCCCACAAAGGGAAAACAGAGGCCAAGGAAAGAAAAAGATTACTGGGGGAGATTTTAAGGGTGGACAGGGGTTTTGCAGAGACACCGGAGGAGGGACTGTACAGGGAGAGGAGACGACTCCAGACGGAGTTTGGCCTCCTGACCACCAGAAAGACGGAGGTGCTGTGGAGGAAGGCACAGGGGAGGAGGTATGAATATGGGGAAAAGGCTAGTCGCCTGCTGGCTCATCAGTTGCGAAAGAGGACAGCGGCGAGGGAGATAGGGGGAATTAGAGACAAAAAGGGAGCCACGGTGCGAAGAGCAGGGAAGATAAACGAGGTGTTCAAGACCTTTTATGAGGGACTGTATAGGTCCCAACCCCCAGAGGGAGAGGAGGGGATGCGGCAGTTCCTGGATCAATTGAGGTTCCCGAGGGTGGAGGAGCAGGAGGTGGAAGGCCTGGGGGCACCGATTGGGGTGGACGAGGTTATTAAGGGGCTGGGGAACATGCAAGCAGGGAAGGCTCCGGGACTAGACGGGTTCCCGGTGGAATTTTATAGAAAATATGTGGACTTGTTGGCCCCGTTGTTGGTGAGGACGTTCAATGAGGCCAGGGAAGGAGGGACTTTACCCCCGACAATGTTGGAGGCGACGATATCGCTAATTCTGAAGAGGGATAAAGATCCGTTGCAGTGCGGGTCCTATAGACCTATTTCATTATTGAATGTGGACGCCAAATTGTTGGCAAAGGTACTGGCATCGAGGATAGAGGACTGTGTCCCGGGGGTGGTGCACGAAGACCAGACAGGGTTCGTAAAGGGGAGACAACTGAATGTCAACGTGCGACGACTATTAGGGGTGATAATGATGCCCCCAGTGGAGGGGGAGGCAGAGATAGTGGCGGCAATGGATGCAGAGAAGGCATTTGATAGGGTGGAGTGGGAGTATTTATGGGAGGTGTTAAGGAGGTTTGGGTTCAGGAATGGGTTTATTAGCTGGGTCAAACTTCTTTATGGGGCCCCAACGTCAAGTGTAGTCATGGGTCGGCAAAGATCGGAGTATTTCCGATTATATAGGGGAACAAGACAGGGATGCCCGCTATCTCCACTGTTGTTCGCGTTGGCAATTGAACCTCTGGCCATGGCGTTGAGAGACTCCAGGAAATGGAGAGGGGTGATTAGAGGGGGAGAAGAACACCGAGTCTCGCTATACGCGGATGACGTACTGTTGTATGTGTCGGACCCAGCGGGGGGGATGATAGAGGTTATGCAGATGTTGAGGGAGTTCGGAGATTTCTCGGGATATAGGCTTAACATGGGGAAGAGTGAACTATTCGTGATACACCCAGGGGACCAGAGTAGAGAGATAGAAGGCCTGCCTCTAAGGAAAGTGGAAAGAAACTTCCGATACCTGGGGATTCAGATCGCTAGGAGCTGGGGAACCTTGCACAGACTTAATCTGACACGATTAGTAGAACAAATGGGGAGGACTTCAAGAGGTGGGACATGCAGCCTCTGTCGTTGGCGGGCAGAGTGCAGGCAATTAAGATGATGGTCCTCCCGAGGTTCTTCTTTGTATTTCAATGTCTCCCTATACTAATTACTAAGACCTTTTTTAAAAAAATAGACAGGAGCATCACGAGCTTCGTGTGGGCAGGGAAAGTCCCGAGGGTAAGGAGGGGGTTCCTACAACATAGCAGGGACAGAGGAGGATTGGCGCTACCGAATTTGGGCGACTACTATTGGGCCGCCAATGTGGCGATGATTCGTAAATGGATGATGGAGGGAGAGGGAGCGGCGTGGAAAAGACTGGAGAGAAAGTCCTGTAAAGGGACGAGCTTAGAGGCGCTGGTGACGGCGCCGCTACCGCTCTCACCAAAAAAGTTTACCACGAACCCGGTGGTGGCGGCAACATTGAATATCTGGGGACAATGGAGGCGACAGAGAGGTGTGCGGGGAGCCCTGGTGGGGTCCCCAATCAGGAACAACCATAGGTTTGCCCCAGGAAGAATGGATAGAGGATTTCAGAGCTGGCACCAGTTGGGAATTAGGAGGGTGGGAGATTTATTTATAGATGGGACGTTTGCGAGCTTGGGAGCCTTGGAGGAAAAGTATAAGTTGCCCCGGGGAAACTTCCTTAGATATATGCAGGTGAGGGCGTTCACAAGAATTTCCGCTGCTCCCGGTACAGGGGATTCAGGACAGAGTGCTTTCGGGGGTGTGGGTCGGAGAGGGCAAGGTGTCAGAGATATACCGAGAGATGAGGGAAGAGGGGGAGGAGTTGGTGGGCGAATTAAAAGGAAAGTGGGAAGAAGAGCTAGGGGAGGAGATAGAGGAGGGTATGTGGGCTGATGCCCTAAGCAGGGTAAATTCCTCTTCCTCGTGCGCCAGGCTTAGCCTGATTCAATTCAAGGTGCTACATAGAGCACACATAACGGGAGAAAGACTGAGCAGGTTCTTTGGAGTGGAGGACAAGTGTGGGAGGTGCGGCGGAAGCCCGGCAAACCACGCACATATGTTTTGGTCGTGCCCGGCACTGGAGGGGTATTGGAAGGGAGTGACGGGAGTGATTTCCAAGGTGGTGAAGGCCCGGGTCAAACCAGGCTGGGGGCTAGCTCTATTTGGAGTTGCGGATGAGCCGGGAGTGCAGGAGGCGAAAGAGGCCAACGTTGTGGCCTTTGCGTCCCTAGTAGCCCGGCGTAGGATTCTACTCATGTGGAAGGAGGCGAAACCCCCCGGACTGGAGGCCTGGGTAAACGATATGGCGGGGTTCATAAAACTGGAGTGGATAAAGTTTGCCCTGAGAGGATCGGCTCAAGGGTTCACCAGGCGGTGGCAGCCATTCCTCGACTACCTAGGGGAACGTTAGAGGAAAGACAGATGACCAGCAGCAGCAACCCAGGGGGGAGGGGGGGGGTGGAAGTTTTAGTTTATGTTAAACGATTAGATTACCATGTTGATTAGCCATTTGTTTATTGTTAAACTTTCTTTACTGTTATGTTTGATCTGTAAAGGGAAAACATTTTGATCAAAAAAATTTTCAATAAAACATTTTAAAAAAAAAATAATAAGTCTCTCTTGTCACAAGTAGGCTTCAATGAAGCTACTGTGAAAAGCCCCTAGTCGCCACATTCCGGCGCCTGTTCGGGGAGGCCAGTATGGGAATTGAACCCACGCTACTGGCCTTGTTCTGCATTACAAGCCAGCTGTTTAGCCCACTGTGCTAAACATGCCAAAAATCAACAACTGCAATGGCCAACCAACAACTGTTGGCAAATGACATTTAATACAAATAGATGTGAAGTGAATAATTTTGGTAGGAAGAATGAAGAAAGGAAGTGGATGCAGAAGAAAATGGTCCTGAGAACATCTGCATCCAAATATTTGAAGGTGGCAGGGCAGGTTGCAAAAGTGGTTCAGGCATATGGGATCGGGAGTATTATTAATAGCACCAGACTACAAAAGCAAGGAAGTTATGTTGAACATTTACATAACATCGTTTCAGATTCAACTGGAATATTTTGTCCAATTCTGGGGATCACACTTTAGCAAGAGTGTGAAGGTTTGACAGAGTGCGGAAAAGATTTAGAAGAATGGTTCCGGTGATGATGAACTTCAGTTGTGTGAATAGATGGGGGAAGCTGGGGCTGTTCTCCTTGGAGAAGAAAAAGACTGATTTGATAGAAGTGCTCAAAGTCATGTGGGTCTGGACAGCGTAGATAGGAAGGAACTGTTGGCACCCCATTGATGTAAGAGGCCAATTTAACGTGAATAGCAAAAGAACCAAAAACAACATGAGAAAAAAACCTTAAACAGCATGTGGTTAGGATCTGGAATTAACTGCTGAGAATATAATGCAGGCAGAGTCAACCTGATATCAAAAGCAAATTGCGTAAATATCTCATGAAAGGATTGAGGGAAAGTGCGGGTGCTCTTGCAACAAGGCAGCAGGGACACAATAGGCTAAAAGGCCTCCTTCTGTGCTGTAGGTATTCTGTGCTATCTTGCAGACTCATATTTACAATGCTTATGATATTTATTTGCCTGCATTTGTTTCCAAAGCAACAAAAACAAAAACTTTAAAAAGTCTTTCTTTCCTGGTCTAAAAATAAAATGCAATTTGATACATCGGCTGTCAATTGAAGTGTGTTTTGTTATCGTACTTTTCTCTAGCAGTACAGATAAATAAAATTGTAACTTGTCAAGCAATACAATTAAATATATATTTACATTATGGATCACACTCACAAAGAGATATATGTGCAACAACACAACTTACAAAAATACATTCAATGTAAAAGAAATGGGCCATGGTATTACAAGGTGACATAAACAAATAAAATTAATACTGGGCCAAAGGAGAACTTAAATTGGGTGACCAAAAGCTTTGTCAAAGGGTGTGTTTTAAGAAGGGTCTTAAAGGAGAGAGATATAGCAGGATTACAGAAGGGAACGTCGGGTTGAAAGTCCAATGCCAATGCTTGTGAAAAGTCAGAGAGATGGAATGGAGAGTATATTGTGTTGCATATGCTTTAATAATGTAACCAGACTACAAAGTTCCCAGTGTTGCAGGACATGGAGGTATTTGTTCTGCGTATGCCTGTAATTGAGGTCAGATCTGTTAGTAGAAGGAAATTGTACACATTGTTACACACTGTAACCTTTCCAGTCCAGAAATCTATTGTTCGGAAACACTAGGGGTGGGTTCTACCAGTCGCAATGTACCCGAAAAGCAGTGCGGGGTTCAACGCAACCAGTAAATGCCGGGACATCCCACTTCCAGGATCCAGCTGGTATGCCACACCTCTCGAGATCTAACACGATCTTGCAAGATGTGAATCACTTTCTGGCAAATCTGCATATTAGAGTGAAGCAGCTAGTGTCATTCTAATATGCGTTCCCGAGATCTAACCAAGGCGTGGGATCTAACTTGCGCACCTTGGAGACCTTGGGCGAGCAGTGTTCAGTATTGGTCTCCACATATGGGGATTAGAAGCCCCAGGTGACCCACTGGGTACATGGTACCCTGGCGCTGCTGGTGCCAAATGGGCACTCTGACACTGCCAATCTGGCACTGCCAAGGGGCCCAGGTGGCACTGCCAAGCTGGAATTTTTTGTATCGCCGTGATTGGGCCTTGGGGTGCCTTACGCAGGTGGGTGGGGAAGGTGGGGAGTGGTGGGGCGGGACCCCCTTATAGTGAGTTGGGGCTTGGGAAGGGTTTGAGGGTTGCATCGGGGGCTTAAGCAATCGGGACACCATTTTTAAATGGCGTTCCGATCTCCCGCTGCTCAGAGGAGTTCTGGCGAGCGGAGCTCCTCAGTGCAGAAAACGGGGCAAAATGAGGCCTTGTCGGGAGTTCCCCGCTGAGACCCCCAATCTGCCTGGATGGGCGTTATGTTTCTTGGTGCTCCCAGCCAATTTCGGGCACTATGGGATGTAATGATATGTATATAGCCATGCCAGTGCTGATTAATTATTACATCTTACAATTCAAACATTAGAGGGCACCACCAATTCCCAGTATAAATATCTGGGGCAAAATTCTCCGGAAACGGCGTGATGTCCGCCGACTGGCGCCCAAAACGGCGCAAATCAGACGGGCATCGCGCCGCCCCAACCTTGAGGGGCTAGGTCGGCGCTGGACGAATTTCCACCCCGCCAGCTGGCGGAAAAGGCCTTTGGTGCCCCGCCAGCTGGCGCGGAAATGACATCTCCGGGCGGCGCATGCGCGGGGGCGTCAGCGGCCGCTGACGGCATTCCCGCGCATGCGCAGTGGAGGGAGTCTCTTCTGCCTCCGCCATGGTGGAGACCGTGGCGGAGGCGGAAGGGAAAGAGTGCCCCCACGGCACAGGCCCGCCCGCGGATCGGTGGGCCCCGATCGTGGGCCAGGCCACGGTGGGGGCATCCCCCGGGGCCAGATCGCCCCGCGCCCCCCCCCAGGACCCTGGAGGCCGCTCGCGCCGCCTTGTCCCGCCGGTATGGTAGGTGGTTTAATTTACGCTGGCGGGACAGGCATTTTAGTGGCGGGACTTCGGCCCATCCGGGCCGGAGAATCGAGCGGGGGGGGCCGCCAACCGGCGCAGCGCGATTCCCGCCCCCACCGAATATCCGGTGCCGGAGACTTCGGCAACCGGCAGGGGCGGGATTCACGCCAGCCCCCGGCGATTCTCCGACCCGGCGGGGGGTCGGAGAATTTTGCCCCATACCTCAGGAAATGCTGTGTAGTTAGCAAAGGAGAAAGACTCATCAAGACTGAGGACTAGTTTAGATTGGAGAGAGTTAACATGAGGATATCATTATAGATTATAGCTAGGCAGTTTCAATATTATTTTATTGTTATGTCATGTGAGAGTACTCTTAAGAACTGGATGTTTAAGCAATGTACCTTTAAGAAAACAGTGATGTCACACAGTGGGTGGAGCTCAGCTCAGTTCAGCCATTTTGAAGAATTGCAGGTTTTTAGTTTCGGTTTAAAAAAGTGCCTGGCTGGTTTTGCTGAGAGCAGTTTTGAAAAGTGCCTGGCTGGTTTTGCTGAGAGCAGCTTCAAAGTGCCTGGCTGTTTTGCTGTGAGCGGATTAAAAGGAAAAAGCCAGTTTGAAAAGAGCTTGGGAGTGTCTGTGTGTTTCCAGAGAGCTACATGTTTGGCGGAAAAGAGCTGGGTGTGTGTCTGTGGTCTGTGTTTTGCAGTGAGTTGGATCTCTGCAATAAAAGACCATCACTGGATCATTTGCGTGATTTAAACTTAAAATAGTGAAGCCTTTAACCTGATGTGATTTTGTTTAAAGGTGTTAAGTCTCTTGGAAGTTTGAAGGAACATTTTAAGGAATTATTTACTGTTGCAATATTTTCTGAGTTATCTTTGAAGTAAGAGATCCAATGTTTATTTAAGATGTCAAGTTGAGTTTGTGGAATAAACAGTGTTTTGTGTTCAAAAACCCACGTGTCCATAATTGTAAATCCACACCTAGGGAAAAAGCCGTGTGCTCGGAAAAGCAACAAATCCATTAAAGGGAGAGGTTGGTTGAACTCCATGATACATTTTGGGGTTCTGAAAACGCCAATCACATTCTCGTGGTCTGAAAGCTTTTTGAGCAGACCCAAACATAATTTTAGCATAATACTTAGGGAGCAGAAACACGTATTATTTCATAGAATCATAGAATTTACAGTGCAGAAGGAGGCCATTCGGCCCATCAAGTCTGCACCGGCCCTTGGAAAGAGCACCCTGTTACGCCACCCTGGGCTAGTGCATGGTCATTTCCAGCCCCTCATTCCCCGGAATCACAACACAAGTGAACCAATCAATAATTATGATAAAATTCTCAAATTCCTTGGCCCTTGGCCAATAATTATGGTCACCAGGTTTGTAAGTTGAAACGCAATTACTGTTTATTTAGAACAAGGATAGTGATGAAATATGCAGTAAATGCAACTGAATAACTGAATAACAACAAGCTAATTGTCCCACCCTCTACTCACACGCAAGACAGATAGACAGACAGAGAGGAGGCTGGGGGGTGAAAATAATAAGAATGAAGGTCAAAAGAGAAAAGTCTTTGCTTCAAATGGTGGTTCGCAGCATGCTTTCTTCACAGTATGCATGTGGATTAAAGTCTCTGGTTTACAGCCTGCAGTTACAGTTTACTTTTATTTTCTAAGTTTAGAGTCCCCAATTATTATTTTACAAATAAGGAGCAATTTAGCGTGGTCAATTCACCTAACCTGCACATCTTCGAATTGTGGGGGTGAGACCAACGCAGACACGGGGAGAATGTGCAGACTCCACACAGACAGTGGCCTGGGGCTGGGGTCGAACCCTGGTCCTCATCGCCATAGGCAGAAGTGCTAACCACTGTGCCACTGTGCTTCCCCTTCCTGGCAGTTTAGCAATATTACTCACCCAGCTTCCCCTGGAGAGGCCACTTGTTTTGCATAAAATTTTGCTTCCTGGCCTCTGCCTTTTCTGGAGAAGGAATTGTTAGGTTCACACCAGCCTTTTATGCAGAGAGAGTTGGTTCTCACACTGGCCTTTTGGTGAGAATTACTTGGATATTTCTGGAGGGAGTTATTAGATTCTGAACCTTTCCTGCACAGCCTCGAATGGTTCTCCTGTAAATCCGATTTCTGCCAGGTCAGAAATGAAACACAGTCTTTCTGCAGAAAAATGGAGTGGAGAAAGGGTCTTCCCTCTTAGCTGCCAAAACAAAACTGAAAGATTCTTAGGTCTCTGAACCATTTCAGTGTTACCAGGCAGTGCACAGCCAGTGGGTCAATTCATTGGCCACCAGCCACATCAGTCAAACTGAGTCATCACTGTGACCAGCTAATCGCCACTCACTAGTTTTAAAGACCAAAGCCTTCCAGATTCTGATATTTGAATTAACGGAAGCCAAGGCTCCCTCTTGCTTGAATTAAAGATACAGGCTGCCTTAAAGACACATGTCCATAAATTATCCATGGATCAAAAATGTAACGCCAAAAATAAAAGAAAGGGGAAAGCAAGGGAATAGATAGGGAATACACAGGAAGGAGCAGGACACACCCTGACAATTGACACGGTTGGGAAAAGATCTGTTGTCCATCACTGCCATGTAATTGCTACCTTTGGGTATTGTTAAAATAAAACTTTATAGCTTAATCAGAGAATCAGATGTTTCACTTCAGCAGATGCAACACATGAAAATAAAATTTAGTTCAAATAAATGTCCAGTATCCTCATGCCATATCATAGCAAAGTTGTTAATCCAACAAGGTGGATCATGCCTAGGTTGAATGGTGTGCAAAATGAGGTTCAGCAGCACAAGTACCTGAGGAAATAGCTAGTTTGTTCAGCAGTTTTGCTATCAGATTATCGTACAAACAAGCAGTCCATGATGGAAGAAAAATGAAAACCTTTTGATTCTGAAATTAACTTCGGAAATAGATTCATATGAATCTTTCACCGGTAAACATCATATTTTAAACTCTTAATTTATGAAATAGTTCCCTTGGAGCTATTAAAAAATATATTTTTGTACTTAATAAAAATTATTTCATGGGACA
Organism: Scyliorhinus torazame; assembly: GCF_047496885.1. Lineage (NCBI taxonomy): Eukaryota > Metazoa > Chordata > Chondrichthyes > Carcharhiniformes > Scyliorhinidae > Scyliorhinus > Scyliorhinus torazame. The sequence goes on along the minus strand of NC_092707.1, from coordinate 321,289,291 downwards.
TGGGCATTGCTGGCTAGGCCAGCATTTATTGCCCAGCATTAATTGCCCTTGAGAAATGGTGGCGAACCATTGAAATCCATGAGTTGTAGGTAGACCTGCAGTGCTGTATGGAAATGGGTTCCAGGATTTTGACACAGTGAAGGAACAATGATGTCATGCCAAATCAAAATGGCTTTGCGGTGGTGTTCCCATGCACTTGCTGTCCTTGTCCTTCTAACTGTTAGACATCATGGATTTGGAAGGTGCTGACAAAGGAGCCTTAGTGAGTTGCTACAATGGATATGAACACACAACAGATCTAATTGTACCTTGTTTTATGCAGTGGTGCAATTTCATCAGCTGCCTTTGCGCTTGTGATAAAATGTGCCATTTTATTTCAGGCTTATGCTAGCACAAAGCAGAGAGAGAGATCACCATGCACAGAGTACTGTTAAGGAGCACTGAGTGCAGAGCTGTACTATAGTATACTATACATGCCAATCAAGTATCAAGTTTCAGCATTAATAGTAGAGTCAAGAGTATTATGCCTTGCAAAATTGTCCAGATTATGTTCAAAGGATTGTGAACTATTTTTATTAGAAATAGATTATTTGTATACTATTAAAATAAACATCAAGGGACTTGAAATAAATGATATGGAGAAAAGATTGTATCTCTATTATATAATTAATGAACTCAGGCCATCCCATGTGCTTTGCAATCAAGTACTTCTGCAAGTTTGTCACTGTTGCAATGTAGGAAATGTAGCAGGTAATTTGTGCACAGTCAGGGCCCTTAAAAAGCAATCGGATAGTGACCAAACAATCTGTTTTGAGATATTGGGTGCAATTCAGGGGACTCCTCTGAATGGCGCGATTAGCGGATGTTTGTCGGTGGCTATAGTGCCAAGAAACACCCAGCTATCTGACGGCACTTTGCTGTTTTGTTTGGCCTCGGGGAGTCTGTCCCCCAGGTACCAGGTGGAGTGCCATGGTGTCACCCTGCCCTGTCCCTGACCATCCAGGGATCTTCAATGGCCTGGGAGACCCTCAGGCCTGGGCATCAGGTGAATCCATTACGTTTGTGTGGATCAGTACTAGACAGCACCCTGGTGAGGTCTCCCAGGCACGGCTGAACAGCCCTGGGCATCAGGTGAATCCAGTGTCTGGACATTTAAATGAGCTTTAAATATTCAGATCTGGATATTGCCCAGTGAGAACGAGGTCCAGATCGTGCTGGGTGGAGTGAATCAGGTGACTTGCGATCGGCCCAGCGTGAAGTCCGATTTGGGCTCGCGTGCAATTCACAGTTGTGCCCGGATCCACCCCCGGGCACAATGGGGATTGCTGAATCTCCCCCATTGGCTGAGCAATGAATACTGACCTGAGCAGGTCATAAGGGTGAATTCCCATGTTCAAGCATGCAAGGGCAAATTCCCATGTTCAAGGATACAAGGTGAATTCCTATGTCCCTCTTCCAATGGTACCATATTCTTTTACTTCCACTTGAGAGGGCAGACTCTTGATTTAACACGTCACATGAATGATGGACACTCTCTCAGTACGACACTGTTAAACTTTCTGCTTCATGACTTTAATAAAAAGTTTACAGAATAATAATTTGAGCTGATAAAACAATGATGTTGGTTCTATTTGTATCAACACATTCTCCAGTTGCAAAATACAACTTGGCTATGGTTGGTGTAAAGAAACTGAAAACACAAGCTGATCACATATACAAACACAGGCATACCTCCTTGAATTGCCATCTTGCTGTGGAGAGACTTGAACGTTCCGTTGATCCCGAGATCAACGCCATCGGGTATCCTAAGCTCCTGGAAGGGTCGCCCATGATATAAGGTCAGAGGGGGGGGGAAACCAGATAAAGTGCTGTCCAATACAGTGCTCAGTGGTGGATCAGGCAGAGGCAGAAGATACTTGTAAAATCAATGGCTCTGATGGCAGATGAAGGCTGCAGCAGTAGGGAGATCCCCAGTCATCGAGGTTCCCTTGTCATTGGAACTGGAGCTACCCTCTGTCATGGACCATATGTCTGCTGATGTGCAATGGTACACCCGCGTTAAAGGATGTCCTGCATTAGGCCTCTACTAAGAGGAAGCCAACACTCCCCCAGACAGACAAGCCCTGTGGCGATTGCGAGAGGCACATATAAACATGTGAATGCTTTTAATTCTGCTGCAAGTCATACTGCCTGAAGTATTAAAAAGGAGGACTGGGATATCATGCTATTTGTGGTCCCAGCTACAACTACAAGCAAGAACTTGCCAATCTTTGAATTTCCCCCATAAACAGAAATACACTTCTAACTAAAGTCAGCTTATTGACATTGATGGCAATTAAACTTTGTAACTGCAACAGGATCAGTCCAAATAAAAGAAAGTTGCACTTAGCAACAACAACTATTTGCAACCATTTAGTGCCTAAGCATCAAAAGATTGCTTCACAGGAGCATAATGAATTAAAATTTGATACCAAATCACAAAAGGACTTATCAGGAAAGGTGAACAAAGCTTGATCAAAGAGGTAGTTTCAGCGAGCATCTTAAAAGGATAGAAAGTTAGATAGAGAGCTGGAGAGGCTTGAAAAGGAAATTCCAGAGCTTGGGACTTTGCAGCCGAAGGCATTGTGTACCAGTGGTGAAGCGATAAAATTTGGAATGATTGGAGAACTTTAGCGCTGGACAAGTCTATAGAGACATTTGGGCAATGTTATGGAGAAACTTGAAAACAAGGATGAGAATTTTGATATCAAAACCTTACCGACCCCTTCTGGCAGTGAATACATCAAGGGAACACAATGGGAGGGAATCTGTGCTTGGAGTCATAGAGGTCTAGAGCACAGAAAAGGCCCATTGGCCCATCCCATCTATGCTGGTCAAAGACAACCACCTAAGTATTCTAATCCCAATTTTCAGCACTTGGCTCATAGCCTTGTATGTCTTGACATCTGAATACTTCTATGTTTTTTTTTTAGGCAGACCCTTGGTGAAAATTGAATCCAAAAAAGGAAATAGACCCTCCTAGCTTCGCAGTAAATAAAAAACAAAACTGAAATTAACTTCTGGGCAGAATAAGCTGGTTGAGCCGCATAGACACAGAGCAATCAAAGCTCGGGCGTAGCAGTTAATGAGTCCAATGTTGCAGCACAGGCAAGATGAAGAGGCAGGCTAGATCCAGAAGCTGAGAGTAAGTTGCTACAGCTGTTTCTGTAGCTTGAAGCTAACATCGGTGGAGCGGCGGAGTTGAAAAGGTTCTGCAGATGTGCGCTAACTTGAATGAAGACTGTGGAACTCAGCTGAGGTGCACGGTGCTGTTGGCTGGGGATCAAGCTAGCTCCCAGATGGAGAGGAGGTGTAATTCTTTCTGTAGAGGACAGTGTTTTGAAGGACATTGTGACTGAATTTAATCACCTAATGTTGTGGAACACTGAGCCAATTAGTCAGATCTGTCTTAGTTGTATCTCCCATTTAATATGCAATTTATAGTTCATAATTGAATGCAGTGTTAGAATATAGGTGGTTAGTTCAGATAGTATTTAGTCTTTACTTTGTTTGACTCTTGTGTAGTAAAACTCTTCTCTTCTAAATCATGGAATTTTGTGGCTTCACTTTCGTAAATAACTTGGATTTTTGATTTCCTCTACTTTTAAGGAGAATGTAGCACCAGGACAACAACTGTGTCATTATAAAATAGCACATTATCCGACTTACTGAATGTAATGCCATTGGAGGTCTGCTCACATACAAAAAATATAATTTGGATGGCATAATTGCCATTTTTCAAATAAATTATATGGATGGACATATTACATTTCTGACATAACTTCCTGAAGAGAATCCCAGAAGTCCCAAAAGGGGCATGCAGTTATTAGAATGACACCCACAATCTATTTTTCTAACAGGTTACATTGATTTACTAGAGCAATCTCAGAAGGAATGCAGGTCATTTTTGTCTGGTTGTGCTTGCCAATTTAATTTATGCTAATTGTTACTGTCACCACACTGTAAACTGGTCAATAAGTGGTTTGCAAATGGTACAATGCAATGATTTGATTTTCCATAGTGTTTTATACTTTACTGAAAAAATATCACAGTATCAGCTTTCTTCTCCCTTTGTAGATCGTTTGTGATGCTGATTACAGAAATATGACAAAAGCTATGACCTAATTCTGTTTGGAAGTTTGAAGTAGAAGAATTAGTGGGATATAAACTGGGGATGGCTTAACTACCAATCAAGGAGCTGCAGGCAACATCTGTGGGGCAGCATGGAGCATGGAGCCCAGGTTGATTTGAGATTAGCACAAGTTACAGTTAGCCTGCGCTTCCCTTCCCTTCCTTGACCCCTCTGTCTCCATTTATGGCAATAGATTAACCACCAATATTTATTACAAACCCATTGATGCCCACAGCTACCTCGACTACAGCTGCTCACATCCCGCTCCCAATACAACCTCCCCGCCCCCAATCCACTGCCCAGGATCTGTTGCTTGTTTTTTCAGTTTTGCCTTCAATGAGCATGGATTTGTTCTCCCATGTACACATTTCTTATCTTTATGCCACTGTTAGCACTTCTTCAGTGCTTAATGCTACCATTAATACATACTTTGTCTTGTGTCCATGACACCTGTCATTCTCTCCTTAGTTCTGACCTATCCCTGACCTTCTATTCTGCCTCACCTCCTGCACCACCCTCTCCAACTTTATAACTTATTACAATTTCAACGCTCATCAGTTCCGTTGAAGAGCCATGTAGACTTGGAACGTTCATTGTGTTTCTCTCTCCATCGATACTGCCAGACTGCTGAGTTTATCCAGCATTTTCTGCTCTTACGTCTTAAAGGAGAGTTGCATTCCAACAGCTGCAGGGACTACAACTGTTTGTGGAGGATTTTCTCAAAATGAAGAGAGGAGAAATGGTGCAGCAAGCCAGAGAGTGGGCTTCCAGCTCTCTGATTAGTGCTAGAGGTAGGGAGGAGGAGAGAGGTCATCTTTTCGCAGGAGTCCTGGAGGCCCTTCAGACATGCACTTTGAAAGACATGGGAACAGACAACCACAGAGGTCCATGCAAGAATTCTGGTCTCAAAGACCTGCATACCGGAATAAAATCAATGACCTGACAAGTGGTTAAGGTTAGACAAAATGTCTGCAATAGTGAGAGGGCAAATAGGTTCTCTCTCTGAGAGGTACTTAACAAATAACCAGACTACAAATAACCAGACTACAAAGCTGTATTAGGATGTTCAACTAACCTTGCTTAATTTAGATACTTGCCGAAATGTGGAAATTAATGTGTGGAAGGAGAATAGAAGTTACTGTAATGAACAGCCCTATGTTTCAATAATCTGATAAAAAATACTTGCAGCTGAACCAAAGGAGTCTTGTGGTTCAGTACGTAACACCCCTGCTTCTCAGCCAGAGAAGCTCAGTGCAAGTCCCACTCCAGGCCTTGTTGACTGCAGAAGGATAATGTATGACTCATTTCAAACAGGTTGAAAATCAGCCAGTAAATCCTTCCAATACCTCCCCATTCTACTCCAAAGAGGAATAAGTGTGCGTGAAAAAATAAAACAAACAGCTGAACTGAATGGTCAACTTGCTAACAGATTTCACAAAAAACCATAGACATAAATAATTGAGAATAGAACAGAAGAAATAAGGAAACTTCTCAAGTTAGCTTCAAAGACTGCAGCTGGAATGTTTATTGGAGGATAACACTAATCAGAGACAACAACTCAAGAAAAAGAAAGAATAATATAAAGATCTGACTAATTAATGTCAAAGTATGTGTGAAGGCTTAAAAAGGTAATAGCAAGCAGATAACATTGAGGGTGGGTTTTCACCCTGTGGTTTATACAAATAACTCAATTTTCTATAGCGTATTTCTGAATAAAATAAAGGTTTATAGGTCAATTAGTGCTGTTATACCAAGTGTCCACCTCTAAAAACAGGTATAAAATAAGACAATTTTGGACACCTCAGAGCAACAGGTGATGATGATAAATTCATGTTAACTTTCTTGGGTAGTTTGTGAAATCATGAAGATATGAGGCATTGAGAAGAGAAGAGGAATAGGGAAGAAAGCTATGTTTGCCCCTGCCAGCCATGCTGTCCAATCTGGACCGGGGCTCACAACTTGTCATAATTTTATGGTTTTGCCATATAACTTTCATTTTTATCCTATTAGCAGCAGTTGATCCCAATTTATTAATGATAACGTTAACACATTGGAAAGATTAAAATCACTGCACAACCTCACATGCTGCCACATCTGTTTGGTCTGCAATCTCTAATAATCAGGGCTCATGCCAAACATTCATATGCTCCACCTCACCCTCACATGTTTACCCTTGCTGCAAGCCTCTCTCAACATCCACATATTTACAGCTATTTGGTTGTGACAGGCACATTAAATAAACACATTGAAATATAGATATTGACATTCTACCCTCTCACTTGCAGGACAGGGTGCTGCAAAAAAACAGGAGGGTGTCACAAAAAATGGCGAGGCAAGGCTCCATCTTAAGAGCTCCCTGAAGGAATGACTGTTTTGAAATATTGGTGCAGCAGTTTCCAAGTTTCCAGGATCACAGAAAACAGAGTATGATTGATTGTGTGTTTTTCCCGGAGGCATATTTTCATATCCCACTGCAGCTCATTCCCTAATCTGGTATGAAGTAGAAGCTGCAGATATTTAATCATTTACCATTTGCTTTTTACCTAGTCCCACGAGCAATCACTCCCCTTCACCCCCAACTATCCTCTTCTCCACTTACGTTTTCAGACGTCCAATCACAGCTGACACAGCCCGACAACGAAGGGCAAGAACCAAAGCAGATAGATGTCTGATGAAGAAGCACTCTCACTGGATTGAAAATTTGCAGCCAACAATTCAGATACGGGCACAGCACATGCTTTAGAAGGCAGCACAGAGGTGGAATCAGCACACGTTGGGACACAAAAGGAGTTAGTTTCCAACATGACAAAAGGCTTCACACAGATTGGAGCCGATCTTATTTACAGATATTTACAGAATTTACAGTGCAGAAGGAGGCCATTCTGCCTATCGAGTCTGCACCGGCTCTTGGAAAGAGCACCCTACCCAAGGTCAACACCTTCACCCTATCCCCATAACCCAGTAACCCCACCCAACACTAAGGGCAATTTTGGACACGAAGGGCAATTTATCATGGCCAATCCACCTAACCTGCACATCTTTGGACTGTGGGAGGAAACCGGAGGACCCGGAGGAAACCCACGCACACACGGGGAGGATGTGCAGACTCCGCAAAGACAGTGACCCAAGCCGCAATCAAACCTGGGACCCTGGAGCTGTGAAGCAATTGTGCTATCCACAATGCTACCGTGCTGCCCATTATCTTTTCCAACATGGAACTGGTGATTAAATGTGACAGCATGTGTGAATCTAGCCATGTTGCAGCAACTGATGGCTTATGTCTAAGTTCTAATTTCAGCAGAGACAGCAGCTGCCAAACATCGGAGTACTGCAGTTGAGGTTGAAACTGAGAGCAAGAGACCTCTGCTTGTTGACGTGCAAGTCTAGCAGGTGCCATGCAAACATGAGCTGCTGCCATCATGGCTACCTGTGTTCAATGGGTCTCAAAGCAGTCCAGTAATCTGAGCTTAAGATTTCCGAGGGACCGATCTGGTGGTGTAGATGCAGCTGTGCCTCTACGGCAACCATTACACCAGTGCCATTCCTGGTGCTTCTCAGTTGGCCAGCAGAGACAGCTTTTGGCCTTGCTGAGATGGAGCTGTTGCTTGAGGATGCCAATGATCTGGTCCATGAAGTCCCTTGTCGCAACACAGGTGACACTTTTTGAGTGCTATCCAGGTGATTATACGGTAGAGGGCAGTTATGAGTCACGTGTGTAGTAGGTAGACCTTGTGTGGTTCTAAGATGGCGGTAAGGGCTGATTGATGCAGGATGAAAGCATTGTAACTGCTGCTAGGTTAGTGGGAATTCACCAACATGAGAGTGGGTGGCACTGCTGCCTCACAGCTCCAGGGATAAGCGTTCAATTCTGGCTTTGGGACGGTCCGTCCGGAGTTCACACGTTCTCCCAGTATCTGCATGGGTTCCCTCCGGGTGCTCTGGTTTCCTCCCACGGGTCCAAAAACGTGCAGGTTAGGAGGATCAATAAGCGAGGTAACGGGGATGAGGCGGGAGACAGGGCCTAGGTAGGGTGCTCTTTCAGAGGGTCAGTGCAGACTTATGTGCCGAATAGCATTCTTCTTCACTATTGGGATTCTATGCTTGTCTGCGTATATTTTCACACAAACTACACATTCAGGGAATGGATCCCATACAATTCCATATCTCCTCGTATATCTCCTTGAAGGACCAACAGAACCATATGCATGCAATCAATGGCTCTCAGTACCATAAAATAGTCCACTATCCTGGTCAACCGCCCACTCCTCCTGCTTAGTAGTAAGACAACTTAGTCATCTTGATTATCTCACTGATGCAACAATGTACTCCAAATTGAGAATTGTCGACAACTTCACAGGCTCCCAACTAAATGCATCCTGTGGTGTCAAAATTGAAGGAGATGGAGAATACTGGCAGTAACATCCTTGTGGCTGCAGGTCCGATTGAACAGGATGATACAGTTCAAAGACCACCTCCTTGGTGAAGCATAGCCACCTTAGACACTGCTATTGGCAGAGGCGGAGGGACAAGGTAGTGCTCTCTGAATACATTCGTTGGGTATGACCTTTTGTTGACAAGTCTCTTCTCCCTCTACACTCACTCCACTTCTCTTCTACTTCAATCCATGCCAAGCTCCAATGGGATTGCAATTTTTGTCACATTAGTGAGAGCAACGTTTCTGCTCAGTTGACTTTAAATCTCACTTCACTCCTTGTAAACGGACTGCACCAGTCCATTTTAACTCAAATAATCTGTCTGAGCTCCCCCAACACCAGTACAGAACTTCCATTAACTCTGCAACAACAAAACAAATTCAAAAGCATGTCAGCTGCATACCGCCCTCTAAATTATTTTTATCATGCAAAGCAATTTCACTTGAATACACGGTACCAGTTCATTTTTATGTGGTAACATCAGGGGAACTTTAACGTCAGGGGCACCGTGTATGGTGACTTCCAGGTTGCTACAGAGCTCCTCACAGGAAATATAGCTTACCTACGGTATTCCTTTGATAGGGGGTCTGTGGGTGCATATTTAAGAGAAGGCATTAACAGGGCCCAAGAGACCAAAGTAGGTCAGACGATCAGTTCACTAATAGACACTGACTGACGTCACCATCTGCCCACTGTGTAAGATTCCAGCGCACGGATGGGATGGCCACACTGTTACTGTTCCTGTCTTGGTGATCAGTGTGGGCCATGTTTTGAGCCAAAGGGCAGATCCCATGCCATTTTCTTTGAGGTCCAGCTCCTCAAAGCAGTTCAGTAATGCAGGATGAAAGCATTGTAACTGCTGCTAGGTTAGTGGGAATTCACCAACATGAGAGTGGGTGGCACTGCTGCCTCACAGCTCCAAGGACCAGGGTTCAATTAATGCAAACCAGGGAGCTTCCTTTTTGGCCAGTGATTCAGGTCCTGCTGTTTATCATTTTTACAGCTCTGCATAAAAGAATGATAAAATCTATCACTGATCCTCAATCACAGCAAATCAGCATGAATATAGTTCATAATATCGTTGGATGCAAAATTGCTAACAAACATAACTCAAAGCTAATTTACAGATTATCTGGTTTATAATCAGAAAAAAGTGCTGCATTCTGAAAAAAAATCACATTACTTTGCCAATGCATCATTTTAGTTTGACATAATTATTACAATGAAGTAACCAAATGTGGTCAACTAACTATACCTTGACTTCGCAAAAAGGTAATTTATGAATCAAGCAATCCAATTTTAATTTAAAATAACTATTATATAATTTTTCTATCAGTCCGACTCCCTGACTTCTGCCCAAGTCTTGAAGATACATGAACATACTTGACGTCCATTTCACCTCAGTGTAGAGAAATAACCTGCCTCTGATCAGGGCTGAACCCTTGCCTTGCCTGTGATCAGAAGGTCACCATATAAGGAATTGTGGCTGTGAATGTGTGTTCTACAGATCCATGGTGGAGAACATTAGTTATGCATCACCACTCTGCACTTCTATAAATAATGACCCAGGCAGTCACTAATGCACAACAAGGCTTTGTCTGCAAAGCTACAATCTGCCTTTCTCAACTCTTGTCAGTTATAATTAACTAAATAAATTGTTGCAATGCTTCTGACAAATCGTGGTATTTCCTCTCTGTCTAATTGTCCCTCTCTATTTTTATCTCACCTTTTCTTTACTACTTCGATTCCACATGGTTCCTTTTTTTTCTTTTTAAAACAAGCACTTTTTAATCCGTCAGTCGCCATTCTCTTTTGTTTTAGTTTCTCAGACTCTTGGCTTATTCCATTTACGATTTCTCTTATTTTTTGTTTACATCACTACCCCCACCAGTGCTTATTTATGCCTCGCATTCAGTTCATCTTGCAGTTCAATAATAATTAATGTTATTTGGAAACTATTATATGCACAATGTAATGAGAATAGAGTAGCCATATTGATGAGATCTTTCAAAGGCAGCATTGATTTTAACAGTCTATGTGTTATTGTGTTGGAGCCTAGAAAATAGTGCTTGTTTTCTGTTTCTTCCAAATCGCTACTGCAACTAAATCCATCACAGTAGCTTCCATTTGAAGTTCAGTGTTAATGTTTCTCATGCTGGTAATTCAGGCTGGATTTGTCAGGATCTGGTACAAGGGCAGATCCGTCATCGAGCTGATCATATTTATATTCTTACAACAAGGTTCACCAGTGCCTTGCTGAAGCTCACCAAACAATCCTGAGGCAAACAAAAGACCTGGCAGAGCAAACTGGGGTATTTCTTTGATTACAGCAAAATCTCGATGAGCCAAATCCCAGGAGATACACCGCCAAACTAGTGTTCATGGAGCTTCATAATAATCGAAGAAGCCCCGTCCCCACATGACAGCATCTGTGTCACCTGATTTGCCGAAAAATGTGGTCAATATCGAAAACCACAGATTTAAATGCAAAATGAAAACCCAATAGAATAAAGTAGTAAATGTGTGAAAAAGTATTTATTCAGTTTCTTCACACCTTAAAATGACCTGACCTTGCAACAAGCCAGGGCTTTGTATTGACAAAGGCTGGAAGTTAGTTCCATAAAATCTCTGTGATCTTTTTCTGCCCAGCCTGCTGTTTTCAGGCAAGTGTAATTCATGTTTTCAATGCAGCCAAACATGTTTTCGAGCTGAGGTGCAAAATTCCAGAGAATCTCTAGGGCCTTTGTGGAATTGGTTAGGGGTACCATTGGTTAGAGAAACAGGGGACAAGTCTGACATTCATCAGATCATAAGTCTTCATGGCTCCTCAGTTGAAGTACATAGTGCATCTATGATGGTAACATCAGTTAATACTCTTGGGCATTGTGTGGCATTGTTCAACTCTGCATAAGTTTACATAGTTGTCTCTGCTGTGATTTCCATACCTGCCTCCTGCAGCTGAATGAATAGTGCCTGGTCATTGGGTTAGTTGGCCCCATCCTACTCCTCCTTGTTCTTGAAGTCCTGTGCAGTTGTAACCCTTTGAACCCAGAATGGTGGAAGTAATTGGTAATTGTGGATTGCATCAACATCTTCCATACCTTTTTCGAACAGAATTATAGAATTTTACAGCATAGAAGTAGGCCATTCATGAACATGACCTCTAGTACAGTCAGGTTGAACTTCTGCTTATCGATGGCCTCAAAATCCTGAGAGCAGGTGTTCAGTTTCCTAATGACCACCTGATGCATTGGCTGCAGCTTGGCTGTGATGTCGAGAGGCATACCAAGTTTCACTCTCTTCAGGCCAATACTGTCAGGGTGCACAGGGCAGTTGTCTGTGATGACAATCTTCCTTTTCTTTTGTTTTTATGTTTTGTCCACTTTCCTGATCCACACCTCAAAAATGCTGGAAGTCATCATCAAACAGTTTTGTTAGTCTTGTACTGCATGGGTAATTGGCATTTGCAAAGTGGTGTGGTTTTTTGAACTTCCCTATCACAAGTGGCAGCATTTTGATGCCATCCATGTTGCACAGGCCATGGGAGTATGCATTTTTTTCTCTGCTTTCCAGCATGACATGTTTACCTGTAAACATCAACGAGTAGTCTGACAAGAAAGTAAAACAGTCCAGTTTCAATTGCATTGGAAATGTCTTGGTGCACATTCATTCAAGAAATGGACAAGGCTATTTAGAAGCCAATCATCTGTCACTGCACATTCAATGATTACCATGCCTCGGCTTGGATTAGTCTGGCCATTCTGAATTGCTGCACGTGCATTCCGCATGGCTGAACTTCTTTGCCAAGGTGGCTTTCCTTTCCTGTACGATTGCACAGGAGATGGGAACATTCTCTGCTCAAGCTTCCTTGAACCATGTCAGCAGAGTGTCTTCAACATCAGGATATGCAGCCATTCTCATCCTCCTTGTGGGAGAGGATGCCTTTTGTCCAACTTTTCAAAGATGTTTGCCTTGTGTTTCATAATGATAGACACACTTGATGACACTCTTCTGCTTTCTGCTTCAGGCCATGGTGTTCCACTTGCTATATCAACTTCACCTGCTCTCAGATCAACAAAATCTTTGCACAATTTTGCATGTCCTTTTGCAGCAAAATTTTAATATTTATGGAAAAGGTGGCTAACATTGTGCCATGAGGCATGATGATAAAAGAGGCGAATGGCCAACATTGTGCCTTCAGGCATAATGGTAAAAGAGGCCAACAGATTATGTCTGTGTGAAAAACTGCCTCTCTGCAGAATAAATTTCATGGGAATCGACAGAATGACTGCTTGCAACTGGACATATTGCTGATAACACTTTGTTTTGGAACTTCGAGAATAAAGCTCTCTCATGGTGAAATGATGTCTAGAAACTACAGGATTGTTTAATTTAAACTTTACAAAAAGCTATAACTTTGAGATTTCAACGGCGCTAATCCCGGGGATCAACATTCACAAGACAAGACCAGAGTTTGAAAGCTCTGTGTCATCAGTTGTTGCCAGCCAGCAGAGGGCAACAACATATTGGCACCCCAGATGGGACACATCTTAATTTTAGACTAATTGGTCCGGTTCTGAGTTAAACATCTCAATCACCAAACCTGAGCCTGAATTAAGAGGGCAGTAGCCCACGTGATGACCAGGATCAAGTGGGTGAATGGAGCATAAGCAAAGGACTGGGTACCTGATTAGTGCTGAGGGTGTGTTTGAACTACTGAAATTGCAGACAAAATTGTTAGAATAAAGATTAGAATGACTAATGGTTAATATGAAAAGAGAGACCGGATGAGTGGTAAGCGGCAAGGTATCTGGGTAGGAGTTTAAAAGGATTAAGGAGAGACACTCTCTTCTGCTCCACGAAGATTGGCATCAAACCCCAAAAGTGGTTAATTCCTGTGTTGGTTAACTGAGTTCTGAGAAATGGCTGTGTCTCGGCCAGAATGAGAAAAGGCATTCAGGGAGTACCTAAAGTGTAAATGACCCAAGTGAATAGGTGGGTTTGGGAGAAAATTAAAAAGCCCCTGGGACCCATCGGACAGAGACAGTGGGAAGAAGCCCATTCAGAGTTAGGAAATCGTGAGTCTAAATATGAGACAGCCAGAGAAATACTTAGTTGCATTTGAAAGTTAAGAAAAATGGAGATAGAGGGCAGGATTCTCTGACCCCCCCCCCCCGCTGGGTCGGAGAATCACCGGGGGTGGCGTGAATCCCGCCCCCGCCGGCCGCCGAATTCTCCGGCGCCAGAGATTCGGTGGGGGCGGGAATCGCGCCGCACCGGTCGGCGGGCCCCCTCCGCCGATTCTCCAACCCGCGATGGGCCGAAGTCCCGCTGCTGTCATGCCAGTCCCGCCGGTGTGAATTAAACCACCTCTCTTATCGGCGGGACTGGCGGCGCGAGCGGGCTCCGGGGTCCTGGGGGGGTGGGGGGGGGCGCAGGGCGATCTGGCCTGGCCCGCGATCGGGGCCCACCGATCCGTGGGCGGGCCTGTGCCATGGGGCACTCTTTTCCTTCCGCCTCGGTCATAGCCTCCACCATGGCCGACGCGGAACTGACCCCCTCCCCCCTGCGCATGCGCGGGGATGATGTCAGCAGTCGCTGACACTTCCGTGCATGCGCGGACTTCCGCCGGCCGGCGGAGTCCCTTCAGCCCCAGCTGGCGTGGCGCCAAAGGCCTTTCCCGCCGGCCGGCGGTGCGCCAACCACTCCGGCGTGGGCCTAGCCCCTCAAGGTGAGGGCTTGGCCCCTAAAGGTGTGCCGCATCTTTGGGGCGGCCCGATGCCTGAGTGGTTCCCGCCACTCCATCCCGCCGGGACACCCCGCCCCGCCGGGTAGGGGAGAATCCCGGCCAGAATGTTTGAGACATAATAAAGACAAGGAGGTAGAAAATTTAAAACACGAGTTGAAAGTCGCGAAAACAAATTTGCTTACAGAAGAGCAAATGAATCAGGTGAATTTGGTACATATGAGCATATACCAAATGGAAACTGAGAAAGCTGATCTCGAAAAAGAGTGAGCTGTGAGTGAATGAAGCTCAGCCCAGAAAAAAATTAAAAGGTTCAATAAGATATGTGCTAACTTACAAGCAAGCGTAAGAGCATCAAATGAGTAAAATCTTTCAACATCAAACCACTGACCACAGATGTCAGCAGGAGATACATAAATTGAAGTCGCAACTCCAGACCCAGAGGGATCTGTAATGCATCCTTGGAGCTGTAGAATCAAAGAATACGGAGGAAGGTGAGGTAGATTGGGGTGAACTGGGCGAAGTCGGGCAAGAATACGGCAATTGGGAGGAAGTCGAGAGGCCTGACCCTCCTCCTCCTTGGTCTGAATGTCCTCTTTTGTCTGAATATCCTAGCCCCATCGCTCCACAACCAGTTCCTATGAGCCCCAATACAACAACACAGACTGAGAGCATGGAGTATGACATGCCACATACAGTGGCAGAAATAGCAAAAAAGATCCGGTAAATGGGCCATGGATGAATTTACAAATAAACTATATGGGCCCCTTGCCATAAGGTAAGGGGGTTCACAAATACATTTTTGTCATCCTTGATACCTTCAGCAAATGGATTAAAGCAATCAGTACCAGGACGAACACGACAAAAGTAGCAGCCAATGTGCTGTACAGCCGGTGTTCACAAAATGGGGACACCCCGTAACATTGAATTAGACCAAGGAATTCATGCAGAATGTAATGATCCTATTCGGAATAATACAGAAATTCCACATATCTCCATACTGTGGGATAAGTGGAAAGAATGAACATTACCTTGAAAAACATGGGTCTGGATTCTCCGCTGTCGGGATTCTCCGTTGCGCCGGCAGCACATCCACGTCCAGGGATTTCATGACGGCGTGGTGCTGCCCACAATGGAAAATGGGCTAGATTCTCTGCCCCACCACGCCACTTTTCTGCCTCGACCCGCCGGCGGGATTGTCCGTTGTGCCGGCCGGTCAATGGGGTTTCCCATTGTGGGGTAGCCCCACACCATCAGGAAACCCCCTGGTGCCGGCAAAACGGAAAATCCTGCCGGCGAAGAATCCCACTGGCCGGCTGGTGAGACGGAGAATCCCACCGCCGGCGGGGCTCGCTGCATCAGAAAACTGGTGCAGCAGGACGGAGAATCCCGCCCATGATTCGGAAATTGTCCAACAAAATAACTCCACTTGAAATGCAGATCGTACAAAATACTGTATCCAGCTCAACAGGTTTTACTCCCCCTGTCCTGATGACAGGACGCCCCATGTGAGGAGTGGAAGCCTTTGTTGGGGTCGGATGTGTCAGAGTCAGAATTGACAGCTGTCAGCCATGAAAAGGCGATACAACAATTGAGGGATAATAGCTAAGCCGCCCCTACGGCCACTGCAGTTAAAGTGGGACAGACAAAGAAGAATAGCAAAGCACATTTTGATGAGAAGTTCGAGCCTGTGGAATGTGAAATTGGATATAGAGTCATGCTCCAAATTCACTGACCTGGAACGTTTTTGTACACTAAATATAGTGGAATACATTCTATAGTAGACGACACAAGTCGCCCTTGTGTATAAAGTCATGGTAGACTCTGGTAAAACCACGTGATACCATGTAAACCAGTTAAAGCTATTCAACCCTAAGGGAAAACACCAGCACCATGTGTTGCGATGCGGGTTAGGAAGATGCAGTTCCACCTTCCTCTCCTCCCCGAGTACAGAATGGAGCGTCCGCAGGTGCTGCCGCCAGCTCTAATCAGGCGACAGGCTTGTAGAACTGCCAAAATGCAAAATGTCGAAGAAGCTACCCCCAGGTTGAGAGAGAAAAAAGGGAAAGGGGGGAACGATTAATCCGATCTGATCTGAGTGAAGAAGAAATGTTGGCCGATTGGTTAGCAAGATCGAAACTGTATGTAAGAGCATATACTAACTTGACCTCAATAATAGGTATGAAATGATGGACTGGGAGTGCCAGGGCGTGCTGGCATCATCCCCACGCATGCGCACATGGAGTCACTTACGCACCGGGAATGGCGGATGACCACAGCCTCCGTTGCGGAAGGAATAGAGTGCCCCCACGGCACAGGCCCGCCCGCGGATCGGTGGGCCCCAGCCGCGGGCCAGGCCACCGTGAGGGCACCTCCCGGGGCCAGAGCCCCCCGTGACCCCCCATGAACCCTGGAGCCTGCCCGCGCTGCCAGGTCCCGCTGGTAAGGAAACAACTCCAATTTACGCCGGCGGGATCGGCATTGAACGGGCAGGACTTCGATCCATCACGGGCCGAAGAATCCGGACAGCCCCGGGGCCCATTGAGTCTCGCCGGACCCTGCCATTCTTAGAGGCGGGCAGCGCGACATACGCCACACCGGTTTTTGGGGGGCGGGAGAATTGGGAGGAAGGCGGGGCCGGGATTCATGCCGACCCCCGGCGATTCTCCCACCCGGCAGGGGGTCGGAGAATCCCGCCCAATTATCTCTGAAAATTACGCCACAATATCCAGGACTCATGAAGCGGTAACCGTGAAAGCATGAAACAGTGTCCGATGGGGAAACTTCAACAAAAATGAATGGAATGTGAGAACTGCAAGAGGACCTGAAAATGGTTTTGTCTTGAGGAATTTTGTAAAACCACTGTATGATAATGTATACCATGAATTAGTACCAGTAGTTTTAAATATTGTAAAAATAGGGCTCCCAGATTGGTGTCCTGCCCAGGTCAAGAGATTATATAATCGGTAGATAGAATATTGTCAAGCCAAGAAGTGGGAAATTATAGGAAACAGAGTAGAAGAAAGAGGGTGTGTTAAATGATGCGACAACCCTATACAGTACAGTAATGTTAAGTGTTAACATTTTAGATTTGCAAAATCTGGATGAAAAATTGAGACTTTTATAAAAGTAAGTGGAAAGTATATTTGGGAAATGAACGAAAAACATTAAACAAGCAACTGAAGGAAATGAAGAAACAAATCAAGCAAGGTGAGAAGTTGTGAAAATATTGGAATGGCATGCATAAACAATGAACCAGCTAATGAATGAAAAGGCTCGTGATTCAGACCAGATTCAGAATCAAATTCTTTGCAGTATACATGGAAATTGCATGATAGAATTTGGAAGAACTGAGTAAACCATTTGTTTGGACAGGGAACTAAAATTAATTTAATTTGAACTGCTGTGAGTTTCCGTTTGAAAGAAATTTGAGCCATACTAGAATTCAAAAGGGCTGTGCTAAAGTTTGAAATAAAGCAGTTGTGAAGGTCTGTCTGTTCCAAACCAAAGACCGTGGGCGAAATTCTCCGGAAACGGCGCGATGTCCGCCGACTGGCGCCCACAACGGCGCAAATCAGACGGGCATCGCGCCGCCCCAAAGGTGCGGAATGCTCCGCATCTTTGGGGGCTGAGCCACAACCTTGAGGGGCTAGGTCGGCGCCGGACGAATTTCCGCCCCGCCAGCTGGCGGAAAAGGCCTTTGGTGCCCCGACAGCTGGCGCGGAAATGACATCTCCGGGCGGCGCATGCGCGGGAGCGTCAGCGGCCGCTGACAGCTTCCCACGCGTGCGCAGTGGAGGGAGTCTCTTCTGCCTCCGCCATGGTGGAGACCGTGGCGGAGGCGGAAGGGAAAGAGAGCCCCCACTGCACAGGCCCGCCCGCGGATCGGTGGGCCCCGATCGCGGGCCAGGCCACCGTGGGGGCACTCCCCGGGGCCAGATCGCCCCGCGCCCCCCCCCGAGACCCCGGAGCCCACCTGCGCCGCCTTGTCCTGCCGCTAAGGTAGGCGGTTTAATTTACGCCGGTGGGACAGGCATTTTAGCGGCGGGATTTCGGCCCATCCGGGCCGGAGAATCGCGCGGGGGGGCCCGCCAACCGGCGCGGCACGATTCCCGCCCCCGCCGAATCTCCGTCGCCGGAGACTTCGGCAACCGGCGGGGGCGGGATTCCCGCCAGCCCCCGGCGATTCTCCGACCCGGCGGGGGGTCAGAGAATTTCGCCCCAGATGAATTTGGCAGCAATTCAGTTTGAATTTCTAAAACATTTGAGTATTGTTTGAGAGTCTGTTAACAACCCGTTTTACAAAATATCTCTTGTAACTTTGATTAATTAGCAAAAAATTGGAAATTAAAATTGGTTATAAAAAGGATCGACATAAAAGATTAAATCTGAATCATAAAATCCCTCCAATGCAGATGGAGGCCATCTGGTTCATCGAGTCTGCACCGACCCCTCTGAAAGGGCACTGCACCCAAACCCATCCCTATCCCAATAACCCCTTCACCTAATCTGCACATCCCTGGACACTGAGAGGCAATTTAGCATGGCCAATCCACCTAACTCACATCTTTGGAGCGTGGGAGGAAACCGGAGCACGAGGAGGAAATCCACGCAGACACGGGGACAACGTGCAAACCCCACACAGTCACCTGAGGCCGGAATCGAACCCGGGTCTCTGACGCTGTGAGGCAGCAGTGCTAACCACTGTGCCACCATGCCGCCCACCACTGATTTGTTCTGAATCTCCCAGAAAATTGCTTATCTATGATCATGTATATGGCTATGTTAATTTAGTTAAGGATTAATTGTGAATTTGTGGGAATACAGCAGGACCAGTTAAGTGAGAAACTTTAAGCATAGTCCAGAGGAATTTGGAAAAGTGCAAGAATTATATTGTTTGTCACATCCCTCTCGATGAGGAACAAAAATGTCAGCAAGCCAATAAAATTATAATCTGTCCATATGCAACATATCCATCCAGTCAAGCCTAAGTGGATTTAAAACGAGTGAGAATATAACTTGTATCTTAGAAGTTAGAACCTTAAAAACAGAGATTATAAGGGTTGCACAAAATAATAATAATAATAGTGGGTAAAGGAGAATATTGTGTTATCACTGAGAGGATGTTGGTATGTGACCCGAATCTGTCCTGTTGAGGAATCCACATTTTGCGTAAAACCCTGGGGGGCTGGATTCTTCGATCCCCGACACCGGCATCACGTTCAGCGATGGGACGGAGAATCCCCGATGACGCCGAAATCGGGGGCGCTGCCGCTTTTGCGATGCTCCCCCCCCCACCCCCCCGCCTGCGAGTACGCCGCACATCGTATCCACAGCCTCCCTCCATTGGCTGAGGCCTGCTCCGTCCCCGACCGGTTGAGTTTCCGACGGCATGGGACACGTATGGTCTCACCCGTCGGGAACTCAGCATGGCGGCTGCCGACTCAGTCCTGTGGTGATGTGCATCAATGTAAATACATGTAGGCTAGCTAGAGGGAGCACTAGAAACATCACACACACACACTCAACGAATAGATCAAGTAGATAGGACATGACCAATAGACATTCACGATCCACAAGGAGGTGACACGACCACAGGGGGGCATTACACCAACCCATATATAAAGGACACCACACACATGATCTGCCTCTTTCTAGTGGAGACAGTCAGTGAGTACAGACACAGGGTTGATTCAATATTACACCCACCACGTGGATTGCAGCAACTGGTTAGTCAGTCTGGTTAGCTATAGTAGGATTAGCAGTAGTCTCGAACCCGAGTAATACAAGTGTAAATAGTTTAATAAACGTGTTGAAGTTATCTCCACGTCTGAACCTTCATTTGTCAACTGCACCATAAGGAAGCCACTTATGTTAAACCTACGACATAACAAATCAAGTCCAGCGCCGCCACAGTCAGGGGAGGGCCGATCCACAGGCAGGGATGGACATATTCGGAGCTGGGGCACTGTGGTGGGGTGGTCTGGGGCGCACAAGCCGGCCGAAGCGGGGGGGCGACTATTTTGTGGGCCAGGTCCGCGAGCGGCATCCGCCATGAAGCATGGCGCGGCTGCTGCAGGCCCCCTCCATGAGCATGTGCAGCCATGGACCCGGCAATTCTCCAGGCCATATCGGCAGCTAGAGCCGGGTGCTCTACACTGCCTCCCTACCAGCCCCCAGCAAAACGCGGAATCAGTGGCCATTTTTCACCAATTCTCCTGGCATAAAACTGTGTTCACACCGGCATGGGGATATAGTCTCCAAATCGGAAAATCCAGCCCCAGTTTCAGCTAGAGTTCGTAAAATTGAGTTACTTGATATTTACAAATGAAAACAACAGCGAATTGATGTTATGGAGGAAATTAAATCTGAATTTAAGTATTGGGAGAAATATGTGACAGATATACAAGTTGCCAGAAACTTTAAGAAATATTGAAAAGAATCTGATTGACATATCAGAAAGTATTACAAGTAAGTATAATCAAAACCTACATTAATGAAATTAAAGAAACTAATTGGTGTTGGTGGGATGATACTTGGGACTGGGGAACAAATGTTCGGCTATGCCCATGGGAATGAATTATATTGCCTTTAGTAATATCAGCCATGCGTATTATTTAATTGTATCAAACTTATATTGTGATTATGTTAAAGTGCTGCGTGGTATTATCATAACCCACAGCATTTCAAGCATTAACGTAGGACTGTGAATAGCCACTAGAGGGAGCTGCATAGGTTAAGCTATAAGGCAGTGATGCTAACCCTGAGGGCAGTGCAGCCGGGGAACAGAGAGAGAACACAACAGGAGTAGTTAGTGTGAGAAGATGAGGGCATAGTTGAAAGCAGTGAGTTAGATTCACAGTAGTTGAGTGTAGTTAGATGGTATTGATCTATTCTGTTTTCGAGAGGGACAAGTGTCCAGTTTCAGCAGTGTAAATAAAATCATAGTTTTTGTTTTAATTAAAAGCTATATTGTGCTCTTTGTGAAACACTACACCAGCCATTCAACCGACAACACAAAGAATGCAACACGGTACTAAGGAGTGTGTTCATTTATCGAAACAGGAATTAGACTAGTGTAGGATACCATTGAAGGAACTACCTACATCGCGAAGAACTACTCTACAGTAAAGACCGAGCAGAAGATGGAAGGTCTCAAGAAGCCTGATCACTTCCAGACACAAGGTAAATTATGCCAGTTCGGGGCATGCCTTAAAAATGGCTATTCCCAAAGTGGCGCGAAAGTTTGTGAGTCCGTTGAAGCCGTGACATGGCAAAAAATTCAGCGCCTTGGAAGAGAAGACCAGTTTGCCCAAGCGCACCTAAAAAAGACGCGTGCTTCAGAACATGGACATTCTACACCTGTGTAGTGGAAGAAAAGACGCGATTCGGGAGATGGCCGTTCTGCACATGCGCCCAATGCTGCACACGTGCACTTGAAAAAAGAGAGCACTCAGGATGACGATTGGTTTGCGCATGCACAATGGAAGCATGCACATGACATCACGGGTGCGTTGACGTCTAGATGGTGTGGCCCTGCCCCCTTAAAGACACAATGCCTGGCGAGAAGGATCCGAGTGTGCAAAGTGGTAAAGAAAATCTAAAATCACAGAAGACAGAGAGGATCGCTCACCTTATGCATTTGCATATACCTTCATGAGAGAGGCCATTCACAAGAATAACATATTCGATCAAGATGTGAGTTCAATCAACACCTCATGAAACCGAACAAACAATGTGGACTGAATCTCTGGTAATCAATGGTGGCATTGATCTCATTCAAAAGTGGCACGGGGGCTCACGGCAACATTATCACGTTCCAATCTTTGGAGCAAGCAATTAGAAACCCTCTGATAAAGCGGTCCACCTGCAAGCTCACCGATTACAACGGGAACACAATAGTGACGTCATGAAGAACGGGACAATACAGAGACCCATAGACTTCGAGGTGGCAGAGGGTGAAACATCTTCATTGATTGCCGCTGGTGCTGGTAAGGAACTGAACTTGGTGCAGAGCATTTACACGGCTGGCATGGTGCAAGATGCGCTCCAAGGGGACATAGATCAACTCTTGTCTGATTATGAGAAGGTATTTTCAGGGATAGGCACCTTACCATTCATCTATTCGATACAGTTAAAGAAGGATGCCAAGCCAGTCATCCATGCACCGCAAAAGGTGCCGGCTCTGTTATGAGAGAGGCTTAAAGAGCAGCTTGAGCACATGGAGAAAGAGAAAGTGATCTCCAAGGTCACAAAGCTAATGGACTGGGTCTGTTCAATGGTCTGTGTAAGGAAGACAAATGGAGACCTTCGGATTTGCAACGATCCAAAGGACCTGAATGGCAACAAAATGAGAGAGCAGTAGCAGACCCCCGGAGAGAAAAGATTACGGCAGAAATGGCGGGGGCAACACTTTTCAGAAAGCTGGATGCTTTACTGCAGCTCAAGCTGTTTTTTGGCAGCTCCAGCTGGATGGTCCAAGCAGCATTCAAAAGACAAGACAAGATCCGAGTTTGGAAGCTCCCAGCGTACACCCTCAAAAGCAAGCCTGACTAAGTTCTCTCTCTCGGGGTAGTCTATTTTTGCTTAAGTTGTGAGCCTTAAAACGTATATAACTGTTTAAATCAGCACATAGCTAAAGTCTGAGTTAAATAGAAAAAGCTGTGTCAATCAAACTTGCAGTGAGTGTTGATATTTGTCTGTATCATCAGTGATGCCAGCAGAGGGCAGCAACAATGTCAAACAATGTGTTTTAAAATTAATTTTTACAGGATGTGGGATTCGCTAAGCCACCATTTGGTGCCCATCCCCAATTGCCCTTGGTAATATAAAGACAAGGTGCAAGAGAAGGAGACTGGCCCTTCGAGACTGTTGTTTCTAGGCAGCATCCGACCTGGAGAGAGCCATGTTCCAAAATAAAGTATTTGTTATGATCATGGCTGATCATCCAACTCAATAGCCTAATCCCGCCATCCCCCATATCATTTGAATCCCTTTGTCCCAAGTGCTAACTGCTTCATTAAACCATACAATGTTTTGGCCTCAACTATTTTCTATGGTAACAAATTCCACAGGCTCACCGCTCTCTGGGTGAAGACATTTCTCCACATCTCTGTCCTAAATGGTCTATGCCATATCCTCAGGCTGTGACCCTGGTCTGGATACCCCACCATCAGGAACATCCTTCTTGCATCTACCCTGTCCAGTCTGTTAGAATTCTATACGTTTCTGTGAGATCCCCCCTCATTCTTCTGAACTCCAGAAAATGCAATCCTAATTGACTCCATCTCTCCTCATCCAGCAGAGGGCAGTAGAGCGGAGCTTCTGATTAGCTGTTGCAGGGGAAATTTGCATACCTCCGTTGTGGTCATCCTAACTTGAAGGTGGTTTGTGGAGGAGCTGTTGTCAAGTGACACTTAAATCCGAAACATTTCTTCAGTGTTTCCCTCCGTACCCCCTCCTCTAACCAAAAAAAAACAACCGCTGTAAAGATCAAGAGGAAGGCTCGAGGGCAGGTAGAAGTAGAAAGAAGTTGGACCGTGACATCACAGCCTGCAGGTAAGGGATTGGCTGGTGACTGGTAAGTAGTTTTTCTTTTATTTCCCTCAGGTGTTATTGTGCGGGGCGCAGAGGTTGCTGAGTGAGTGCTTGCTGAGAAGGGGAGTGAGTAACAGGTAAGCTCTTTCTTTTTCCTTTTTTTATCTAGAGGGGATGGCAGGGAAGGTAGTGCAATGTTTCTCCTGCAGAATGTTTGAGGTGAGGGACACCGTCAGTGTCCCTGCTGATTTCATCTGTGGGAAGTGCACCCAGCTCCAGCTCCTCAGAAACCGCGTTAGGGAACTGGAGCTGGATGAACTTCGGATCATTCGGGAGGCAGAGGTGGTCATGGATAGAACCTTCAGGGATGTAGTTACTCCGAAGAATAAAGGTGGGTGACGGTGAGAGGGGCTGGGAGGAAGCAGTCTGTACAGGGAGCCCCTGGTGTCGTTCCCCTTAGTAACAAGTATACCGCTTTGGATACTGTTGGGGGGGGGACTTACCAGGGGTAAGCCATGGGGTACAGGTCTCTGGCACAGAATCTGTCCCTGTTGCTCAGAAGGGAAGGGGGGAGAGGAGTAGAGGTAGGAAAAGGGACACTAAAGTCGGTGGAGTTGTGGACAGTGCGGAAGGATGTTACAAGTTACAGAGGAACATCGATACGCTGCAGCGCTGGGGCTGAGAGGTGGCAAATGGAGTTCAATGCAGAAAAGTGTGAGGCGATTCATTTTGGAAGGAATAACAGGAAGACAGAGTACTGGGCTAATGGTAAGATTCTTGGCAGTGTGGATGAGCAGAGAGATCTCGGTGTCCATGTACATAGATCCCTGAAAGTTGCCCCGCAGGTTGAGAGGGTTGTTAAGAAGGCGTACGGTGTGTTAGTTTTTATTGGTAGAGGGATTGAGTTTCGGAGCCATGATGTCATGTTGCAGCTGTACAAAACTCTGGTGCGGCCGCATTTGGAGTATTGCGTGCAATTCTGGTCGCCGCATTATAGGAAGGATGTGGAAGCATTGGAAAGGGTGCAGAGGAGATTTACCAGAATGTTGCCTGGTATGGAGGGAAGATCTTATGAGGAAAGGCTGAGGGACTTGAGGCTGTTTTTGTTAGAGAGAAAAAGGTTAAGAGGTGACTTAGTTGAGGCATACAAGATGATCAGAGGATTAGATAGCGTGGACAGTGAGAGCCTTTTTCCTCGGATGGTGATGTCTAGCACGAGGGGACATAGCTTTAAATTGATGGGAGATAGATATAAGACAGATGTCAGAGGTAGGTTCTTTACTCAGAGAGTAGTAAGGGCGTGGAATGCCCTGCCTGCAACAGTAGTGGACTCGCCAACACTAATGGCATTCAAATGGTCATTGGATAGACATATGGACGATAAGGGCATAGTGTAGATGAGCTTTAGAGTGGTTTCACAGGTCGGCGCAACATTGATGGCCGAAGGGCCTGTACTGCGCTGTAATGTTCTATGTTCATATGTCTGTCTTGCCATCCAAGGAATCAGTCTGGTAAATCTTCGCTGCACTTCTTCTGGAGAAAGAACATCCTTCCTCAGATAAGGAGGCCACAATTGCACACAATATTCCAGGAGTGGCCTCACTAAGGCTCTGTATAATTGTAGCAAGACATTCCTGCTCCTATGCTCGAATCCTCTCGCAATGAAGGTCAACATACCATTCAATGTATTTACTGCCTGCTGCACCTTATTGCTTAGCTTCAGCAACAGGTGTACAAGGACACCCAAGTCTCGTTGCACATTCCCCTCTCCTAATTTATGGCCATTCATATAATAGTCTGCATTCCCATTTTTGCTACCAAAGTGGATGACCTCCATTTATCCAAATCATATTGCATCTGCCGTTCATTTGCCCACTCACTCAACTTGTTCAAATCACACAGAAGGATCTCTGCATCCTCCACACAGCTCACCCTCCCACTCAACTGTATGTGATCTCCAAATTTGGAGGTATTACATTTCGTATGAGGCTGGTTTAGCACAGGGCTAAATAGCTGGCTTTTAAAGCAGACCAAGCAGGCCAAGCAGCGCGGGTTCAATTCCCGTACTAGCCTCCCCGAACAGGCGTTGGAATGTGGCGACTAGGGGCTTTTCACAGTAACTTCATTTGAAGCCTACTTGTGACAATAAGTGATTTTCATTTCATTTTGTTCCCATATCCAAATCGTTAATATATATTGTGTATAGCAGGGGTCCCTGCACCAATCCCTGCGGTACCCCACTCGTCAATGCCTGCCATTTGGAAAAATACCCGTTAATTCCTACTCTTTGTTTCCTGTCTGCCAATCAATTTTCTATCCATCTCAATGCACTGCTTCTAATCCCATGCATTTTACTTTTACACACTAATTGCTTTTGCAGGACTTTGTCAAAAGCCTTCTGAAAGTCCAAATATACCACATCACTGGCCCCTTCGCCAACTCTACTAGTTACATACTCAAAGAATTCCAGTAGATTTGTTAAGCATTATTTGCCCATCATAAATCCATGCTGACTCTGTCCGATGCCACTGTTTGAAAGTGCTCTGCTATAAAATCTTTGTCAAAGGATTCTAGAATATTCCTCACTACTGACGTTCGGCTTACTGTTCTATAATTCTCTGTTTCCTCTCAACCCCCACTTTTTAAATAGTGGGGTTACATTAGCTATCTCCCAATCTGTAGGAAATGCTCCAGCGTCTGTAGAATCTTGGAAGATGACCACCAATGCATCCACGATTTAGAAGGTCACTTCCTTAAGTACTCCGAGATGTACATTATCAGGTCCTGGGGAGTTATCAGCCTTCAATCCCATCAATTTACCCACCACTATTTCTCTACTAATATTGGTCTCATTCAGTTCCTCTCTCTCACTAAACTTTGCACTCCCCAACATTTCTGGTATCTCATTTGTATACTCACTTGTGAAGACAGAATCAAAGTATGTATTTAGTTGTTCAGCCATTTCTTAGTCCCCTATTATAAATATCATTGTTTCTGACTGTAAGGGATCTACATTTGTCTTTATCATTCTTTTTCTCTTCACGTACCTATAGAGACTATAGAGACTTTTATAGTCAGTTTTTATGATTTCTGCAAGCTTACTCGTGTACTCTATTTTCCCTTTCTTGATCAATCCCTTTGTTCTCCTTTGTAGAATTCTAAACTGCTCTGAATCCTCAGACCTGAAGCTTTTCTTGGCCAATTTGCATGCTTTTTCCTCAGATTGAATACTATCTCGAAGTTCCCTTTAAGCCATGGATTGGCCATCTTTCCCATTTTGTGCCAGACAGGAATAAACAATTGTTGCAGCTCCTCAATGGGCTCCTTGAATGCTTGCCATTGCCTATCATTGCTTGTCATCCCTTGCAGTAACATTTCTCAATCGATCATAGTCAACTTGCACCTCGTATAATTGTAGTTTTGTTTATTAAGATCCAGGTGCAAGTCTCAGTTTGACTACGTCATTCTCCACCTTGATGAAATATTCTATCATATTCTGGTCACTATTCCCAAGGGGTCTCACACAACTAGATTGCCATAGGTTCCATTCTCATTACGCAGTACCCAGTTTAGGAGGGCCTGATGTCCAGTTGCATCCTCAAAGTATTGGTCTGTATGCACTCCAGGAATTCCTCCTCTCCGATATTGTAACTAATTTGATTTGCCCAATCGAAAGGCAGATTAAAATCACCCATAATTACAGATGTTCTTTATCACAAGAGTCTCTAATTTCCTGTTGAATGCCATTCCCAAAATCACCAATAAACTTTAGGGGTCGATATACGATGTCCACTAACGTTTTTTGCTCTTTCATGTTTCTGAGCTCGACCCATACAGATTCAGCATCGTCATAGCTAACATAATTTCCTCTTTAACCAGCAATGCAACTCCACTGCCTTTTCCTTTTGGTCAGATGTTCAGTTCCCCTGGATGTTTGGTTCAAATTCCTGTTCACCCTTAGGTTATGTCTCCTCAATCCCGAATCTACCTTACCGTTTACACCTATTTGCGCGATTAGTTCATCCACTTTATTGCAAATGCTCCACGTTTAAAGGCACAAAGCCTTTAGGCCTGTCTTTTTAACATTACTTGTCCTGCTCCCAACATTTTCCACCTGTTTGAATCTGGCCCTTGGTTTCTCTGCCTATCACTTTTCTTATTCCCCTTTCTGTCCTTGATTCCCCCTCCTCTGACTACTTGCAGAGGTTCTCATCCCCTTACCTTTTTTGGTTTAAACTTTCCGCAGTGTTATAACCTGCCTGAATCCTATTGGCTGGGGCCTATTGGTTATCCCATGTCTCTTGGGGAGTATGTGCTCACCCAATGAGGGGGGCAGGGAAATCATTAGCAGTGGCACCTGTATATATATATATATAGAGAGAGAGCTGGCCTATGTGGTACTGGCTCGAGAGTAGGAAGCAGTGGTGAACTGCTACTGCTGTGTATATATTATTGTAAATGAAGGTATTTTCTTTTTGACTCTACAAACTCATTCTGGATTCTTTGTGGCCCTCACAAAACGCACCCACTCTAGTAAATATGCCCTCTAGGTCATCAGTCCCGGTCCTGCCCAGGTATAACCTATCCAGTATGTACAGGTCCCATCTCCCCTCTGAGACACTCCCCTTCACCATCTCTTCAGCCACAAATTCATCTGATATTACCTACTATTTCTACTCTGACTAACACGCGTCAATGATAGTAATCCTGAAATCACTACCCTTGAGGTCTGACTTCTCATTTTCTTCCTTATTCCCTACATTCTGTTTTTAGGACCTCATCCCTTTTCTAAGCTATGTTGTTTGTGCCAAAGTGTACCACAACCAGTGACTGTTCACCCTCCCCCTCAGGAATGTCCTGCAACCACTCTGAGACATCCTTGGCCCGAGCACAAGGAAGGCAACATACCATTCTGGAGTCTCGTTTGTGGCCACAGAAACACCTATATGTTCCCCTTACAATTGAATCTCCTATAAACATTACATTCCCACACTTCTTACTCCTCCCCTCTGCAGCAGAACCAACCATGGTGTGACAAATTTGGCTGTTGTTGCTTTCCCCTGAGAGTATCCAAAGCAATATATCTGTTTTGCAGGAGAATAGCCACAGGAGATTCCTGTACTGCTGGCCTAGCCCTCTTATTTTGATTGGTGGTCACCCACTCCCTGCCCTCCTGTGGAGTCTGAGCCTGTGGTATGACCACTTCTCTGAACGTGCTGCCCATAGCACTCTCTGCCTTGTGGATGCTCCACAGTGTCCCCAGCTGTTGCTTCATCTCCAAAACCCAGATGAATTCCTGGCATAGCAGGACTGACATATGAAGAAAGACTGGATCGACTGGGCTTGCACTCACTGGAGTTTAGAAGAATGAGAGGGGATCTCATAGAAACATATAAAATCCTGATGGGATTGGACAGGCTAGATGTGGGAAGAATGTTCCCAATGTTGGGGACATTGAGAACAAAGGGTCAAGAATAGGGGGTAAGCTATTCAGGACCTAGATGGAGGAAGAACTTCTTCTCTCAGAGAGTTGTGAACCACAAAAAGCTGTTGGGGCTAGTTTGTTGGATATTTTCAAGAGGGAACTGGGCGCGGCCCGAGCAGCTAAAGGGATCAAGGGTATGGAGAGAAAGCAGGAGAGGGATACTTAATTTATATGATCAGCCACAATCATATTGAATGGTGGTGCAGGCTCATGCGTAAAGTTCACTGTGGGGGTCAGCTGTCTTCTTGGAAACACACAGTGGATGTACTTACACAACATGCAGTCCATGTGGTTCAAGTACACTCACTGTTAGGGAGAGAGTACCAGAATGTCTACCCAGCGACGAGAGTATCTTGAGTAGGTGACTAAATTAATTGATGAGGATGAAAGGCTGTGGATGTCATCTACATGGACTTTAGTAAGGCGTTTGCCATGTCCCTCATGGCAGACTGGCACAAAAGGTAAAGTCGCATGGGATTCGGGGTGTGCTAGGTAGATGGATAAAGAACTGGCTTGGCAACATGAGGCAGAATAACAGTGGAAGGGAGTTTTTCAAAATGGAGATCTGTAACAAGTGGTGTTCCACAGGGATCAGTGCTGGGACCACTGTTGTTTGGAATATTTATAAATGATCTGGAGGAAAATGTAGATGGTCTGATTAGCAAGTTTGCATATGACACGAAGACAGGCGGAGTTGCAGATAGCGAGGGGACTGTCAGAGAATATAGCAGAATGTAGATA
Organism: Scyliorhinus torazame; assembly: GCF_047496885.1. Classification (NCBI taxonomy): domain Eukaryota; kingdom Metazoa; phylum Chordata; class Chondrichthyes; order Carcharhiniformes; family Scyliorhinidae; genus Scyliorhinus; species Scyliorhinus torazame. Next base: position 321,259,178 of record NC_092707.1, on the reverse strand, counting down.
GATCAGAGAATTGGGCAGAGAAATGGCAGATCATAGAATCATAGAATCCCTACAGTGCAGAAGGAGGCCATTTCGCCCATTGAGTTTCATCAGCCCTTGGAAAGAGCACTCTACTTAAGCCTACACATCCACCCTATCCCCGTAACCCAGCAACCCTACCTAATCTACCTACGTAACCTTACCTTGGAGTTCAATCAGACAAATGCAAGGTGATATGTTTTGGAAGATCAAATTCAGGTGTGAATTATACAGGAAATAGCAGAATTGACATACACAGGGATCTTCGGCGTTCAGATCCATAGTTCCATGAAAGTGGCAAAGCAGATGAATAAGGTGGTCAAGAAGGAATACAACCTGCTTGCCTTCATCGGCCAGGGCATTGAGTACAAGAGTACTCAAGAGCTTCAAGTCACTGGTAATGTAGACTTCATGGGGTCCAAAGTTGATGTTGAGGACTCCCTGGGCTCCCTCCCGGCTGTATACTACTGTGACGCTCTACATTCTCCCTTCGTGTACCCGAACAGGTGCCGGAATGTGGCGACTAGGGGCTTTTTACAGTAACTTCATTGCAGTGCTAATATATGCCTACTTGTGACAATAAAGATTATTCAAAAAATTAGCTGCAAACAGTGGGACCGTGGAGGAGACTTCTTTGGCTTCAGCCAATTAAGAGGACAGCCAGGACCTCTGTCCAAAATTGGATGGTGGCCCGCCTCTCCAAGCTGCTGTTTCAATTACAGAGATGACAGTTTGACAGTGTCCCCAATAGAGGTGACCACTGCTGAGGCTACAGAAAGAACAAAAGGGTGCCTCTGTTTTGAGAATTTTTCAAAAACGATATTGCAGGGACAGGCAATCAGCCCCGACAATCAAGGGGCACACCCTCCAGTGGCAGCATTAGAACTGGAAGAACAGCCATTTCCACTGGAGGCCGCTTCAGTGGGACACAGACCCTCTGGTAAGGAAGACCCCCTTCCACCAGAAGGCAGACTCGATGAACCCTGGCTGTTTGCCCACATGCCGGAGGACAAAATAGCATTTACTAATGTAAGAGTCCATCCGGTCGATTCCCTTATTTCCCCTTTCTTTATTTTTTTGCTGTTATAATTTTATCCATGGATGCTGAATGGACATGTATCATTAAGTCAAGCAGATTAGAGAATGAGCAATTAAAAAAGTTACAACAGAGAACATTCTGCTAAATTAGGACAGAAAAACGTAGACTTTGTGACACCCCAGAGATGCAGGGCGGGGGGGGGGGGGGGGGGGGGGGGGGTGCGGGGATGGAGGTGACTCAGTTCAATTTGTTGTCTGGTGGCCAATGAATTCGCCAAAAGGCCATAATCTTCCTGGTAACAGGTGGTGATTGGATCATGCTTGAGTGGGAAGATTTCTAGAGACCTAAGGAAACCAAAGTTGAGACCTGGGGCGAAATTCTCCGGAAATGGCGCGATGTCCGCCGACTGGCGCCCAAAACGGCGCAAATCAGACAGGCATCGCGCCGCCCCAAAGGTGCGGAATGCTCCACATCTTTGGGGGCCGAGCCCCAACATTGAGGGACTAGGTCGGCGCCGGACGAATTTCCGCCCCGCCAGCTGGCGGAAAAGGCCTTTGGTGCCCCGCCAGTTGGAGCGGAAATGACATCTCCTGGCGGCGCATGCGCAGGAGCGTCAGCGGCCGCTGACGGCATTCCCGCGCATGCGCAGTGGAGGGAGTCTCTTCCGCCTCCGCCATGGTAGAGACAGGTGGCGGAGGCGGAAGGGAAAGAGTGCCCCCACGGCACAGGCCCGCCCGCGGATCGGTGGTCCCCGATCGCGGGCCAGGCCACCGTGGGGGCACCCCCCGGGGCCAGATCGCCCCGCGCCCCCCCCCAGGACCCCAGAGCCCGCCCGCGCTGCCTTGTCCCGCCGGTAAGGTAGGTGGTTTAATTTACGCCGGCGGGACAGGCATTTTAGCGGCGGGACTTCGGCCCATCTGGGCCGGAGAATCGAGCGGGGGGGGGGGCCCGCCAACCGGCGCGGCGCAATACCTGCCCCCGCTGAATCTCCAGTGCTGGAGACTTCGGCAACCGGCGGGGGCGGGATTCACGCCAGCCCCCGGCGATTCTCCGACCCGGCGGGGGGTCGGAGAATCTCGCCCCAGGGAACACAGAAAAATGGACCTGCTCTCTCTCCCTGGTGTTTTCTCCAGAAATCCTGGAGCTGCTATATTTCTGAAACTGCAGAGATCTAAATGAATCTACAGTGAAAACCATTACAGACTCAAAAGCAGAAATCTCAATCTGAAAGCCTGGTTTGAAGGACAGCGTGCTAAAGACAATCGTCTGAAACAAAGACTATTTTTTCCTTTTACTTATTGTTATTCACCCCTCTCTTCCTCTCTGCTTGTTTGTCTTGTGTGTGCGTGTGTAAATGTGTGCATGTGTCTTTGTGTGTGGAGTATGGGGTGGCAAGTTTAAAGTGACTGATTAGGAATTAATTGATAGTTAACCAGTTGTATTTTCTACATATTTCATTATCGTTTTTGATATAAATAAAAAATAATTATGTTTAAATTTACAAAGTTGGTGATAAACACTTTGGGTATTTTTCGAAGAATTCTTGGTTAATTCCATTGTGTTGCGACTGCGGGTCAAATGGGGCTGGAATTGACCGCGCACTAGCCCAGCAGATAGTAACACTAAGCCAGTTTATCAGATTAATTGACCACCTGTTGATGGGTGGCGGGCAGCTGGGCCCCTGCTATTCCTGCATCTGGAAATATTTCAGGCAGTAAGAAGAGGTTGAGCCTCATCATGAAGGCGCTGACTGGGCTTATGAGGGAAATGGGAGGGGTGGACCCATGGGGATTCTTGCACCAAAGGGAGCAGGAGTACTCATTTTTCTCTTCGGTTCATAAAGTTCATTCATGGATGGACTTTTTTGTAGTAGGGAAGGCGCTGTTGGCTGGGGTTATCGGATCAGAGTATTCGGCGATAGCGATCTTGGATCATGCGCCACATCGAGTGGACATGATCCTGGAGAAGGGGCGAGTGCAGAGACCGGGATGGAGAATGGACGTGGGGTTGCTGGAGTAGCAAAGTTTTTATTTCGAAGATTGGGAGAGTGATTGAGGAGCACGTGGGCTTTAACTGTACAGGGGAAGTATCGCAGGCGGTGGTATGGGAGAGAGGCCTTGAAGGCGGTAGTAAGGGGGGAGGTGATATCGTTTAAGGCTAAGGTGGATAAAGAGGAGAGCGTCAAAGGCTGATAAACAAGATGGTGAAGGTGGACAGGAGGTATGCAGGGGAAGTAGATCCAGCACTTTTGGATGGAAGGAGGGAATTACAGGCTAGTGTTGATCGGTTGTCCGCGGGGAAGGCTGTGCGCCAACTGAGGCAGGCGAGGGGAGCGATTTATCAGTATGGGAAGAAGGCAAGGCACATGCTGGCAGGCCAACTTTGGAGAGAGGCGGTGGCGAGGGAAATTGCCCAGGTGCAGGATAGAAGGGGAAAATTATTTTTCTGGCCCCCGGACCAGATTAATAGGGTGTTTGAGGAGTTTAATGAAAATTTGTATCGGTTGGAGCCACCGGGGGAGGATCAGGGAATGCGGGAGTTCGTGGACGGGTTGGATTATCCGAGGTTGGAGGAGGAAGACCGGGACACACTGGAGAGGTCGGTGGGGGAACAGGAGGTAAAACAGTCAATTGAGAGGATGCAATCGGGGAAGGTGGCAGGGCCAAATGAGTTCCCAATGGAGGGTTCCCAGTGGAGTATTACAATAAATTTAAGGACAAATTAGCACCGCTGATGGTGGGAATGTTTGAGGAGGTGATGCGGGAGGGGTTGCTTCCACAAACATTAGGGCAGGCCTCAATCTTCTTGCTGTTAAAGAAAGATAAGGACCCAATGGAGTTCTGGTCGTACCTGCCTATATCATGATGAATGTTGACACAAAGATGCTGGTGAAGGTACTGGTGGCTAGGTTAGAGAGGTTCCTCCCGAAGATGATAAGGGAGGACCAGACGGGGTTTGTGAAAGGAAGAGAGCTATTCTCAAATATTACGAGATTATTAAATGTAATCAGGATGCCGGCTAAGGAAAATGCCGGTTGCGCTGGATGCGGGAAAGGCATCTGATCGATTGGAATGGGGGTCTTTGATGGCGATACTTGAGAGGTTTGTGATCGGGCCGAGATTCACAAAGTGGGTACGGTATTACATCAGGAACCGATGGCGCGTGTCCACACAACAACATAAGTTTGTGGTACTTTGCTCTGCACCGAGGGGTGTCCTATGTCCCTTCTGTTATTTGCATTTGCGATAGAGCCTTTGGCCATCACTTTAAGGAGCTCGGGACTGTGGAAGGAAATAGTACAGGTGGAGGTGGGGGTGGACATAGGGGGCGAAATTCTCCCCCAACGGCGGGATGTCCGCCGACTGGCGCCAAAGACGGCGCCAATCAGACGGGCATCGCGCCGGCCCAAAGGTGCGGAATGCTCCGCATCTTTGGCGGCCTAGCCCCAACATTGAGGGGCTAGGCCGACGGCGGAGGGATTTCCGCCCCGCCAGCTGGCGGAAATGGCGTTTGTTGCCCCGCCTGTTGGCGCGGAAATGCGGCGCATGCGCGGGAGCGTCAGCGACCGCTGTCAGTTTTCCGGCGCATGCGCGGGAGCGTCAGCAGCCGCTGTCAGTTTCCCGCGCATGCGCAGTGGGGAGAGTCTCTTCCGCCTCCGCCATGGTGGAGGCCGTGGCGGAGGCGGAAGGGAAAGAGTGCCCCCACGGCACAGGCCCGCCCGCGGATCGGTGGGCCCCGATCGCGGGCCAGGCCACCGTGGGGGCACCCCCCGGGGTCAGATCGCCCCGCTTCCCCCCCCAGGATCCTGGAGCCCGCCCACGCCGCCTGGTCCCGCCGGTAAATACCAGGTTTGATTTACGCCGGCGGGACAGGCAATTTCTGGGCGGGACTTCGGCCCATCCGGGCCGGAGAATTGAACGGGGGGTCCCGCCAACCGGTGTGGCCCGATTCCCGCCCCCGCCCAAGCTCCGGTATCCGATACTTCGGCGGGGGCGGGGGCGGGATTCACGGCGGCCAACGGCCATTCTCCGACCCGGCGGGGGGTCGGAGAATAACGCCCTGGGTGTCTGTATGCAGATAATTTATTGTTATGTATATCAGAGCCGAGTTCATCACTGGGGAACAGAATGGAACTTCTTTGAAGTTTGGGGTCTTTTTCAGGATATAAATTAAACCTGGAAAAGAGTGAATACTTTGAATTGTCCCGGGTGGGAGTGGGAGGGCTGCCATTTCGCAGGGCGGCAACCCACTTCAGGCATTTGGGAATGCAGGTGGCGCGGGGGATCCGTAGGCACAATTTTACTAGCTTGTTGGGGAGGGTGAAAGCAGATTTGGTAAGGTGGGATAGCCTCCCTCTATCACTGGCAGGTCGAGTGCATGCGATTAAAATGAATGTGTTGCCGCAATTTTGTTTTCTATTCCAGTGCATTGTCGGTCTTTTTGCCGAGGGCATTTTTGAAGGAATTGGACAAGTCGATCACTTTCTTTATTTGGAGGGGTAGGGAACCAGGTATAGGAAGGTTGCCCTGGAGAGAGGGGGGTTGGGCCTCCCAAATTTATTATCTTACTCTTGGGCGGCGAATGTCAAAAAGGTGAGGAGTTGGGTTCGAAGGGGGGAGTCACAGTGGGTTAGAATGGAGGAGGGTCTGTGTAGGGGGTCTGGGTTGAGGGCATTGGTAACCAGAAGACCATAAGACGATAAGACATAAGAGCAGAATTAGCCCATTCTGCCCATCGAGTCTGCTCTGCCATTCAATCATGGCTGATATTTTTCTCATCTCCATTCTCCTGCCTTCTCCCCATAACCCCTGATCACTTATTGATCAAACACCTATCTATCCTTGTTTTAAAGACACTCAGTGAATTGGCCTCCACAGCCTTCTGCGGCAAAGAGTTCCACAGATTCACCACCCTCTGGCTGAAGAAATTCCTCCTCATCTCTGTTTTAAAGGATCGCCTCTTTAGTCTGAGATTGTGTCCTCTGCTTCTAGTTTTTCCTACAAATGGAAACATCCTCTCCACATCCACTTTATCCAGGCCACGCAGTATCCTGCAAGTTTCAATAAGATCCCCCCTCATCCTTGTAAACTCCAATGAGTACAGACCCAGAATCCTCAACCATTCCTCATACAACATGCTCTTCATTCCAGGTAACAGCGCTGCTCCAGATGGCCCCGGGCAAGTACTCTGGGAGTCCAGTGATGGTGCCAACACTGAAGGTTTGGAGGTACTTGAGGCAGCATTTTAAACTGGGGGCTGGGTCAGGTAGATGCCGATTAGGGGGAACCATAGATTTGAGCCAGTGAGGCTGCACAGGAGGTTTCAGAGAAAGGAGGAGAGGGGGATCAGAGTATTAAAAGACCTGTTCCTGGTGGATGTTTTGCGAGGTTGGAAGAGTTGGAGGAGAAATATGGACTGGGGCAAAGGGAAGGGTTTAGGTACCTGCAGCTCCGAGACTTAGCCAGTGAGGAGGTTCAGAGTTTTCCGATAGCGCCAACCATTTCATTGTTGGAAGAGGTATTGACGGCAGGGGGTTGGAGAAGGGGGTGGTTTTTGCGATCTAAGGGAGGATTTTTGGGGAGGATGGAGTGAACGTGGAGGGGTCAAAGCCAAGTGTGAGGAAGAGTTGGAGGAGTCTATGAGAGACGGTTTGTGGTATGAGGTGAACGTCTCAACCTCATAAGACCTAGGAGCAGAATTAGGCCCTTGGCCCATCTTGTCTGCTCCGCCATTCAATCATGGCTTATATATTTCTCATCCCCATACTTCTGCCTTCTCCCCATAACCCCTGATCCCCTTATTAATCAAGAACCTATCTATCTCTGCCTTAAAGACACTCAAGGAATTGGCCTCCACAGCCTTCGGCGGCAAAGAACTCCACAGATTCACCACCCTCTGGCTGAGAAAATTCATCCTCATCTCTGTTTTAAAGGATCGTCCTTTTAATCTGAGATGGTGTTCTCTGGTTCTAGTTTTTCCTACAAGTGGAAACATCCTCTCCACATCCACTCTATCCAGGCCTCGCAGTATCTTGTACGTTTAATAAGATCCCTTCTCATCCTTCTAAACTCCGAGTACAGACCCAGAGTCCTCAAACGTTCCTCATACGTCAAGTTCTTCATTCTTGTGAACCTTCTCTGGACCCTTTCCAAGGCCAGCATGTCCTTCCTTAGATATGTGGCCCAAAACTGCTCACAATACTCCAAATGGGGTCTGACCAGAGCCTCATACAGCCTCAGAAGTACATCCCTGGTCTTGTATTCTAGCCCTCTTGACATGAATGCTAACATTGCATTTGCCTTCTTAACTGCTGACTGAACCTGCACAATAACCTTAAGAGAATCCTGAACAAGGACTCCCAAGTACCTTTGTGCTTCTGCTTTCCGAAGCATTTCCCCATTTAGAAAATAGTCTATGCCTAGATTCCTCCTTCCAAAGTGCATAATCTCACACTTTTCCACATTGTATTTCATTTGCCACTTCATTGCCCACTCTCCTAGCTTGTACAAGTTCTTCTACAGCCCCCTTGCTTCCTCAATACTACCTGTCCCTCTACAGATCTTTGTAACATCTGCAAATGTAGCAACAGTGCCTTCAGTACCTTCTTCCAGATCATTAACGGATATTGTAAAAAGTTGTGGTCCCAGCACAGACCCCTGAGGCACGCCACTAGTCACCGGCTGCCATCCTGAAAAAGACCCCTTTATCCCCACTCTTTGCCTTCTGCCAGTCAGTCAATCCTCTATCCATGCCAGGATCTTACCCTTAACACCATGGGCTTTTAACTTATTTGACAGTCTTCTTTGCTGCACCTTGTCAAAGGCCTTCTGGAAATTTAAATAAATCACGTCCACTGATTCTCTTTTGTCTAACTTGCTTGTTACCTCCTCAAAGAACTCTAACAGATTTGTCAGACATGACCTCCCTTTGACAAAGCCGTGCTGACTCAGTCCTATTTTACCATGCACTTCCAAGTGCTTCGCGATCTCATCTTTAATAACAGACTCTAAAATCTTACATGTTAACCGGCCAATAATTTCCCGTCTTCTGCCTCCCTCCCTTCTTAAACCGTGGTGTTACATTAGCCACCTTCCAGTCCTCTGGGACCCTTCCTGCCTCCAGTGATTCCTGAAAGATCATCACTAATGCCTCCATCATTTCATCAGCTATCTCTTTTAGAACCCTGGGGTGTAGTCCATCCGTGACTTATCCACCTTCAGACCTTTCAGTTTCCCCAGAATCGTCTCCTTAGTAATGGTCACCTCTGCCCCCTGGTTCTCCTGAAGCTCTGGCATCCCAATGGTGTCTTCCACCATGAAGACTGATGCAAAGTAACTATTCAATTCGTCTGCCATTTCTTTGTTTCCTATTATTACTTCTCCAGCCACATTTTCTAGTGGTCCAATATCTATTTTTTCCTCTCTCTTACCTTTTATATATTGAAAAATCTCTTCCAACCTTCCTTTATATTACTAGCTAGCTTGCACTCATACTTCATCTTCTCCCCCGTTATTGCTTTTTTAGTTGTCCTCTGCTCGCTTTTAAAGGTTTCCCAATCCTCTGGTTTCCCATTTATAATCGCCACTTTGTATGCTTTTTCCTTAGCCTTTATGCTGTCCTTGACATCCCTCATCAGCCATGGATGCCTTGTCCTCCCCTTCGCATGTTTCCTCCTCCTTGGGATGAATTTCTGTTGTGCCTCCCAAATAACCCCCAAACACTCCTGCCATTGCTGTTCCACTGTCTTCCCTGCTAGGCTCCTTCTCCAATCAATTCTGGCCAGCTCCTCCCTCATGTCTTTGTAGTTACCCTTATTTAATTGTAATACTGTTACATCTGATTGCAGCCTCTCCCTCTCAAAGTGCAGGGTAGATTCTATCATATTGTGGTCACTGCTCCCGAAGGGTTCCTTCACCTTACGTTCCCTCATCAAGTCTACCTCATCATACATTACCAAATTCAGAATTGCCTGTTCCATAGAAGGCTCTGTCACAAGCTGCTCCAAAAAAACATCTCTTAGACATTCCACAAATTCCATTTCTTGGGATCCACTACCAACCTTATTTTCCCAGTCCACCTGCATATTGAAGTCCCCCATGATTATTGTAACATTGCCTTTTTTACATGCGTTTTTTACCTCCTGATTTATTTACTGCCCCACATCCTGACTACTGCTAGGGGCCTGTACATAACTCCCGTCAGGGTCTTTTTATCTTTGCGATTCCTCAACTCTACCCACAGAGATTCTATGCCTTCTGATCCTATATCGCTCCTGGCTATCGATTTAACTTCATTCCTTACTAACAATGCAACCCCGCTCCCTTTGCCCATCTGCCTGTCCTTTCGATAGGACATATATCCTTGGATATTTAGATCCCAGCCCTGATCCCCTTGCAGCCACAACTCTGTGATGCCCACAACATCGTATCGGCCAATTTCAATGTGCGCAACAAGCTCATTTACCTTGTTCCGTCTACTGCGCGCATTTAGGTACAACACCCTCAATCCTGCATTGGCCACCTCCCTTTTCACACTCTCCTCAGTCACTGTACCCTGTACAGTGGCCCTTTTTCATTTTTGACTGTCGCTTCTCTGCCTTACACTATCCCCCTCATGCGTAAGGTTGGGGCTGATACAGCTGAAGGTCATGTCCAGAACGCACCTCACGAGAGCAAGGATAAGTCAACTCTTTGAGGGAGTGGAGGACATATGTGAACATTGTGGGAGGAGCCCCGTAAACTATGTAGATATGTTTTGGTCCTGTCCGAAGCTGGCAGGTTTTCAGTGTCATCTTGGGAATAGTGCACGTGAACTTGGAACCAGGATCCCTAGAAGCCATTTTCGGGATGTCGGACCGGCCTGAGCTGCAGCCAGGTGCGGGGGTGGATGTTTAGCCTTCGCCCCGCTGATTGCCCGGAGGCGGGTCCTGTTGGGATGGAGGTCAGCTTCTCTGCCCTGTGCCTCGGATTGGCGGGGGGACCTACTTGAATTTCTTCCCCTTGAGAAGGTGAAATTTGAGTTGAGGTGGATGGAGGGGTTCTACAATTCATGGGGACTGTTTATCATGCACTTTCGAGAAATAGTTGCCATCAAACATTGGGGTTATTGTCTTTGATTACTCTGTTTACTGATTGATTGTTAATTTTTGTTTTTTACCTGGAATGTATGTATGGAATGTTTTGGGCTGTCTACTGAGCGGGGTGCTGTTTTTGTTTGGGAGATTGTTATTGTATTTGTTTTTTTCTTTTGTTGTTGTTTGTGTTGTAGAGGAGAATAAAAAGATTTTTAAAAACATTCTCTTATTTTATTTTCTAAGTAAAAATTTAAAAATAATTGGTTTTATAAGAGATTATGTCAATGTTGACTGGAAAGCGTGTTTTTAGCTTCCACCCTCTCTTTTCACAAGACATAATATAGATGAATACATTTACCAATTTCAGGTATAAAATGTGTTTAGTTTTATAGCATAGCATGAATTCTTGACACCTAAAAATAACTTGTATTATATTAATCTGTGGTCTTGACTTCACAGGCTAGTATTATCAAGAGAATTGAATGCACTACACAGCACTGCATTGTTGCCATGGCAATTTCATAAGGTTGCTCAAGAAGTCTGATCCAAATGCAATACAGCACATAAAATCTCGCATCTTAAAACACACTGTGCATACCATCTTCTGATACCAGGAAAGAAGCACTAAATACAAGATTATCTTTTACATTCAAGATCCCAAAATGATTGCAAATACATTGTATTTATCATTTTCATTTTGCAGAAGTACAATCACAGAGGGCAAGAGAACTTAAATTGAATAAATTATCTATGAGTACCTCATTGATTTGACAAAGTATTCTTTTAACCCTGGGGCTCAAGTTCACAATTATGTGATTAAGGTTATTGTCTCTTTATTAGTTTGAAGCTTTCTCCACATGAAATGACTGCAGAGATCCACTCAGTTTAAAGCTGCCATGTAGATGTGGTAGTCAAGAAAATATCTGCTGTACAAGTGTCTCATGAATAGGCCGTTCAGAGAAAGGGTTATCCTCGATCCCCTTGTGGGAATGCTGCTGATGCTCAGGCAAAGAAAAGTGCAGCACCTCCATTTCCTGTGATATTAGCCATTGGAGAGTATGTGCCAGGGAGCAAAAGTAGAGGTGAATCCCAAATCGGAAACTCACTGTGGCCTGTCTGAAGAGTGAGGGAGGACCACTTGCAGTGAATCGCAGCATTGCAGAGCAAAGAAGTTATCAAAATTAGAATGCAATGGAGAAATCAATATTGTGTAAAGCATTTAAGTATCAGTGTTTGGCTCTTTAAAATCATCTTTCTCTGTTTCCAAGCACTGAGCAATAGTGAAATAACATTTTATCTGGCCATGATTACTACTGCATACTAATTTAGCAGAAATGATGGAAATATAGGTGGATCATCACTACCTTATTTAAAATAACTCTTTTAAAGATTGGCTGGTGCACCCACTAGCTAGAGATGAAAAGCTAAAATGATAGCATGAAATTTGGTAAGTGTAAAAAGTGGGTGGGCATTTGCTATTTTCGGGTCCCCGTTCAATTTCCTGCTTCTATCTGCCTGCGTTTTGTGCTATACTTTCCATAAAATCTACGTTTACATTTCTGTTTTCTTTATTAACTACTGCTTGGGTATTTAATACATTTACAATCGGAAGTAAAGAAAGAAGGAAAGAAAAAGAAAGAGGAAAGAAAGGAGGAAAGAAGATGGACTCGAGACTTTGGAAGAGAGTGAAGGAAGAAAGAAAAGAATGAATATGCATTTACAACATTTTACATGTCCTTCGAACATCACAAGTATTTTTGAAATGTAATCGTCAAAGTAATTTTGCGGTTTACAAAATGAAGCAAGTGAAAAACAATGGTACGCCCTATTAAAGTAACAATGGGTCATGATTTGAAGCTTTCAGGACATCAGAACATAAGTTATTTTTTTTAAAAAATAATAATCTTTATTGTCACAAGTAGGCTGACATGAACACTGCAATGAAGTTACTGTGAAAAGCCCCGATCCGCCACATTTCGGCGCATGTTCAGGTACACAGAGGGAGAATTCAGAATGTATAAATTGCCTAACAGCATGTCTTTCAGGACATGTGGGAGGAAACCAGAGCATACGGAGGAATCCCACGCAGACACGGGGAGAACGTGCAGGCTCCGCATAGGCAGTGACTCAAGCTGGGAATTGAACCTGGGACCCTGATGCTGTGAAGCAGCAGTGCTAACCACTGTGCTACCATGCCACCCAGCAATTGTACAATTCAGACAGCAGATTCAAGGGGTCTGAAAATATGCCTTGATTTGATGATTTGATTTGAGAACTTGCTGGTTAACATATGCTGCTCCAAAATTTGTTTTGCATAAATTAAACCTCGCCTTTAGTCACCCTGTTATTTTTAAGAACCTGCTCAATTTTCACCTGAATTGCCCATTAACTCATCCAAAGAAGGCACCGAGTCTAGCAACTAATAGTGCAAGTACCCTTTTGATGAAGTGGCAATAGTTATTGACTGCCCATCAATCTCCCTGATTCAAAAAATAAACAATTTAAGTTAAGACTCATTCCCTCAGGTTGTGAATTGTTATGAGAGTTTTAAAAACTGGCAAATATTAATGTTTTTCCTAACTTTGCCTAGCCATCTCTATTTTTCCTCTCAATCCAAACTTTTATTCCCTCTCTTTATTTATTTTTCTATATCTGAATTGACATGGAACTCACCCCCTCTGACCTATCCTCCATTGAGGTCATTTGTCTGTTTATTTCTAAATGATATTACCTGATGGTTTTAAGGACATTATTAAGGTCCCACCATTCAACAAGGATCCAAATGCCCCAGTTATTCCATTATCAGCTAGTTCTTCCAACGAGCTACGGTGCAACAATAAACTTTTTGAGTTAAAAGTCGACCTAACAGCGCTTGAAGTGAGATGCCCTGCAAGGTCTGAACCAATGGGACACAACTGCTGGGGTAGAACAGCAGGTCAATCGTCAGCCAAGAGAGAAATTTGCATTAACATTTGACATGAAATCCTTCCTCAGTTAATCATAGTACATTTTAGAATGTCACAATATACTTTCATAATGTAATCATCGTATAATTGTTTTGAAAAAAGGTACAAATTTATTTATCTTCATTATACAGAGCAGCTAAATTCAGAAATGAAAACACAAGGTGCTTGAAATATTCAAGCATACCTATCAGCTTCTTTTAAACAAAGGTTTAATGTAAAGGGGCCATTGTTTAACAAAGGTTTAATGTAAAGGTTTAATCTCTATCACGTCAGAATTGTGCATCAATCTTTGTTATTCACTGCCAGCGGAGAAGCCCAAAATCTAGTACAGCTTTAAAAGCTGAATAAAATGCCACAATGTCAATGCATGTTTCTGTTACTTTTCACGAACGCAAGTACCCTAAAATAATTAGCTGTTAAACTACAATAGAAACAAAGCTCAAATGTTTGACGGACAGCAGAATATTGAAGATAAACATCTCTTAAAATCGCAAAGTTCATGTTACAAAATATGTAAATATTTGAATGCTGATGCTTCAGCAAATGTAATGAAACCCATTAACATGATCGTTAAAACTCCAATAGGGCAGTTCATTCCCTCAGGCTGGATTCTACCATCTTCCTTCCTATACATCACCCAATTTCCATTGACAATTACCATCTTTCTCTATTACCCTGAATCTACCTAATCCCAAACCTCACGAGATTAGCAGTGACAAATTCATGCACATCGCACCATTCCAAGTGGCAGTGCACAGACTGCTGATTTTTTGTTGTAGTTTTTCTTCAGAATGAGTACTAACTCATACATTGTCAGTGGTAATGGTGAATAGTGAATTTCCCACAACTATTTCAATTATTTTGCTTCACTGTTAGCGAGACACAAATAAATTAGCAATAATTTTACTGCACAAGTCCAGCTGCTCCTAGTAGAGAAGGGTGGAAATGTCTTGGGTTAGAGAGTGTAAAGAAGGGCAAACTCACATCAGCCTGGCCTTTACGGAGTACAACAGCTAAGTAATTTCTCTAAACAGTTCTGATTTCTGCATTCCATCTGTTTAGCAGTAATTAACTAGCAACAACGCCAAAATCATTTCACCTGGCAGGTACCATTAGGACTAAGTAATAATCAATCAAATAGTTGTTATATTTAGCACCCAATGAACTGTTCAAGCCACAAATGCATGCAGCCGTGAGCCTATAGAACACTGCACCGTCTAGATATTAATTCAGAACAAAATTATCAGATATTTGTGATGTACTAGGCTTTCATTTTACATGTGTCATGCATTATGGAGGTGTTTGGGGCCACAACAAAATCAATGGGCTGGATATTCATAGAGCATTGGAGATGGGTTTAGGGGCTGATGTGCTGGCAATTTCACACTACCGGCTGGTGTGCCGGTCTGCTGCCATATTCCCATCTCTGGCATATTTTGAAGGAGGATGGTTCAGGAAGGCGTGACAGCTAACCGCTCACCAGCGGCAAATAGCCAATTGGATCAATTACAGGGATTATTAATGCCATCTTGAATTTTTCAGACAGCGAGTCGCTGAGGCTGAACTGAGGCTCAATCCTGGCCAATGGACAGAGGCAACCTCCAGGCAATATGTCTTACTTAGCCCCTAATCCACGCCAGTGGCTGTGATTGCCTGAGGGTTACAGCTGCTACCGTAAGTCATCCTGTTCCCCTCCAAAATGAAGGCTTGGCAGCTGTGACCTCTTTCTTAATTTTACGTATTGAAGTCTTCAGTGGCATGTTCATCTTGAGGTGCCACCTCATGGTAACCCAACAACCTCAGCAGCACCCACCTCTGACAGTGGGGCTGTCAGTTTTACAGTGTGAGACCCCCTCCGATTGACCCTCTAGAATTGGAAATCTGCCTGCCTGCCATCCTTAATTGGAGGAGGCTCCTGATCACTTAATTAGCCACTCCTGCTCTTTCTGACTCTGGGTGCTGTCACCAGCACATGTGGATTCCTGACTTGCATTTCGTCCTGATGGTGGGATCTGCCCCACAACCGAAAATCCTGCCCAACAATTTGTTTAGTTCAGAAAGATTAACTATCAAGCAAATTTACAAGTAATTAATTTCACTTGTCTGACTCAACCAAACACACTATTGTGCAATTGGAATGATCACAAATAATTAAACTAGTCACGACAGGATGTCTAATCTTCTGCTTCCAATAAACCATTTAGGATGCACTAAAGGACACTATTAAATATAAAATATCCTGATGTTATAACACACCCTAACAGTGCCAACAATTGGATGTTCATTGCAACACCCATCCTTTTTGTTGAAGATGGAAGTTAACAGGAAAAATACTTTCACTTTTCATCATTGTTTGTTATTAAGGTTGCCAATTATCCATATCACTGACTTGCTTAAGCTAATTCAATCAAGTTGTTTTTCAGAGCAAGTCTAATTGTGGATGAGTATGCATATTGATTTGTACTCAGATCAATGCCCTGCTTTTCTGACTCGTTTCGATCATGTAATAAGGTATTGAAAGAGCAGAATAATATTTCAGCCCAACACAAATCACGAGGCTGCAACTCAGTACAGGAAAAAAAAATTCTGTTGGTCTTATGCCATCAGTTCAAGATATATCATATGATAGAAGCAAACTAAACACTTGACTCGGGAAGGTCTAGATGGCCATCTCTGCTGCTGCAAGTACACTTGGCCCAGTAAACAAACTGCTCTGATGGCTTCCTTGCTCTAATGAAGTAAATCTTGGCTGTTTAGTGTCAGGTTGTGCACACTTGGGGCCTCTGTGCTGAATCCATCAAAAGTAATGGGTCAGTGCGCCCTCTCGAGTACGAATGACAAGTCTCCACATCACTCGGGGTGCATTTAGAATGCCCACATTCTCACATTTGTTGGACAGAAGATTCTACCCTCTGCCTAATCTTGAGGAAACGTCATGGCACCAACCCCCCCCCCCCCCAAAAGAACAGCCCCCCAAAAAGCATCCGCAAGCAGGCTGAATTTGATTATTCAAACATTAATGGTCCAGCACTTCCAAGGAGCGGCAATCCACATGCTCCTTTTTTCCAACCTTAGCCGGGAGCAGCGTCTTCATCGCCCAATCTTTTGTTTTGGGCCAGGTGAGAGTGCGGTGAAGTCCCGGGGCTTTCAATGCAGCCGCACTCACTTTTTATGGTAATAGCTGTTGCGTCACCAATTATTCTCTATGATGTGGAGATGCCGGCATTGGACTGGGTTGTGCACAGTAAGAAGCCTTACAACACCAGGTTAAATTCCAACAGGTTTGTTTTGAATCACTCGCTTTCGGAGCACAACTCCTTCTTTAGTTAGCAAGAGGGCACAGATACAATAAATAATCAAAAATCCTAATCCCATGTACTCTAATCTTGTTTACTAACATCCTGTGCAGAACCTTATTGAAAATCTTCTGAAAATCCAAATACATCACATCCACTGATTTCTACATACATCCATGTTGACTTTGACCAATAGGATTATTATTTTGTCCAGCTGCCCGATCCTTTATAATAGATCCCAGTATTTTTCCAACAACTAATGTCAGACTAACAGTTCTGTAGCTCCTCTCTAACAAAATCAACACAAGAAGAGAGCTTAGAACGTTAATTAGTGCGAGAAGGAAATAAAGCAGCTGGAGGAGAGTGGCGAATCCAATTTGGAGCATTGCAGGAGGAGAGTGACAAACCCCAGTATAAAGCTGCACAGAAGGAGAGCACCATATCCAGTGTGGAGCAGTATGGGAGGAGAGCAGTGAACCCAGTGTGGAGCAGTGCAGGAACAGAGTGGTGAACACAGTATAAAGCACCACAGGAGGAGTGCGCCATACCCAGTGTGGAGCAGAATGGGAGGAGAGCTGTGAACCCAGTGTGGAACAGTGCAGGAGAACAGCAGTGAATCCAGTATAGCGTAGCACATGAGGAGTGTGCCAAATCCAGTGTGAAGCAAAGTGGAAGGAGGGCGATGAATCCAGTGTTGAGCAGTGCAGGGGGAGAGGGTGAGCCCTGTCCCTTTAGCCTATCTTAGTAGAAACAGAGAGGCGCATCATGTAGCAAGTAATAAATATTCATCTTATTTTAAACTTAAAATCCATTCAATTGTGTACAACTTTGACAACTGAAGCCCACCACATTATTAAATTATGTGGTTAAAAACCTTTTTTTTTAAATCTCAGAATTGGTTTTAATTCTCCTCTGAAGTATATAAGCTCACCTTGGCCAAGGTCTCTCTCTTCTTCTTGCCTATTCTGTAACCAGCGTGAATATTCGCAATTTGGAGGCAGTAATTATCTAAGTATTACTACACTCCATCCTATACGCTGAAGATGGCAGATGTCTTTATAATGCAATTACAAGAATTTCTGAAATCCACGTTTTCTGCATTGTTAAGCAATTACAGATGCAAATATTATATCCCTTTGAAATGTCAATACATATGATTATCAGAGTTCTTTTCTTCTTCCCCATCTAACATTTGCCTTGCATTTTTTCATATCTAAAATATGTTATTTCTTATACTTCTTTCTCAGTTGTCATTCTCATTAGTCACATCTGTCTCCTGACCGAAAGCAAGTCAGTCAGCTCAACTCATCAAATGCAGAAGTAGCTCAAGCTAAGCAATTACATTTTCTGTAGAACAATTTCTGATTTATTTGTTAGTCACTTTCATCCCTGGGGTTTGGCTGCCTTGGCAGAAAAGTAATCTAAAGCATCACTTCAGTCACCAAAGCAGAATATCACTATTCTGCAACTGACAACTGGAAGATCTGTGGAGCCTTATCTAAAGACAGTGTGGATGTCTATGAGAGATTGAGTACAACCATTTTGTAAATGTAATTCCCTTATTCTGATCTGACTGTATTTTCCTCACATTTTATTTGACTTATACCAAAATGTTATATAATTCTGTCACAGGTGGGCCTGTTACAAGATCTTTTCTCAAACCCAGACACAAAACTTAAACACAAACTTGCAGTAAGTACAAACCAACACAAATTTTCACAATAAATGGCATGTGTTACAATGACAACTCCAAACACAAAGGGCAATATTCTAGTGTTGATATCCAAGGTATAACATGTGGTGGGATATATCATCACATGACAGAATTGCAAACTCACTAGGAATCATTAATTTCAAATTTACAGTTATAAACATTCATCATTTCCCTTGTTAACTAGACCACAACAGGATCAATCATTTACAAACCAAGAAACTAAGCATGTATTAGAGAAAAGTCTTATTGCAATGAAATGTATCTAAACACATTTTAAATTGAACAGTTTTCAAACATAATTCTGTCAAACAATAATTATAATTAACCATACATAAATTATAATGATTTCAAAATAGCATTGCTGATTGTGTGTATATATCAACAGGAATAATTAAAAATAAGCTTTGTCAGGGTACTCTTTATACCTGTCTTCTGTGATTGTTTACCGAGACTAGGAATCTGACAAAGGATTTTCCACAGTGATTACAGCTTGGGAGGTGTAAAGCTAATAATATGAGCTTCCTCTGAGAATATTTCAGATGGCTATTCTGAGTGGCTTGAAATAATTGTCAGCATTGACAGTCTGAATACAGAATGCAGCATGGGCCGGGGCAATCATTCCCAGCTGGCTTTTGCAACAAACAAGGGCACGGGTGGAGCATGTGCCAAGAAAGTGTCATAATGTAATAACAATAATAATCTTTATTATTGTCACAAGTAGGCTTACATTAACATCGCAATGAAGTTACTGTGAAAAGCCCCTTGTCACCACATTCCGGTGCCTGTTCGGGTACACAGAGGGAGAATTCAGAATGTCAAATTCACCTAACAGCACCTCTTAGGGGCTTTTCATCCTAGGGGCTTTTCACAGTAACTTCATTGAAGCCTACTTGTGACAATAAGCTATTATTATTATCTTTTGAGACTTGTGGGAGGAAACCCACGCAGACACAGGGAGAATGTGCAGACTCCCCACAGACAGTGACCCAAGCAGGAATCGAACCTGGGACTCTGGCGCTGTGATGCAACAGTGCTAACCACTGTTCTACCGTGCCATGTTGATATCACTCTGAGGGAACACAGTTCTCCCATGAAACCAAGGGCATTTACCTGAAACTAAACCTCAGCGTTCTTACAGCTCTGAAGGAAAACAGAATGCAGGAGTCAAGTGTAACTCTGGAAGTCCCTGTAAATGGTGGTCCTGAAGAAAAGATAGCAGTCACTTGGAATTCCAAGCAGCTGTGAAAAGAGGACCCATCATGGAGTGTGCAATTGTCTTGCTCACAGAACACAATGAACAAAATGGTCTCCATGCTCAGTGCAAAAACTTGACAGGATTTGAATCAGGACTTTTCTATTCCTGAACCATTGCACACAAGTCCAATCAATCATTTCCTAGTCTATTTCCATTTGTCTTCTTTGGAGATTTGGCTATTGATACCGATAAGTAATTTCTCTATAGTAGAACTAGTGTGTGATCTCACCCTCCAACAAGTTGGTGCATGTGGCACTGGAACCCTGCTCTAGATCCTGCACATTGTGGCTGGTCATTCACCAAGCAAAGACCCCTTGTCTCTGTTCCCTGATGTGCCAATCTCTGAACTGGTGTTCACAATGGAAGGCAAGCTGACTCACCCTGAAGTTGCACAGCTATGTTGATACTTACAGCATTTGAAATAAGAGAGACAAAGCGTTTAGTGTGAAAAAGGCAAAAAAAATGAGAGGTTTCTGAATTCAGCTGTAATTTATCATGCAGAGTGTGGAGGAAAAGACAGCAGAAGGGAAGGGGAAAAAAGAAGCTAAGTTGTGAAGAAATCTTGTGCCTCCTCTAGCATTTCCAGTCTGTCATGACTTGAAACCTCTCGGTGGTATCAGAACATCATTTGCCAGAGGGTAATGGATGTGCAGGCAAGTTCTTCCAGTCTTTGCCTTCTGCCTAAGATTGAGAGTCACTTTCTCCTGCTATATTGGCAGTTGTGTATTAGTAACTACCTCATGAGTTGTTCTAGGAATGTAACTGTCATGGTTAAATAGTTTGTATAATCTGTGAGGAGTGGTAAAGTGAGGGTTGCTTTCGTGATGACAGGAGGAAGTGCACAGAGTACGAGTAGAATAAGCTGGAGCACAGTGTAGTGCAATGATTGTACTCGAGTAAAAAGGGGATGGGAGTGTTCTAGGTAAAGAGGGTGCCGCTGGTGGTGATGTGAGGAGAGCGCAATTGATGTGAGGGAAAGATTCTTACCTCGATAACTCTGGCAAGGTGATTCAACAATTTTTCTTCATTACGGCCACATCCTGTGAGTTTGGACGCATGCAGTGACCTCCTCAGTGACCCCATCCCACTGACAATGGAGTTGATGAATAATGACTTTCTGCCCCCCCAAGGAGAACAAAATTGTCCTCCTCCAGTCGACAATTTTGTCTGGGACCTTCAATGCTGTATCAGAGAAACTGAGAGCCCTCCTCCAGATATTTTAGCTCTTTGACAATGACTCAGTGTAGTGCAAATTATCTCCCTTGGTGGTGGAATGGCCAAGTATCATTCAGGATGCCTTTCCCATATTCTTAGCAACAAACTTCTCAGCCACTTGCATTAGGGGCTGACCCAATAAGTTGGAGAGGTAAAATGCTCCATTCATTGGGGCTAATGGGTGCATCCCAACACACAGGGCGGATTCTCCGACCCCCCGGCGGGTTGGAGAATTGCCGGGGGGCGGCGTAAATCCCGCCCGGCCGCCCCGCGATATTCTCCGCCCCCCAAATATCCCCTTGACGTGAATCGCGCCGCGCGCCTCGGAGAATGTCGAGGACCGGCACGACGCAACGGGCCCCGGGGCTGCCCCAATTCTCCGAGTAAAGAACCTACCTCTGACATCTGTCTTATATCTATCTCCCCTCAACTTAAAGCTATGTCCCCTCGTGCTAGACATCACCATCCGAGGAAGAAGGCTCTCACTGTCCACCCTATCCAATCCTCTGATCATCTTGTATGCCACAATTAAGTCACCTCTTAACCTTCTTCTCTCTAACGAAAACAGCCTCAAGTCCCTCAGCCTTTCCTCATAAGATCTTCCCTCCATACCAGGCAACATCCTGGTCAATCTCCTCTGCACCCTTTCCAATGCTTCCACATCCATCCTATAATGCGGTGACCAGAATTGCACACAATACTCCAAATGCGGCCGCACCAGAGTTTTGTACAGCTGCAACATGACATCATGGCTCCTAAACTCAATCCCTCTACCAATAAAAGCTAACACACCGTACACCTTCTTAACAACCCTCTCAACCTGGGTGGCAACTTTCAGGGGTCTATGTACATGGACACCGAGATCTCTCTGCTCATCCACACTGCCAAGTATCTTACCATTAGCCCAGTACTCTGTCTTCCTGTTATTCCTTCCAAAATGAATCACCTCACAGTTTTCTGCATTGAACTCCATTTGCCACCTCTCAGCCCAGCGCTGCAGCTTATCTATGTCCCTTTGTAACTTGTAACTTCCTTCCGCACTGTCCACAACTCCACCGACTTTAGTGCCATCGGCAAATTTACTCAACCATCCTTCTACGCCCTCCTCCAGGTCATTTATAAAAATTACAAACAGCAGTGGCCCCAAAACAGATCCTTTAACACCACTAGTAACTGGACTCCAGTCTGAACATTTCCCATCAACCACCACCCTTTGTCTTCTTCCAGCTAGCCAATGTCTGATCCAAACTGCTAAATCACCCTGAATCCCATGCCTCCGTATTTTCTGCAGTAGCCTACCGTGGGGAACCTTATCAAACGCTTTACTGAAATCTATATACACCACATCAACTGCTTTACCCTCATCCACCTGTTTGGTCACCTTCTCAAAGAACTCAATAAGGTTTGTGAGACACGACCTACCCTTCACAAAACCGTGTTGACTATCTCAAATCAAATTATTCTTTTCCAGATGATTATACATCCTATCTCTTATAAACGTTTCCAAGGTTTTGCCCACAACAGAAGTAAGGCTCACTGGCCTGACGAAAAATATTCATTTAGCACCTCCCCTATCTCCTCGGACTCCAAGCACAACTTCCCACTACTGTCCTTGACTGGCCCTACTCTTACCCTAGTCATTCGTTTATTCCTGACATATCTCTAGAAAGCTTTAGGGTTATCCTTGATCCTACCTGGTTGGGGAGGGTGCATGCCGGGGCGGAGAGGGTGGGGGGGGCGTTGGGGAGGGCAAGTGATGGAGAGGGTGCGTGCTGGGGAGGAGAGGGGGAGGGGGGTGTTGGGGAGGGTGCAAGCCGGGGAGGAGAGGGGGGGTTTGAGAGGGCGAGTTATGGAGAGGGTGCATGCCGGGGAGGAGAGCGGGGGGGTGGGGTGGTTTGGGAGGGTACTTGCCGGGGAGGGGGGGGGGGGGGGGCGGGTGTTGGGGAAGATGTGTGCCGGGGAGGAGAGGGGGTGCCGGGGAGGGGGAGTGATGGAGAGGGTGCGCGCCGGGGAGGAGAGGGGTGGGGGGGGATGTTGGGGAAGGTGTGTGCTGGGGAGGAGGGGGGGGGTGGTTTGGGGAGGGTGCGTGCCGGGGCCGAGAGGGGAGGGGGTTGGGGAGGGTGCGTGCCGGGAAGGAGAGGGGGGGCTGAGGAGGGCGAGTGATGGAGAGGGTGCATGCCGGGGAGGAGAGGGGGGGGTGTTGGGGAGGGTGCATGCCGGGGAGGAGAGTGGGGGGGTTTGAGAGGGCGGGTTATGGAGAGGGTGCGTGCCAGAGAGGAGAGGGGGTGGGTAGGGGACGATGCGTGCCGGGAAGGAAATGGGGGATTGGGTAGGGCGAGTGTTGGAGAGGGTGAGTGCTGGGGAGGAGAGGGGGGGGGGGGGGTGTTGGGGAGGGAGCGTGCCGGGGAGGAGGAGGGGTGGGGGGGTTGGGGAGGGTGCGTGCCGGGTAGGAGGGGGGTGGGTTTGGGACGGTGCGTGCCGGGGAGGAGAGGGGGTGCCAGAGAGGACGAATGATGGAGAGGGTGCGTGTCGGGGAGGAGAGGGGCGGGGGTTGGGGAGGGTGCATGCCGGGGAGGAGAGTGGGGGGGTTTGAGAGGGCGGGTTATGGAGAGGGTGCGTGCCAGAGAGGAGAGGGGGTGGGTAGGGGACGATGCGTGCCGGGAAGGAAATGGGGGATCGGGTAGGGCGAGTGTTGGAGAGGGTGAGTGCTGGGGAGGAGAGGGGGGGGGGGGGTGTTGGGGAGGGAGCGTGCCGGGGAGGAGGAGGGGTGGGGGGGTTGGGGAGGGTGCGTGCCGGGTAGGAGGGGGGTGGGTTTGGGACGGTGCGTGCCGGGGAGGAGAGGGGGTGCCAGAGAGGACGAATGATGGAGAGGGTGCGTGTCGGGCGGAGAGGGTTGGGAGGGGATGGGTTGGGGAGGGCAAGTGATGGAGAGGGTGCGCGCCGAGGAGGAGAGGGGTGGGGGGGGATGTTGGGGAAGGTGTGTGCTGGGAGGAGGGGGGGGGGTTTGGGGAGGGTGCGTGCCGGGAAGGAGAGGGGGGGGCTGGGGAGGGCGAGTGATGGAGAGGGTGCATGTCGGGGAGGAGAGGGGCGGGGGTTGGGGAGGGTGCGTGCCGGAACGGAGAGGGTGGAGAGGGGTTGGGGAGGGCAAGTGATGGAGAGGGTGTGTGCAGGGAGGAGAGGGGGGGGGGTGTGTTGGGGAGGGTGCATGCCGGGGAGGAGAGGGGGGGGTTTGAGAGGGCGGGTTATGGAGAGGGTGCGTGCCAGGGAGGAGAGGGGGTGGGTAGGGGACGATGCGTGCTGGGAAGGAAATGGGGGATCGGGGAGGGCGAGTGATGGAGAGGGTGAGTGCTGGGGAGGAGAGGGGGGGGTGTTGGGGAGGGAGCGTGCCGGGGAGGAGGAGGGGTGGGGGGGTTGGGGAGGGTGCGTACCGGGTAGGAGGGGGGTGGGTTTGGGACGGTGCGTGCCGGGGAGGAGAGGGGGTGCCAGGGAGGGCGAATGATGGAGAGGGTGCGTGTCGGGGAGGAGAGGGGCGGGGTTTGGGGAGGGTGCGTGCCGGGCGGAGAGGGTTGGGGGGGGGGGGTGGGTTGGGGAGGGCATGTGATGGAGAGGGTGCATGTCAGGGAGGAGTGGGGCGGGGGTTGGAGAGGGCGCGTGCCGGGAAGGAAAAGGGGGGCCATGAAGGGCAAGTGATGGAGAGAGCGCGTGCCGGGGAGGACAGGGGTGGGAGACATTGGGGAGGGTGCGTGCCGGGGAGGAGGGTGGGGTGGGGGGGGGGTGCGTGCCGGGGCAGAGAGGGGAGGGGGTTGGTGAGGGTGCGTGCCGGGGAGGAGGGGGGGGGGTGCGTGCCGGGGCAGAGAGGGGAGGGGGTTGGGGAGGGTGCGTTCCGGAAAGGAGAGGGGGGGCTGGGGACGGTGAGTGATGGAGAGGGTGCATGCCGGGGAGGAGAGGGGGTGTTTGGGAGGGCTAGTTATGGAGAGGGTGCATGCTGGGGAGGAGAGGGGGGTGGGTTGGGGACGGTGCGTGCCGTGGAGGGAAGGGGGCTGGTTGGGGAGGGTGCCTGTCGGGGAGGTGGGGTTCCGCCTGGCCATGTGCCAGCTGGCAACAGTCGCGACCATGCAGCCCATGGCACTTTGCAGGGGGCGGGGGGGGGGGTATGTGCAATGGTGTTTGGTCATCACCCAGCGATGTTGGCCGCCGTGGCGGGAGCCGCACTTCTACATGTTGCCCTGGGGGAGCTGGAGCAGGAGCGTGCCAGGGAGGCGGCGGAGGTTGCCGCAGAGGAGCGTGCTGCAGGGAGGCAGGTGGCAGCTGCCCAGGCTGGAGGGCCGCCCGCATGACAGGACAAAGAGGAGGAGGTGGTGGTGGTGCCACGGCAAAGGAGACGCCCGATGAGGTCCCGTGTGTACCGGCCCCGCTCGTCGTACCAGGACCTCACGGACCGGGCATACAGGAGGAGACTCCGGATGAGCCGGGAAACCGTGGCACACATCTGCCACCTGATGGCACACCTGGCACCGCGTGGCACTGGGGGAGGACACCCTCTCCCCGTGGCCGTCAAGGTTACGGTGGCCCTGAACCTCTAAGCCACGGGGTCATTCCAGGCGCCGAGTGGGGACCTGTCCGGCATCTCGCAGGCATTGGTGCAACGGTGCATCCGTGCAGTGACTGACGCCCTTTCTGCCATTGCAGGCCGCTACATCCAGTTCCCTGTGCACCAGGCCAGCCAGGATGCCCGGGCAGCAGGCTTCGCTGCCGTGGCCCGGATGCCCATGGTCCAGGGGGCGATTGATGGGATGCACGTCGCCGTACGGCCACCTGCGGATAACTGGCCCGTGTTTACGAATAGGAAGGGGACCTATTCCATGAACGTGCAGGTGGCCTATGACCACGCACGAGGATCCTGCACTTCTGCTCCTGGTACCCGGGCAGTGTACATGACTCATTCATATTGGCGCAATCTTTCATCCCCACCATGTTCGAGGGACGCCCCCACTGGCTGAGGGGCTGGTTGCTGGGCGACAGGGGTTACCTGGTGCGGTCGTGGCTGATGATGCCTATACAGAGGACACAGACTGACGCGGAGAACTGCTACACTGATGCCCATGCAGCGACCAGGGGTGTGATAGAGAGGTGCTTTGGGCAGCTGAAGATGTGCTTCAGGTGCCTGGACCACTCTGGAGGGGCCCTCCAGTACCCGTCAGATCGGGTCGGCCGCATCGTTGTGGTCTGCTGCGTCCTGCACAACAGAGCCCAGCAGAGAGGCGATGTGCTGCAGGCAGAGGAGGGGGAAGGGGAGGAACAGCAAGACGAGGTGCAGACCTCCCCAGATGAGAAGGTTGGGGGCAATGGTCAGGACAGACAGGGTGGACATGGACGGGAGGCTGCCCACCGTTACCGGCTGGGCCAGTGGGCACGGGACAGGCTGATAGCCACCTGGTTCATGGAGTAGGGGGGTGCGGGAATCGCCAAGTATGGGCACAGACTGCACACCACGGCACCAGCCGACCACCCTCACCCCACCCACCCAACACCAACCACCCTCATCCCACCCACCCAACACCAACCACCCTCACCCCGCTCACCCAACACCAACCACCCGCACCCCACCCGCATGCACACCGCCCCTCCATTGCACATCCACCTGCGGCAGAACGGGCCGGGCTCTCACGGTCGCGGTGGAAGCGTGTCTATTGCAGGCCATGGAGGATGACGACAACCCACCCTGCGATGAGCTCTGGGCTCTACATTGTTGGACAATATCTGACCCATGGTCACTGTACCACCCTCCACCTGGACCGTCCCTGCATGCGGCCGTGGCACTGCAGCGCACGATCCCGTCGTCTGCCTGGGAGGATGGCGAGGACGACTCGGGGGTTGGGGGGGGGGGCACATGCGGTAAACCACTGTTAGTGTATTATATGTATTGTGGTAAACTGTTACTGTACTACATGTATTGTGGTAAACCACTGCCTGATGGCTCCTCCTCCCCTCGGGCTCGATAAAAAGGTGGCTGACCTCTGGCCCTGCCCCAGTTCGGGATCAGCGGCCAGGAGGCTCTCTGTTTAGCTTATTAAAGCCACAGTTTCGTTCACGACTCATCTTGTGTTAATTGATGGCACATCAGCACCCTCACCTGAGGCTGACGTTCTATCACCCCTCACACAACCACTGGCGCTCACCTCACACCACAGCCCCGCACGTCGGACAGAGCACAAAGGCAGTTTCTGTAGGTGTGAAAGTGATTTTAATAACAAACAGTTCATACACGTGCTCTGGCCCAGAACTAATCTGTGTCCTGCACCCGTGCCAACTTACTCAATGTCTAATTTATTGGCCTTACGGGCCCTATGACTACGTCTAGGTGGTTCCTCGGACGGTGAAGCAGAACTGGAGGTGGACTCTTGTGATTCATGCCCTATGACTAGGGACCTGTTTGGCGGCCGTTTCCTGGGGCGGCCCGGCCTAAATGGGCCAGGCTGTGGCTTGGGCGACTGAGATGGCGAGCTGCCAGCCTGTACTGCCCGTTGCCCACCAGATGCACCTGGGACGGAGGCGGGGAGGAGTCCGAGGTATCGTGGTGTTCCGGGACCTCCCCTACAGGGGGACCCGGAACGGGCCCCAGCACCTCCTCCTCCCTCGGGGTGCCCGATAGCCCCTGAGCCTCTACATGGGTCGGGGATGCGAACGGACCGAGCACCCGACGCCGCTCCGACACCTGGCGCTGCCAGTCCTGGAGGCCCGCCCTGCTATCAACATGGGTCTGCAGGTTTGCAGTCATGGAGCTCAGGGAGTTGGCCATCCCTGTCTGTGTGTCTGTGTCTGGGCGACGCCCGCCAGCACCTGGGCAATGGCGCCGATGCCCTCAGCGATGGCCTGCAGATACTGAGCCGTTCCCTGCTGAGACTGGGCCACGGCGTTGAGCACCTCTGCAATCTGCTGCTGGCTCTGGCTCATGGCTGCCTGTGGCTCATGGCTGCCTGTGAGAGGGCAGCCATGTCCTGGGCCACGGACGCCACCTGCACGGAAAGCCCCACACCTTGCATACTGCGACCCATTTCTGACACTGTCACACCCATTGCCTCCACCGCGGACGCCACCCGTGCGTTGTCAGCCTGGGTGGCACGCATGACCGGCATCACTACCTGCTCCTGCACGCGAATGGACTCCTCCACCTTCGTCTGCAGCTGCCGCAAGCCGGCCGTCACCCCCTTCGGTCGTCCCTTGGTCCGTGACTGCATCAGGTCTATGGGTGGGTGCGGTAACTCCAGGAACCCGGGACCCGACTGGGCGACAGATGGTTGCCTGCGGCGGGCTGCCTCCGACCGCCCGGCCCCTCGGCTGCTCCTGCCTCCACCTGCTGTACCGGGACGGCTGTGTTGTGCGTATCAGTTCGTGTCGCAGATGCCTCATCGTTAAAGTGCCCAACCGAGGTGAGTGTCTCCGCGATGGTGGAGGGTGCAGGAGATAGCAGTGGCGTAATGGCGTGCTCCTCATCCGACCCGAAGTCCGCGGTCCCCTGGAGTGTTGATTCCTGTCCATCCATCCTCTGTGTGTGGGTGTCGTGTGCGTCAGTGTCCTGTGTGTTAGGGTCCTGTGTGTTAGGGACCTGTGTGTTGGTTCCCTGTGCATCAGTGTCCTGTGTGTTAGGGTCCTATGTGTTAGGGTCCTGTGTGTTAGGGTCCTGTGCGTCAGTGCCCTGGGTTGGCTGTGACGGGGGCCTGTTTCAGTGGCTGCCCTCCTCGTCGCTGGGTGTGGCCCGCCGGCGTTGCCGCACTCGCACTAGATGTGGGTGGCGTCCGCCTGGTGCTCCGGGTCTATCCCTGGCTCGTGGCCACCCTGGAACGTCCTGGGGGCATCGTATGCCTGATGGGCCAGGTCTGTCCCCCCTTCCCCCATATTCCCTTCCCCCCAAATCCCCCTCCCCCATATCCCCCTTCCCCCATATCCCTCCATACCCCCCACCCCGCTACCCCTTCCCCCATATCCCCCATAGCCCCTTCCCCAATATCCGCATAGCCACCATTTCCCCTTCCCCCTTCCCCATATCTCCCTGCCCCCACATCCCCCATATCCCCCTTCCCCCATATACCCCTTCCCACATTTCCCCCATATAACCCCATACCCCCTCTTCCCCCAGGGAAGGAGGGATATAGGGGAAGGGGGATAAGGGGGAAGGGGAATATGGGGGAAGGGGGATATGGAGGAAGGGGGATATGGGGAAGGCGTGATGGGGGATATGGGGGAAGGGATATGGGGGAAGGGATATGGGGGAAGGGGGGATATGGGGGAAGGGGAATATGGGGGAAGGAGGAATATGGGGGAAGGGGGAATATGGGGGAAGGGGGGATATGGGTAAGGGGATATGGGGAAGGGAGATATGGGTAATAGAGGGAAGGGGATCTGGGGGAAGGGGGTTATGGGGGAAGGGGGGATATTGGGAAAGGGGGATATGGGGAAGGGGGCAATATGTGGGAATGGGGATATGGAGGATGGGGGAAGGGGGATATGGGGGAAGGGGGATATGGGGGAAGGCAGATATGCGGGAAGGGGGATATGGGGGAAGGGGGGTATGGGGGAAGGGGGATATGGGGGGATGGGGAAGGGGGATATGGGGGAAGGGGGGTTATGGGGGGATAGGGGGGAAGGGGTGTTATGGGGGCTATGGGGAAAGGGGGGATATGGGGAGGGGATATGGGGAAGGGGGTATATGGGGGGATGTGGGGAAGGGGGGATATGGGGAAGGGGGATATGGCATAAAGGGGGATATGGGGGAAGGGGGATATGGGGAAGGGAGATATGGGGAAGGGGGATATGGGGGAAGGGCAGATATGGGGGAATGGGGAAATGGGGAAAGGGGGATATGGGGGAAGGGGATATGGGGAAGGGTGGATATAGGGAAAGGGGGAAATGGGGAAGGGAATATGGGGGAAGGCGGGATCTGAGGGAGGGGGGATATGAGGTGATATGGGGAAGGGGAATATGGGGGAAGGGAGGATATGGGGAAGGGTGGATATGGAAAAGGGGACATGGGGAAGGGGATATGGGGAAAGGGGGATATGGGGGAAGGGGGATATGAGGGAAGGGGATATGGGTGAAGGGGGGATATGGGGAAGGGGAGATGGGGAGATATGGGGGAAGGGGGATATGGGGAAGGGGGATATGGGCTAAGGGGTGTATGGGGGCATATGGGGAAGGTGGGATATGGGGGAAGGAGGATATGGGGGAAGGGGGTCTCCGGGAGGAAGGGGCGTCTTTTGTACAGTGACGGAGCGTGCGTCCGTGACGGGTGACGCCGTCACAAATGGTGTCACGCCGCTACTTGCCCTTTCCTGGCCGGAGAGTTCGCGACGTTTCGGGGGGCCCGACACCGGAGTAATTCGCGACGTTTTTGGCTCCGGGTTCGGGCCATCGCGCCGATTCACGGAGAATCTGCCCACAGTATCCGAAGAAGTAAATGCTCTCGACTGAGTTAACAGACTGTTTGCACTGCCAAAATTAAAACCTCGTATGGCTGCTGAATGGAATTTTGGTTTCTAACTAAATCAGTAACTCAAGCTTCACTTTATTTCTCCATGGAGTTGGGTGTAGCCCAAAGACACCCACTTACACCTTTTCACAAAAATATAGGGTTTGATTTAACGGAAATGGTTTGATTTAACCCGTGTTGAGCATGTTTAGTCAGCTATTTCCCAGTGCTGCAGTTCCGACAACGTCCCCACTGTTAAACGGGACTCTGCTTCATTTCTGGGCCTCGGCGAGGAATGCCCCGCTGAGGCAACACTTAGTCCCATTTCCTGCACTGGCGAGCAGCGCCATTTTAAAATGCTGCCCGATCTTTAGACCCCCCCCCCCCCCCCCCGCCGTGGCCTCCAGCCAATCCCAATGCCTCAACTCACCAATAAGGGGGTCACATAGCAGCCAACACACCACATCACAAGGGTACCTCCGGACCCGATTCCTGGCATGGGCATGATGCCACCTGGGCACCTTGGCACTGCTAGCCTGGAACCCTGGCAGTGCCCCTGCCAGCTTGACAGTGTCACATTGCCCAGGTAGCATCAGGCTACCAGGATACCATCATGCCCAGAGCCTGATCGCCTGGGAGACACTCCCCCCTCCTCCCCCACCCCAAGCACTGGTACGCTTGGTCCACGTATGTGGAAACCAGTGCTAAATAGCATCCCCTCGGGGCCCCCGAGGCAAGGCTCTTAGTCCCAGGTACTGGGTAGATCCACCATAGACATATTCAAGTGAATAACTGCTCAATGGGCAGGATCCAGATCGCAATGCCTCGGGAGATCTCGTTAGATCTTGCGAGGCGTGACGAAGCGGGTAAATCTTGTGAGAGGGGCCTTGTTACATCCCAAGTTGGGCGTAGCGAGGTCGATAGGTCACACCCATTAATACACTCAGTTCATATTCGATATTTCAATAAATCAGATAAAAATGGAAACCAGTTTATGAAAAAGAAATTACATGCAGAATATCAATCAGGTGTTTTTTTGAACAGGGAAATCATAATGCTATTTTAGTATAAGCTCTTGTGGGTTGCTTCATGGTTGGCACCAGGGGTGAAAAGGGCGTTCACCAGCATTACTATTATAAGAAATAACTGCTTGGAGATATGCCTTGTCAACGGTTTCAGCCGCGCAACTCCCTTGTAAAATGGAAATTCTGACTAATTGGTCTCTTAGAAAGAGAAGATAACTCATGTTTTAATATCTCCAACAAGACAGCATTTTTACTTACCAAAGCTCCAAAATATGATATATTTAATGTACTCTTGCCTTTTCATCCCCTCCATGTTTACAGTATCCATTAATGGCTTATCTTAGTATCACTGCCATTTTACTTCTTTTTATTGGAGTTGATTACTGGAATTACAATTCTAAGTACATGTTATATAGAAACATCAAATGTAATAGCTAAAAGGCCATATTGCTTAAGGGGTGCAGGAAATAAAGAGAGAAGGAAACTTGTGGAGTTTAGAACCATCCAAACACAAAGCAAGGATGGGAGCTTTGAGCACACAAACAGCCACTTTGTCCAATAAAGTTCAATCTTGCCATAACAAAGTTCGAAGGAACCAAGTGGACATACTGGACGCAATGAAATATTATATTGGTTTCATGATATATTGATTAACTCTGAAGTACCACAAGTTACATTGGAACTCAAGAATTTATTGAACTGTAAAGACTCTACCAGTACTTCTGTCTGGTCTCAAATAACTATCTCTCAATCACTCCTCCCTCAAATATCCAATTCTCCCGTAAATTTTGCAAACCATCTGCTGTCCAAGCACTCTTCTTCAACACAAATAATTATCACTGTATTTTACAATAATTACAGAGTAACTAGTTGATCCTAACTGGTTTATAGCCAATATACATTAATCAGTGTAAAACAAATAATTACCAGATAAGTACTTACAATATTTTCAGTATTTTAAAGTTTTAATAATCTTTGCTGTTTTTCTGAGTTCTTCTTTGTTCATTCCCCCCAACCCCACCCCACACACACAATTATATATATGCTGTGGTATGTTTAATGTTAAGAGAAAATATGGGCAGTTTGTTCATCATTAAAAGCACCTTACTTAAATTGATGATTCATTCATGCGTACTATAATTAATATTCTCTTCTCCCTCATTTTCAATTCTTTCTGCAGTGCCAGAAACTACAAGTTCTACATCTATAAACTCAGCACACAGATTGATGGCAGAGTCAATGTTGTTTCCTATTGAACAATAAGGACAGCGTGTTTTTGTATGGTGGCTTCAACATAATGAAAGATCGCAAGTTGCTCTGAATCTATTGGAGTATTATGCAACATTATGCAACCGAGCCACATAAAGAGCTATTAGGTCAGATTACCAAAGCTTGGTCAAAGAGGCAGGCTTTGAAAAGTGTCTGAAGGAGAAAAGCGAGGTAGAGGTACGGGGCATTAAAGGGAGGGAATACCAGAGCTTGGGGTCCAGGCAACTGAAGGTACGCCCTGTCATGATATTCAAACACACACATCATGATGGACACACCAACAGGCAAATCAGAGCACACAACACCACAACCAATCACAGACAAGAACACCAACCACATAAAAAGCACGAGCACGACACCTGGTAGTCAGTAGGTCTGGGGACAAAGAAACAGAGAAGAGCTGTTACAACATCACAAGCAGGGAACCCCCACGTGCAGAGTGCAAAGACAAAACTGTACATAGTAAGTTTGAATAAAATAGCATTGTACCATATACAACCGTGTTGGCTCATCTGTGTGTCAGAACACCCAACACCACATGGTACAGGAGTGGATCGATACCTGCCTACTAACCTGCCATTCTGGACATGGACCGCACCGACAAACCGCAGCCGTTGCAAGTCGCGGGGAACCTAGGTACCAATTGGAAGCTCTTCAGGCAGCGATTTGACCTGTACATCCGTGCCACCGAAAAACAGAGTGCCTCGGATGAAACGAAGATTGCAATGCTCCTCTTCTACGCAGGTCAGCACGCCACCGACGTCTTCAACTCACTGGTGTTCGAAGAAGGCGAAAACCAATCCAAATATGACACGGTCATCCTCAAACTGGACCAGCACTTTCAAGTTGAAGTAAATGAAAGTTTTGAAAGATACCTCTTTCAGCAACGCCTGCAAGGTATGGAGGAGCTTTTTCAACCCTTCTTGACGCACCTCCGGATTCTAGCGCAGTCCTGCGGTTACGGCACCACCACAGAGTCCATGATCAGGGACCAGATTGTTTTTGGCGTTGCCTCTAGTGGCCTACGCCAGCAGCTTCTTAAAATAAAAAGCCTCACCTTAGCGTCTGCTGTGGAAGCCTGTGTCCTCCACGAAAATGCTACCTGCCGTTTTGCCCGATTTCAGGCGTCCGAGTTGGCACGGAGGGGGTCCCCAGCCGTCGAATCGGCAAGCCAGGCCGCCCACGACGTCGAACGCATCCAGGCCGTCGATTACTTCCCGACCCACGGCCCGGACGACAGCGGCCGCTTCCCGCGCTTTTCGCGGTCTCCCGCGCAGGTGCGCGCCAAAAATAACGGCCACAACGAGGGACGCACTGCGCAGGCGCGCCCACCGCAAGATCGCACTGCGCATGCGCAGTGGCGCAACGAACGCCGTGACGTCATGACGTGCGGCAATTGTGGAGCTCTACATTTAAAAGGGCAATGTCCTGCAAAAAACCGACAGTGCCTCAGATGTGGCAAGATGGGCCACTACGCAGCCCACTGTCGTTCGGCTCAACCCATGGATCCGGCGCATCCTCGACAATCTCGCAGACAAGTCAGGACCGTCCAGCCCACGCATCAAGACTTCCAGTTA
Source organism: Scyliorhinus torazame (assembly GCF_047496885.1). Taxonomy (NCBI): domain Eukaryota; kingdom Metazoa; phylum Chordata; class Chondrichthyes; order Carcharhiniformes; family Scyliorhinidae; genus Scyliorhinus; species Scyliorhinus torazame. The sequence continues at coordinate 321,225,265 of NC_092707.1, read as the reverse complement.
AGTGATGCAGATGACCAGGATGCCTTCCGCGTTTCCGTCATCGATGTCAACAAGGTCAATGCCATCAATCCAGCCGATGAGTGGTGTGCCACCCTGACGGTCAACCGATCACGCGTCGCCTTCCGTCTGGACACCGGCGCATCCGCCAACCTGATTGCATATTCTGCAGTCCAGGCCATGAAGGTCAAACCTCCCATCACGCCATCCCGGCTCAAGATGGTTGACTATAACGGGAACGTCATCCCGTCCATAGGATCTTGCCAGCTACAGGTAACTCTTAGATGCACTCACGACACGATCATATTTATTACCACGTAGGCACATATCTTTGTAAAAAGGGGGGATGTCATGATAATCAAACACACACATCATGATGGACACACCAACAGGCAAATCAGAGCACACAACACCACAACCAATCACAGACAAGAACACCAACCACATAAAAAGCACGAGCACGACACCTGGTAGTCAGTAGGTCTGGGGACAAAGAAACAGAGAAGAGCTGTTACAACATCACAAGCAGGGAACCCCCACGTGCAGAGTGCAAAGACAAAACTGTACATAGTAAGTTTGAATAAAATAGCGTTGTACCATATACAACCGTGTTGGCTCATCTGTGTGTCAGAACACCCAACACCACACGCCCATCAGTAGTGGAGCAATTATGATTGGAAATTCACAAGATGCCATAAATAAAGGAGCACAGTCATCCCAGAGGATTGTGGAGATGGAGGACATTACAGATATCCGGGGGGGGGGGGGGGGGGGGGGGGGGGGGGGGGGGGGCAAAGCCACGGAGGGATTTGAAAGCAAGGATGTGGATTTTAAAATTCTCTGGGTGACAGGGGAATGGGACTTGCTGAGAATTAAGACATGGCCAGCAGAGTTTTGAGTGACCTCAGGTTTATAAAGGGTAGACTGTGGGAGCCCAGATAGGGGTATGCTGGAATAGCTGAGTCCAGGAGGTGACAAAGACATGGATGAGAGCATCAGTAACAGGTGAACTGAGACATGCTGAAGTCAGGTGACACCATCTAGGTTGAAATAGATAGAACATAGAACATTACAGCGCAGTACAGGCCCTTCGGTCCTCGATGTTGCGCTGACCTGTGAAACCACTCTAAAGCCCATCTACACTATTCCCTTATCGTCCATATGTCTATCCAATGACCATTTGAATGCCCTTAGTGTTGGCGAGTCCACTACTGTTGCAGGCAGGGCATACCACGCCCTTAATACTCTCTGAGTAAAGAACCTACCTCTAACATCTGTCCTAAATCTATCTCCCCTCAATTTAAAGCTATGTCCCCTCATGCTAGCCATCATCATCTGAGGAAAAAGGCTCTCACTGTCCACCCTATCTAATCCTCTGATCATCTTGTATGCCTCAATTAAGTCACCTCTTAACCTTCTTCTCTCTAACGAAAACAGCCTCACGTCCCGCAGCCTTCCCTCATAAGATCTTCCCTCCATACCAGGCAACATTCCGGTAAATCTCCTCTGCACCCTTTCCAATGCTTCCACATCCTTCCTATAATGTGGCGACCAGAATTACACGCAATACTCCAAATGCGGCCGCACCAGAGTTTTGTACAGCTGCAACATGACATCATGGCTCCTAAACTCAATCCCTCTACCAATAAAAGCTAACACACCGTACACCTTCTTAACAATCCTCTCAACCTGGGTGACAACTTTCAGGGATCTATGTACATGGACACCGAGATCTCTCTGCTCATCCACACTACCAAGAATCTTACCATTAGCCCAGTACTCTGTCTTCCTGTTATTCCTTCCAAAATGAATCACTTCACACTTTCCTGCATTAAACTCCATTTGCCACCTCTCAGCCCGGCTCTGCAGCTTATCTATGTCCCTCTGTAACTTGTAACATCCTTCCGCACTGTCCACAACTCCACCGACTTTAGTGTCATCTGCAAATTTACTCACCCATCCTTCTAGGCCCTCCTCCAGGTCATTTATAAAAATGATAAACAGCAGTGGCCCCAAAACAGATCCTTGTGGTACACCACTAGTAACTGGACTCCAGGCTGAATATTTCCCATCAACCATCACCCTTTGTCTTCTTCCAGCTGGCCAATTTCTGATCCAAACTGCTAAATCACCCTGAATCCCATGCCTCCGTATTTTCTGCAATAGCCTACCATGGGGAAACTTATCAAACGCTTTACTGAAATCCATATACACTACATCAACTGCTTTACCCTCATCCACCTGCTTGGTCACCTTCTCAAAGAACTCAATAAGGTTTGTGAGGCACGACCTACCCTTCACAAAACCGTGTTGACTATCTCTAATCAAATTATTCCTTTCCAGATGATTATACACCCTATCTCTTATAAACCTTTCCAAGACTTTGCCCACAACAGAAGTAAGGCTCACTGGTCTATAGTTACCTATGTTGTCTCTACTCCCCTTCTTGAACAAGGGGACAACATTTGCTATCCTCCAGTCTACTGGCGCTATTTCTGTAGACAAAGATGACTGAAAGATCAAAGCCAAAGGCTCAGCAATCTCCTCCCTAGCTTCCCAGAGAATCCTAGGAGAAATCCCATCCAGCCAGACGACTTATCTATTTTCACACTTTCCAGAATTGCTAATACCTCCTCCTTATGAACCTCAAGCCCTTCTAGTCTAGTAGCCTGTATCTCAGTATTCTCCTCGACAACACTGTCTTTTTCCTGTGTGAATACTGACGAAAAATATTAATTTAGCACCTCTCCTGTCTCCTCGGACTCCAGGCACAACTTCCCACTACTGTCCTTGACTGGCCCTACTCTTACCCTAGTCATTCTTTTATTCCTGACATATCTATGGAGAGCTTTAGGGTTATCCTTGATCCTACCTGCCAAAGACTTCTCATGTCCCCTCCTGGCTCTTCTTAGCTCTCTCTTTTGGTCCTTCCTAGCTAACTTGTAACTCTCGAGCGCCCTAACTGAACCTTCACGTCTCATCTTTACATAAGCAGCCTTCTTCCTCTTGACAAGTGTTTCAACTCCTTTAGTAAACCACGGTTCCCTCACTCGACAACTTCCTCCCTGCCTGACAGGTACATACTTATCAAGGACACGCAGTAGCTGTTCCTTGAACAAGCTCCACATTTCCAATGTGCCCATCCCCTGCAGTTTTCCTTTCCATCCGATGCATCCTAAGTCTTGCCTCATCGCATCATAATTGCCTTTCCCATAGATATAACTCTTGCCTTGCGGCATATACCTATCCCTTTCCTTCACTAAAGTAAACGTAATCGAATTGTGCTCACTATCACCAAAGTGCTCACCTACCTCCAAATCTAACACCTGTCCTGGTTCATTACCCAGTACCAAATCCAATATGGCTTTCCGTTGGCCTATCTACATACTGTGTCAGGAAACCCTCCTGCACACATGGGACAAAAACGGACCCATCTAAAGTACACAAACTATAGCGTTTACTCAATATTTGGAAAGTTAAAGTCCCCCATAACAACTACCCTGTTACTTTCGCTCCTATCCAGAATCATCTTTGCAATCCTTTCCTCTACATCTCTGGAACTTTTCGGAGGCCTATAGAAAACCCCTAACAGGGTGACCTCTCCTTTCCTGTTTCTAACCTCAGTCCATACTACCTCAGTAGACGAGTCCTCATCAAACGTCCTTTCTGCCACCGTAATACTGTCCTTGACTAACAATGCCACCCCCTCCCCCTCTTTTACCACATTCCCTGAGCTTACTGAAATATCTAAACCCCGGCACCTCCAACAACCATTCCAGTCCCTGCTTTATCCATGTCTCCGAAATGGGCACAACATCGAAGTCCTAGGTACCAACCCATGCCGCAAGTTCACCCACCTTATTCCGGATGCTCCTGGCATTGAAGTAGACACACTTTAAACCACCTTCCTGCCTGCCGTTACACTCCTGCAACTTTGAAACCTTACTCATGTCCTCACTACTCTCAACCTCCTGTATATTGGAGCTACAATTCAGGTTCCCAATCCCTTGCTGAACTAGTTTAAACCCTCCCGAAGAGCATTAACAAATTTCCGCCTCAGGATATTGGTACCCCTCTAGTCCAGGTGTAGACCACCCCGTTTGTAGAGGTCCCACCTACCCCAGAATGAGCCCCAATTATCCAGGAATCTGAAACCCTCCCTCCTGCACCATCCCTGTAACCACGTGTTCAACTGCTCTCTCTCCCAATTCCTCGTCTCGCTAGCAAGTGGCACGGGTAACAACCCAGAGATAGTAACTCTGTTTGTCCTAGATCTAAGTTTCCACCCTAGCTCCCTGAATTCCTGCTTTACATCCCTATCCCCTTTCCTACCTATGTGATTGGTACCTATGTGGACCACGACTTGGGGGTGCTCCCCCTCCCCCTTAAGGATCCCGAAAACACGATCCAAGATGGTATTAGTGATAGCATGAATATGAAGTTGGAAGCTCACATGGGGATGAAATGTATCACCAAAGCTGTGAAAAAAATCGAGAAATATGGAGTTGGTAATTGGAGAATTAAGTTTAGAGTGTGGAACAAACCAATAGCTTCAGTCTTCCCAATATATAATTGGGAATCTTGGATAAGCAGTCTGATAATTTAGCAATGGTGGAGGAATTGAAAGAGGTGGTGCTAAGATAGGAGCCGTGTGCCATATGCATGCACATCACCTCGGGTCAGGAGTTAGATCAGAACTAGGGAGGGGGTTTGTTGGCATCAAGGATATTCTTGAGGAATATGAGATGTCATGGTGTGGGAACAGGAAGTTAAGCCATTGCAAATAATTCTATGGCTATGATTAGAAAATGAAAATCACCTATTGTCATAAGTAGGCTTCAAATGAAGTTACTGTGAAAAGCCCCTAGTCGCCACATTCCGGCATCTGTTCGGGGAGGCTGGTACGGGAATTGAACCGTGCTGCTGGCTGCCTTGGTCTGCTTTCAAAGCCAATGATTTAGCCCAGGTAGATAAGAATGGAACTATGTGAGAGCAGCCATACTCAGTCAGACGACAGTGGAGAGGCGTTGGTGGAGGGTGATGTGTTTAACCGTGCCAAAGCTGCAGATAGGTAGAGAAGAATGTGGAGGGAAGGTTTACCTTTATTACAGTCACACAGGATGCCATTTGTGACTTTGATAAGAGCTGTTGCAGGATGTGGCAGGGGTAAAAACCTGAATCAACATGACTGACATTTAACCAATGAGGCTGGTGGGGTGACCATTTGGATCCACCCAGCCTCTAATTAGTTGATTTTGCCATAGTTAATTTTTGAATCATCTCCTGGTTGGTTGTCAAGTGCCTGCAAATAAACAGACCTTTGCTCTGGCTAGGTGGCCGCATTGTAAACTTCTAAATTCTACACTTAAAAACGTCCGGTTTTGGGCCTTGGTTTTATCTGGGGCAAATTAAATAATCTGGAGGCCCATCTCCTGCCACTTTGATGGTCCTGACTGTTCTTTTTTTTAAAAATGTATTTTATTATAAACATGCATCAAAACAGGTTACAACACATAAACATCACGTGAAACCTAGGTCCTGGTTTTTCTAATGTTGCAACTGTCACATGACAGCTCCACTTACTGTCAGTGTTAAGTACAATCTTGCTTGCATATTTGCAAGTTGCTGGTCTGGGATAGTGGACAAAAGTGCTGCCCAGCCCTCTGCTGCTGGTTAAGGGAAAACAAGTCTTGCTTGTTTATTAGCTTTACTTGTGAAACTGTAATGGTGGTAACTGTTTCTGTTGTTCTGGTCAGTTACTTCATTTTATCCCTGGCAAACAAACTTCAAGATCTGCAGTTACGCTATCCCCATGCACATGCATATAACAGAAGTAAATTGGATTTCTGATATGACTAAAGCCTTCAGCAGACAGTGTGGAGTATTCGGAAGGGTAATTCTATTCACTGATATTATTTATGAAAGAAAATATTCATGAGCATTGTTTAGGGCATGGATTTGACCTGACCCACTCTCTCATCTGGCCACTACAAATTCCTCGAAAAACATGTGGGGAAAAATCTGCGATCTATTTTAAGATAAAGATAGATAGTTTTTTGAAGAATAAAGGGATTAAGGGTTATGGTGTTCGGGCCGGAAAGTGGAGCTGAGTCCTCAAAAGATCAGCCATGATCTCATTGAATGGTGGAGCAGGCTCGAGGGGCCAGATGGCCTACTCCTGCTCCTAGTTCTTATGTTCTTATGTTCTTATGAATGTAACTCAAAAAAAGAGACGGACTGACAGACATTTACAGCACAGGAAGTGGCCACGTCCTCAAGAACTGACAAATAGCCTCCCAACCTAATCCCACTTTCCTGCTCTAGATCCGTATCCTTGAAGATTACTGTAATGATATGTGGAAACAATTCTGTATGTTAATATGCTAGACCTCCAACCACCAGGTGGCAGTAGAACTGCACCAAGTGACACTGCAACCTCGGGGAGTCTGAGTGAGAAATCATCGTGGATAGTTGTGTTTAGTGATAGCTCTTGTATTCCAGTTGTTAACAGTTTACAGTTCGTTAGAGGTATTAGTATTGTTTTCTACCCATGTTACTGTAATCAAATCTTAAGTAGTCACAAACTAGACATTCTTTGGTGCACTGACTCAACCATTGCAACGCACTAGAACATAACAATTACAGCACTTGAAGTGCATATTCAAACACTTGAGGGTTTCAGCCTCCACCATCCTTTCAGATTTTGAGTTCCAAATCCCCACCACCCTGTGTATGAAAAGGGGTTGGTTTAGCACAGTGGGCTAAACAGCTGGCTTGTAATGCAGAACAAGGGCAGCAGAACGGGTTCAATTCCCATACCGGCCTCCCCAAACAGGCGCCGGAATGTGGCGACTAGGGGCTTTTCACAATAACTTCATTGAAGCCTAATTGTGACAATAAGCGATTATTATTATTAAAAGATTTCCTCTCAAATCTCTTCTGAATCTCCTGCCTCTTACCCTAAATATATGCCCACTTAATATGGGATCCATCATTCTACTCTGGATCATCAGTAAAGTGATAGAAGGTATCAGAGACAGTACTGTCAATTGTTACTAAGCAATACCCTGCTCACTGACACTCACATTGGGTTACGTCAGAACCACTCAGCTGCCGAGCTCATTATAGCCTTGATCCAAACATGGACAAGTGCGCTGAACAAGAGGTGAAAGTGACTGCCCTAGACATCAAGGTCGCGGAATGAGGCATGAAGGAGTCCCAGTAAAACTGAAGTCAATAGGAATCAGGGGGAAAACTCTCCCCTTGCTAGAGTTATAGCTGGCATAAACGAAGATTGCCGTAATGGTTGGAGATTAATCACCTCAATCCGAGGCCAGCACTGCAGGAGTTAATCAGCACAGTGACCTGGGCAAAATATCTTCAGCTGCTTCATGAAATAATTTCCCTCCATCACAAATGTCAGAAGTGCGGTTGTTCACTGATGATTGCAAACATTCAGAACCATTTACGATACCCCAGTAATGAAGTAGTCTGTGGCCATAAGGCCTGGTTGACGCTCAGCTTGTAAGGAGCACTAACATTCACAGAATCACAGAATTGTTATGGTGAAGAAGGTGGCATTTTGGTCCATTATGACAGCACTGGCATTACTAATAAGCAACTCACCTGGTGCTCCCTCCCTACCTCTCCTCATAACCCTGTGTGATGACAGGAAGACTTCAGGAATAATGGATTCTAAATATTGGGCAATTTAACCCCAGACTTTTAACCCTTAAGAGTGTGTTTGACTGCAATGGTCATGTTTGAACAGAATTCTGTTTTGCATAGCCTAGTGCTTTTGGCAGTCAGAAAGTGAAATTGACAAAGCAATGTGCTTTTCAGTCTGGACTAATGGACTGTGGTTTGACTGGGAAAGTCCCTGGAGAGTTAATGTGCTTTGCAACCTGCAGAGATAATTTTTGTTTAGCTTGGGGAGGTGAGCTCATTGCTCGGTGGAATCAAGGAATGCAGAGAGAGATTTTGAAAGCTTTAGAGAGGCAGGTTTTGTTGAAAGTTTTGGAGAGGAGTTGAATTCTGATCTGCCTGACGCTGAGTCGACAATCCTCCCACAGTAAGATAAATTGAGAGCTGTATGTTTCTTTTCTTGTTGCTTAATGGGAAATTGAGTAGTACTATTTTAAGGGATAATTGTAAACGTCTTTCAGAGTGTGAAGTCAAAAAGATAATATTGTATTCATAATACAATTTTGTTTCAAAAATACCAAAACCCTATTTCTTCATGCACTCACTCGTGGAGTGAATCATTCCTTCCGCAATTTCTTACAAACGTTTAGGGTTTTGGCCAGTATCCTAGCGACTGTTGAGGTTTGGTTTGGTATCGTAAAAAAATTGGGAGCTCTTTTCCAGGATCTGAAGGATAATTCCTTGCTTGGTTTGGGGTTACTGAACTTAAAGACAGTGAGTGTGTAGAATGATTGCATTATTTCATGATTTTCAATCTAAATAGGATGTGACTGGAGATGGCTCTTCCAGTTGCAAAACATGTCATGGCTGTGCAACTGATTACTTGGAAAGGAGGTTAAAGCAAAACATTTGGGTTTGGTGGAGAAGCTGCAGTTAACCTTATCTAAAGGGTGAGGAAGGTAGAGATCATGCAGATCTTAGCTCGAAATTTAAATTTGCCAGAGACACCCTGAATCATTAGGATTACCTAGAATTCAATTACAAATGAAACAATTACAAATGGAGGAAAAGGATACAAAGAAATAAAATTGAAGAAATTGGAATGAGAAAGAGGGAGAAGGAAAAATAGAGGCAGAATAGGAAAAAGATGGGGCTTTTCAAAAGGAATTGGAAAGGAGGAAGATTGAGGTAGAAATGGAAAGATTAGCAAAAGAAGGAAGGGACAAGGAAACAGAGAGAGAATTTGAACATAAAAGTTTGGAATTAAAGGCAGAAGCTGAGGAAGACATAGAGGAAGAAGGAATTCTTCCTTGTCAAAGGCTTAGTGTAGGTATGTTTAAATATATTCAAGCATTGCAGGGATTTGATGAGAAAGATGTGGAAGCCTTTTCCATCTCATTTGAGAAAGTGGCTAAACAACTGAATTGGCCAAAGACCACGTGGGTAGAAATAAATGTATGTAATTAAGCCTCTTGAGCCTACTCTGCTATTTGATTGCATCACGGTTGATCTGCACCTGAATTCTATTTGTCCACTTTTGTTCTACATCACAACTCTACAAACACCCTCTACAAACGGGATGGTCTGCACCTGAACCAGAGGGGTACCAATATTCTGGGGGGGGAAATTTGCTAATGCTCTTCGGGAGGGTTTAAACTAGTTCAGCAGGGGCTTGGAAACCTGAATTGTAGCTTCAATATACAGGAGGTTGAGAGTAGTGAGGTCAGGAGTAGGGTTTCAAAGTTGCAGGAGTGTACCGGCAGGCAGGAAGGTGGTTTAAAGTGTGTCTTCTTCAATGCCAGGAGCATCCGGAATAAGGTGGGTGAACTTGCGGCATGGGTTGGTACCTGGGACTTCGATGTTGTGGCCATTTCGGAGACATGGATAGAGCAGGGACAGGAATGGTTGTTGCAGGTGCCGGGATTCAGATATTTCAGTAAGCTCAGGGAAGGTGGTAAAAGAGGGGGAGGGGTGACATTGTTAGTCAAGGACAGTATTATGGTGGCAGAAAGTACGTTTGATGAGGACTCGTCTACTGAGGTAGTATGGGCTGAGGTTAGAAACAGGAAAGGAGAGGTCACCCTGTTAGGGTTTTCTATAGGCCACCGAAAAGTTCCAGAGATGTAGAGGAGAGGATTGCAAAGATGATTCTGGATAGGAGCGAAAGCAACAGGGTAGTTGTTATGGGGGACTTTAACTTTCCAAATATTGACTGGAAACGCTATAGTTCGAGTACATTAGATGGGTCCGTTTTTATCCAATGTGTGCAGGAGGGTTTCCTGACACAGTATGTAGATAGGCCAATGAGAGGCGAGGCCATATTGGATTTGGTACTGGGTAATGAACCAGGACAGGTTTGGATTTGGAGATAGGTGAGCACTTTGGTGATAGTGACCACAATTCGATTACGTTTACTTTAGTGGTGGAAAGGGATAGGTATATACCGCAGGGCAAGAGTTATATCTATGGGAAAGGCAATTAAGATGCGATGAGGCAAGACTTAGGATACATTGGATGGAGAGGAAAACTGCAGGGGATGGGCACAATGGAAATGTGGAGCTTGTTCAAGGAACAGCTACTGTGTGTCCTTGATAAGTATGTACCTGTCAGGCAGGGAGGAAGTGGTCGAGTGAGGGAACCGTGGTTTACTAAAGCAGTCGAAACACTTGTCAAGAGGAAGAAGGAGACTTATGTAAAGATGAGACATGAAGGTACAGTTCGGGCGCTCCAGAGTTACAAGTTAGCTAGGAAGGACCTAAAGAGAGAGCTAAGAAGAGCCAGGAGGGGACATGAGAAGTCTTTGGCAGGTAGGATCAAGGATAACCCTAAAGCTTTCTATAGATATGTCAGGAATAAAAGAATGACTAGGGTAAGAGTAGGGCCAGTCAAGGACAGTAGTGGGAAGTTGTGCTTGGAGTCCGAAGAGATAGGAGAGGTGCTAAATGAATATTTTTCGTCAGTATTCACACAGGAAAAAGACAATGTTGTCGAGGAGAATACAGAGATTCAGGCTACTAGACTAGAAGGGCTTGAGGTTCATAAGGAGGAGGTGTTAGCAATTCTGGAAAGTGTGAAAATAGATAAGTGACCTGGGCCGGATGGGATTTCTCCTAGGATTCTCTGGGAAGCTAGGGAGGAGATTGCTGAGCCTTTGGCCTTGATCTTTAAGTCATTTTTGTCTACAGGAATAGTGCCAGAAGACTGGAGGATAGCAAATGTTGTCCCCTTGTTCAAGAAGGAGAGTAGAGATAACCCCGGTAACTATAGACCAGTGAGCCTTACTTCTGTTGTGGGAAAAATCTTGGAAAGGTTTATAAGAGATAGGGTGTATAATCATCTGGAAAGGAATAATTTGATTAGAGATAGTCAACACGGTTTTGTGAAGGGTAGGTCGTGCCTCACATACCTTATAGATTTCTTTGAGAAGGTGACCAAACAGGTGGATGAGGGTAAAGCAGTTGATGTGGTGTATATGGATTTCAGTAAAGCGTTTGATAAGGTTCTCCATGGTAGGCTACTGCAGAAAATACGGAGGCATGGGATTCAGGGTGATTTAGCAGTTTGGATCAGAAATTGGCTAGCTGGAAGAAGACAAAGAGTAGTGGTTGATGGGAAATGTTCGGACTGGAGTCCAGTTACTAGTGGTGTAAAACAAGGATCTGTTTTGGGGCCACTGCTGTTTGTCATTTTTATAAATGACCTGGAGGAGGGCCTAGAAGGATGGGTGAGTAAATTTGCAGATGACACTAAAGTCGGTGGAGTTGTGGACAGTGCGGAAGGATGTTACAAGTTACAGAGGGACATAGATAAGCTGCAGCGCTGGGCTGAGAGGTGGAAAATGGAGTTTAATGCAGAAAAGTGTGAGGTGATTCATTTTGGAAGGAATAACAGGAAGACTGAGTACTGGGCTAATGGTAAGATTCTTGGCAGTGTGGATGAGCAGAGAGATCTCGTGTCCAGGTACATAGATCCCTGAAAGTTGCCCCCCAGGTTGAGAGGGTTGTTAAGAAGGCGTATGGTGTGTTAGCTTTTATTGGTAGAGGGATTGAGTTTAGGAGCCATGAGGTCATGTTGCAGCTATACAACACTCTGGTGCGGCCGCATTTGGAGTATTGCGTGCAATTCTGGTCGCCGCATTATAGGAAGGATGTGGAAGCATTGGAAAGGGTGCAGAGGAGATTTACCAGAATGTTGCCTGGTATGGAGGGAAGATCTTATGAGGAAAGGCTGAGGGACTTGAGGCTGTTTTCGTTAGAGAGAAGAAGGTTAAGAGGTGACTTAATTGAGGCATACAAGCTGATCAGAGGATTGGATAGGGTGGACAGTGAGAGCCTTTTTCCTCGTATGGTGATGTCTAGCATGAGGGGACATAGCTTTAAATTGAGAGGAGATAGATATAAGACAGATGTCAGAGGTAGGTTCTTTCCTCAGAGAGTAGTAAGGGCATGGAATGCCCTGCCTGCAACAGTGGTGGACTCGCCAACACTAAGGACATTCAAATGGTCATTGGATAGACATATGGACAATAAGGGAATAGTGTAGATGGGCTTTAGAGTGGTTTCACAGGTCGGCGCAACATCGAGGGCCGAAGGGCCTGTACTGCGTAGTAATGTTCTATGTTCTATGTTCTAACTGCCAAGATCAATGACTGCTAAGGACCCGCTCAGCCACCAAGGCACCCGCCCCTTTATTGGCCGAAATCGAAGAAAGTGAACAGAGCCCTGTCGAACTATTGGATCCAAGGTTAAGGACCACCCCAAAGAGCGCGAAATCCCAGAGGGATAAAAGAGAGCACAGCCATGTGTTCTGTCTCTCTTGGATCTGGCCTGTGCCTACCCAATTGCAGCAGGAACAGCCAACTAAGTTCAAGACCAACGATCGCTACCTGATGGATGAGCCCAGCAGAGACAGAACCACTTTCTTCGAACCAGCCAAGTGAAATCCAGATAAAGGCCTTTATCCATTTGCACAGTGCCGGTCACCCTGAAGTTAAGTACAGGTTATTGTAGCTGATAGGTGTAGTTTAACTCGTAGTAGAATATTGTGTTTGCATGTTGAGACGGCGTGTATGTAAATAAACCATCTTTTGAACTAACTAACTGGTTGGGTAGTCATTTGATTAATAGAAGAGAAAGACTTGTGGTTCACCGAGATAAATAAATAGAGCAACACATCCAAGTCCCAAAGAGGGCACAGAAGGTAATCATGAGAAAAGCCTGGATACGGTGAGCAAGTCCTGTTCTGGTAATGAAATGCTAAGCCTAGCACAAATAATCACTTTAGTTCCAATCTTTAAGCATATTAACTGAGAGAACATTTGATCCCAAAGAGACCATATTTTATTCAACTGGCTGCAGGAAGGATAGTCTTTAGACAACTAACAAGCACTGGTTTGAGATTTTGTTAAGTAGAAAGCAGGTGCCAGGACATCGTCTTAAGTGGCATGAGTGGAGCAGCACGGGTGGCGCAGTGGGTTAGCCCTGCAGCCTCACGGCGCCGAGGTTCCTGGTTCGATCCCGGCTCTGGGTCACTGTCCGTGTGGAGTTTGCACATTTTCCCCATGTTCGCGTGAGTTTTGCTCCCACAACCCAAAGATATGCAGGCTAGGTGGATTGGCCACGCTAAATTGCCCCTTAATTGGAAAAAATGAATTGTGTACTCTAAATTTAAATAATAAAGTAACATGATGAGTAGCATAATTCACAAAGGACTTTGGTAATGGTGCGATCTGCTTGAGCACAGAACGAGCTCTTACCAATACCTTATCAAATTGGTGGTTCAACAACAATTGTTTGCTTTTCTGAAATCCATTGAATAGGCATTGAAACACTAAGAATTGCTTATCCCCATACTCCATGTCAAGGTAATGTCTTGCAGCAGCTGTCATTTCAAGCCCCAATGCTCCCTCATCAGAAATATGATAGAAATCTACCTTTAGCATGAAGGATGTATAGACCTTCTGTCAGATGAACACGAGAAATTGATGCAAAACATAATTGTAGAAACCAATTCAAGCACAATTGAGACTTGTTTTGAAAATAACCAGACTAATTAAAACTTGTTGAAGTAGTGCTCACAGGAACTGTAATGTGGAAAAAAAACTAGCAAAAAGCAACACATACACGCATGGAATAATGTCTGCTTGCAACATACCAAAACCGTTTCTTTCAGAGAAACATCCCCAATTTCAAACATTGACGCATAAATCAAAGGACAGGCAGGTGACTGATTTCATGCTGTCATACTCTGTAGAAATTTGGACCTTCATTTTTGTGAAGAATGAATCTCAAACTAAATTTATAAAAGTCTCTACAAATTGGGCTCAATTTTCTTTTGAATGATTGCCCATTTCAGGGGGAAGATTTGGAGTATTAAAAGGAATAAAATAGAACATTAATGGATTAGATCTCAAACACACCAGTGTAATACAGCAGTAACATCTTCCTGCAGTCATCTTTAAAGGTTTGCCGAATGCCCACTCCATATCATTTAAAACGGAGACAAGCAGATGAGGCACTTTTTCCCAAAGAGTTTTGGAACTTGTAATGGAGTAAGTGAGATGCATATTGGAGCTGTGATGAAGTGTATGCATTTAGGGACCTGCGTCAAAAGGTTTGGAATTGGAGGTAACTGGGAGTCAACAAAATGGCTGGCCCTCTCCCTGCAAGGCTCTCCTTTTGAAGACAAACACCAAAGATAGTGTTCAGCCATCCTTGCACAAGCATTGCCTTTTGAAGAAAGAGGAGGTAAGTGCTAAGGCATTGCAATAGTTTGAAGATGTATTAAAAACTCCTGTTACCTATGAAGCTTCTCTTGCAACCACACCATCTCCTAGAATGTCTCCCATCTGGTACCCCATGATGTCCAGTCTTCAAATGACCTTATACAGAGTCTCATTTCTCTTGCATTGAGGTCGGTTTGCATGCTCTGAGAAGGCACAATGAGCAGGATTTTCTAGCTCTGCGATGGCAGGTTCCCCCATGGCAGATACGGCGAACCAGCTAAAAGTCCAATGACTTGGCTGGGACTGAAGAATCCCGCCGATGAGCATGGCCAGAAAGTTCCAGCCAGTGTGTCTGCAAGGGTGCTTAAGCTGCACTTACGCTAAAGACAGAGGGGCGACCTAATGGACATTAAACAAAATCCTCCTCTTTACATCTTTTGGGTTTAATACCATTTGAAGGAGGTATTCAATCCACTCCAGAATTCTCGTTGGACCCTGGACAACTTATCTGATTCTGATCAAGAAGTGGCCTGCTGTCAGGGCAGCCTTCTCCGTTTTGCCAGATTTTTCATGCTGCCCTCCTCCTCTGTTATTGTGGTGTAACCATATTAATCTCCTCAGGACTTATCTTTTCTTTATCAACCCACATCATCCCCTTTTTACATTTTAATTACACCTGCCTTCTGTCATGATATTCAGGTGAACATCACAGCACATACATACACACATAATGATGGACAGATCAACAGACCAATCAACACACAAAACACGACAGCCAATTACGGACAAGAGCATACAAAGCAGGGAACATGACACTTCCTGGGCACTCGAGCAGGAGAGGGCTCAGGGCACAGACCTCATTGTCAGCCACTCAGAGGTTCACCATGTGCTGAATACCAGAGTTTAATATGTTAATAGTTCACTGAAACAAAATTCCGTTGTACCATTCGCAACCGTGTTGGTTCGTCTGTGTATCAGAGTACCCAACACTTCATGAGACCAGGAGTGATTTGACACCTACCCACAAATCTGCCATCCTGCGCCATGGACACCGTCAACACACCGCAGCCGCTGCAAGTCGCTGGGAACCTCAGTGTAAATTGGAAGCTGTTCAAGCAGCGCTTCCAGCTCTTCCTGGAAGCCAACGAAAGAGAGAGCGCCTCGGACACCAGAAAGATCGCCATCCTCCTCACCACCGCAGCGCAGCACGGCATCCATGTCTACAACTCGCTGGTGTTCGCGGAAGGCGAGGACAAATCCAAATACAAGACGGTCTTTCTCAAGCTCGACCAACACTTCAACATCGAGGTCAACAAAAGCTTTGAGAGATATGTCTTCCAGCAGCGCCTGCAAGGTAAGGATGATCTCTTTCAGTCATTCCTTACCCATCTCCGCATCCTCGCGCAGTCCTGCGGTTACGACACCACCTCAGACTCCATGATTCGGGACCAGATCGTTTTTGGGGTGGCCTCGGGCACCCTACGCCAGCAGCTTTTAAAAATAAAAGGCCTCACCTTAGCCTCCGCAATCGAAACCTGTGTCTTGCATGAAAACGCGACTAGCCGCTATGCACAATTTCAGGCGACCGAATCGGCGCGGCAGGGGTCCTACGCAGCCGGATCGGCAAGCCAGGTGCCCCACGAGGCCGAACAGGTCCAGGCGATCAAGTTCCTCCCGGCCCGCAGCCCGGACGCGTCGGCCATTTCGTGCGCTTTTCGAGGCCTCCCGCGCTTGTGCGCGCCAAAACCTACGGCAACACTGAGGGACGTGATGCGCAGGCGCACCCGACGCAAGACCGAACTGCGCAGTGGCGCAACGAAAGTCATGACGTCACGACGTGCGCCAACTGTGGAGCTGCACATTTAAAGCGGCAATGTCCCGCAAGAACCCAACAATGCCTACGCTGTGGCAAGGTGGGCCACTACGCTGCTTACTGTCGAGCAGCTCAACCTGTCAATCTTCCACAACTCCGACAACCTCGCAGGGACGTGCGGACCATTCAGCCTCCCCATTACGAATCTTGCCCAGACGACATCCAGACCGGTGACACAGATGACCGAGACGCCTTCCGTGTTGTGGTCATTGATGGGAACCGAGTTAACACGATCAATCCGGGTGATGAATGGTGTGCCACCCTGGCGGTCAACCCGAATTCATCGCCCACCTACTAGACTGGACTTATGAGACTGTTTATACATTGAACTCATGCAATGTTAATATGTTTATGCTCTTATCGTTACAGGAATTCGTTTTATCGTTCAACATTTCCCCGTTCTTTGTTTATGGTACAACCTCGTTGTTATGTCACACCCGACATCGCCCCTTGTATATAGTTAAGCCCCATGTACATGCTGTAAATATTGCACACACACACATTTAGCTACACTCAGTACACATCTCTATTTTAAACACGTAGGCACATAATCCTGTAAAAAAGGGGGAATGTCATGATATTCAGGTGAACATCACAGCACATACATACACACATAATGATGGACCAATCAACACACAAAACACGACAGCCAATCACGGACAAGAGCATACACAGTACAAAGCATAGAACACGACACTTCCTGGGCACTCGAGCAGGAGAGGGCTCAGGGCACAGACCTCATTGCCAGCCACTCAGAGGTTCACCATGTGCTGAATACCAGAGTTTAATATGTTAATAGTTCATTGAAATAAAACTGCGATGTACCATTCTCAACCGTGTTGGTTCATCTGTGTATCAGAGTACCCAACACTTCACCTTCCACACTATCACAGATCTCCCTTTGGTCCCTTCCCTGTATCACCTTTCCTGACTCTCCACCTGCTTAGAAGTTGCTCATTTTCAATATATCTTAGTTCTGTTGAAATGTTCATGTGATTTTTCTCTTCACAGTTGCTGCTGGGGTTTCAGCATTTATTGTATTTATTTCAGATTTTCAGCATTCACAGAATACAGCCATATTCTTATTTTCTATCTAAATGGTAGTTGTAACATGTATAACATTTGTTGTCTTGAAGCACAAGCAATCGATTCTGTTTTCAATGGACAGATTAGATAAACTAAACTGCACAGGGATATCTTACAATAATAAGGAGCATTTTGAAAATACATAACTACTGAATTGAAGGTGTGAATGCACATTATTCCCATTTCGCATAAATAAATACTCTGGGCATCAGTAATAAAACAAACTGAAATGAGATGAATGCAGTAATTTAATTAAATGTTTAATTGAAAATGAAAAAAGAGATTAAAAGTTTTAATTGCAAGATTGTGATTTTTTTAAACTCATTTAACAGTTTAGTTTGCTTTTACTAATATTGTATTGATTACAAAGCTTGTATTGATTACTTTTAATTGAAATTAAGGAATAAAGTTGATCCTAGGTTATCTCTTTAAAACATATGTGCTGTAGAGTGAAGGGATGTTTATTCTGATTCTACATCAAATTGCCCGCCTTGAAAGCAAGCAATGCAGACTGTTTCCCAAGAATGGAGAGACATTGGACGCGAATTAACAAGAAGAAGAGTCCCATTTTGGGCGCATTTAGTGGGGTGTTTCTCGGCACCTGCAGTGACTCCATTGTGTTTTTTGGCCTCAGCGAAGAACATCTCGCCGAGGCCACAATTAACTTTATTTCCTGCACTGACAAGATCAGCTTGCCAGTGCAGGAAGAGATCGGGGCACTATTTTTAAATGCATCCCCGTTCTCAGCATCCCCACCGTGGCCACCGGACCCTCCCTAATATTCCAGTTTACCTGCAAGGAGGTCCTCAAGCCCCCCCCACCTCATAAGGGCAGGGCAGGCCTGGGCTCAATCCCTGGCATGGGCAACCTGATACCCAGTATCGCCAGCCTGGATCAGTGTGGACTCAAAGGAGCGAATGGCCTCGTTCTGCACTGTCGCGATTCTATGTTCTAACTTACCCAGGAGTGAATTCTATATCTGCTTCTAGGTCCACCCACTTTGCGGGCACACCTAGCATGAAACCCAGGCCTAGAAGTATACCACCAAGAAAGAGAATACGAGAAAGAATTTCTCCAATTTATGCTTTAATCACATCGTTAACGTTCCAATTGAAACAAATCTCACTACAATTTCTCAAAAAATAAACAAATCTTCAGAGTACTTTTTAGAAATTTGCGAAAAAGATCCATGCGAAAATAATAATAATAAACTTAATTAGTGTCACAAGTAGACTTTACATTAACACAGCAATTAAGTTACTGTGACAATTCTCGTCGCAACACTCCGGCGCCTGTTCGGGTGCACTGAGAGAGGATTCAGAATGTACAAGTCACCTAACAGGGACTTGTAGGAGGAAACCGGAGCACTTGGAGAAACCCACACAGGCACGGGGAGAGCATGCAGAGTCCGCACAGACAGTTGACCCAAGCCAGGAATCGAACCTGGGTCACTGGTGCTGTGAAGCAACTGTGCTAGCCACTGTGCTGCCGTGCCACCCATCGATATTCCCTGGCCTCCCTGTTGTGTGCTTCGCGGGATCTTTTGGTCCTGTGGCTGTCAATGGGGTTTCCCATTGGATCTACCCCACACCACTGGGAAATCTGTGGTGGGGGGTTGGGTAGGGAATGTCGTTGGCAGGGCTGGAAGATCCCGCCGACATGAACAGCTGCAAGATCTCGCCCCCTATGTCTTTGAAATTAATCAGAATATCTTCATTTCACTCTTAAAATATCAGTCATGCAGTTCTAAACAACTATTATTTAATCAGACTGGGGGCGGGATTTACCGGCTGTTCACGTCGGCGGGAAATTCTGATTCCATGCCGGGGCACGGGTTTCCCGGTGATGAGGCGTGCAGTCAACGGGAAATCCCATTGAGAACAGCGGGACCAGTAGATCCCACTGGCAGGCTGCCCCGCCGCTGGAGAACACACGGCGGGGTGGTTCGTAAATCCCACCCTAGAGTTCAAACAAAGTTGACAACTGTTTTGGTGTTAAACTTACAAAATTATCTGCATCAACAATTTACCATTTTCAGTCTCAAAACAAAGTGATGACAGCAAACTTGAGTGGTTAAGTTCCTCTAGTCTTATGCATTCGTTAGTTAGTTAATTAAAACTGTGTGCATATCTACACACATGGAATGGGGATGATATTTCAATTGGAAAAACTAACCCAAAAGCAGAAATTTGAACCAGCTGCTTCACACTAAATTCCTTTCTTCCTTTCACCTGAATTAATGGTACCTTTATCTTGCCTCACACAACATTCCCATTAATGTTCACACAACTGACAAACCAATTAATAATCAAGAAATAAAATGCATGGCACAAGCACAAAGCAACCAAAAAGCCATGAGCTATGGTAGCATAGTGGTTAGCACAATTGCTTCATAGCTCCAGGGTCCCAGGTTCGATTCTGGCTTGGGTCACTGTCTGTGCGGATTCTGCACATCCTCCCAGTGTGTGCTTGGGTTTCCTCTGGGTGCTCCGGTTTCTTCCCACAGTCCAAAGATGTGCAGGTTAGGTGGATTGGCCATGCTAAATTGCCCTTAGTGTTCAAAATTGCCCTTAGTGTTGGGTGGGGTTACTGGGTTATGGGGATAGGGTGGCGATGTGAGCTTGGGTAGGGTGCTCTTTCCAAGAGCCGGTGCAGATTCGAAGGGCCAAATGGCCTTCTTCTCCACTGTAAATTCTATGAAATCAGTGAATGTAAAATGAGGACAAACTCATTTTATTTTGTCTTCAGATGGCACCTCATTGGTATGTGACAATAAAGTCACAACTCCAAGACACAAGCTAGATTGATGTTGGGTCATGGTTATGATTTCTTACCGAATACATTCTCAGTCCAAATGTGCCATTATTTGAGTGCCAAGTAGAAGCCAGAGACTGTCATATTCGAGGGGAAAAAAAGTAAGTCAGGCATGCTGAAACTTTCTTGTCAATTTCAGTTGGCCGTAAAGGATCATTAAAAGATTGACTAATTGGACAAACTCCTGAAGGAGGATAGAGAAAGAAAACAAATAAAGAGCTTTTTTTTTTTCGAATCTCAGGACACATTTTGATATTGCCTTTTCCAACTAAATCCTCTACCCCAAAACAGACAATGGTAACACAGAAAATGCTGGACAATCTCAGCTGCTGTGACAGTGGAGAGAGAACGGAGCTAACATTCCAAGTCTGGATGACCCTTTGACTCAGATTCCAGCATCTGCAGTAATTTGCTTTTATTCTGTTTTTATTATAATAGTAAAAAAGATCCCTCTTAACAAAGAATCCACTGGTCCATTAGAAGATTCTTATCTAACAGATCTCAGTGCTCTACTAAACTCTATCTCCGTGTCAAGCAGATAACCTAATTGCACATAAAAGCATCCTTTGGTCTTTGCTCTCACCGTCTAAAACTCTAAATAACCATCAGGCGAGCTTGTACGTTTATCATGCAAACACATACATCATGCAATCAATGTATTGCAATGAATGAGAATCCGGGTCATATTCTCCCCAGTTAAAAATGCAATATTGAATAAGCTGACAGCAACATTACAAAATGAAAATGTGTAACATGGTTATTTTCAAACTCAGGGTCACAGCCCATGGGTGGGTCACGGGTGGGTGTCGGGAGGGCCGCAGGGCCATCGGTCATGGCGTTCCCGATCATGGGAAGAAGTGCGCAACAGCCACAGCCAGCTTTTAAAATTGCCGGCCGTGACCTATTTTCAGAATGCCGGATGCCCCATGCATGCGTGCCCCCTCAGCGGTATGCAGGCTCGGAGACCAGCAGGGCAGACCGCCTCCTCCAGACATCAGCGTGCTGATGTGGGCGCAGATTTCTTTTTCAATCAATGGAGTCTTCCCGCCAGAAGCAGCGGCAGAAAGCAGGTCACTGGCCCGCACACTGACATCACGTGCTCTCTGCACAAGAGAGTTTCCTTCATTCTGAGTTGCCAGAAAGCAAGCAATCGGACTGAAAAATTGAAAATGGATTATTTCATAATAAGGAAGGGAGGGCCAGAGACATAAATAGGCAAGGATCTCACAACTGAATTTGCTGGAGAGAGCTTCCAGGAGAGCTGTGCTGGTGTGAGCTCCAGGGCCTCTGATGAACAATCCATTAAGAAGTAGCTGAAATCGGAACAAAGTAATATAAAGATGATTTCTTGAGGCGTGGCTTTATTAATTGTGCCAATTCAAATCAGGATACAATGCCCATGTGTGTTATGTGTTGGGAAGTACTGACAAATGAAAGTTAAAAACCCTCAATACTTCAAAGGCATTTGAAGCATGGCGAGTTTGAGTACAAACCTTAGACTGCAGTGAGAACATTTTTTTTAATAAACATTTTATTGAGGTATTTTTGGTATCGTAACAACAACAAAATAAACAATATACATGAAACCATAAACATAGTGCAAAAGCCATTTACCTTTCGTACAGGTCCCACCCTTAGTGACCCCCTACTCTAATCTAAACTACTCCCCCCGCCCCCCCCCCCCCCCCCCCCCCCCCGGTCTGCTGATGATTAATTTTCCACAAAGAAGTCGACGAACGGTTGCCACCTCCGGGTGAACCCTAAATGTGACCCTCTCAAGGCGAACTTGATTTTCTCCAAACAGAGAAAGCTAGCCATGTCCGATTGCCAGGTCTCCGACTTCGGGGGCTTTGAGTCCCTCCATGCTAATAGTATCCGTCTCAAGGCTACCAGGGAAGCAAAGGCCAGAACGTCTGCCTCTTTCTCCTCCTGGATTCCCGGGTCTTCTGACACCCTGAAAATCGCCACCTCTGAACTCAGCGCCACCCTTGTTTTTAACACCATGGACATGACGTCCGCAAACTCCTGCCAAAATCCCCTAATCTTTGGACATGTCCAAAACATGTGGACATGGTTCCCCGGTCCTCCCGCACATTTTGCACACCTGTCCTCCACCCCAAAAAATCTGTTCATCTGGGCCACTGTCATGTGAGCCTGGTGATCTTAAACTGTATCAGGCTGAGCCAAGCACATGATGCGGATGCGTTGACTCTACTTAACGCGTCTGCTCATAGACCATCCTCTATCTCACCTCCCAGCTCCTCCTCCCAATTGTGCTTCAGGTCCTCGGTCTGCATCTCCTCCAACCCCATAAGCTCCTTATAAATGTCTGAGACGCTCCCTTCTCCTACCCACCCTCTGGAAACTACCTGTCGTGATTCCCCCTTAGCGGTAGGAGCGGGAAGGTTGGCACCTGTTTTCAAAGGAAGTCCCGCACCTGCAGATACCTGAATTTGTTTCCCCTGGCCAATCCAAACATTTCCTCCAACGCCCTCATACTCGGAAAGTTCCCCTCTATGAACATATCCCCCAACCTCTCAATCCCCGCTCTCCGCCATAACCGGAACCCCCGTCCATACTCCCTGGAGCAAAGTGGTGATTATCACAGATTGGGGCCCAGACCGATGCTCCCACTGCTCCCATATGCCTCCTTCATTGGCCCCAAACTCTCAGGGCCGCCACCACCACTGGACTGCTGGAGTACCGTGCCGGTGGGAACGGCAGAGGCACAGTTACCAACGCCCCCAGACTGGTGCCCTTATATGAAGCCACCTCCATACGCACCCATGCCGACCCCTCCCCCACCACCCACTTCCTGATCATGGCTATATTAGCCGCCCAGTAATAGTTGCTAAAATTTGGCAGTACCAGCCCGCCCTCTGACCGACTCCACTCAAGCATTTCCTTCCTTACTCGTTACTGGCCCTTCTTGCCCGCCAAGACGAAGCCCATGATCACTCTGTTAACCCACTCAAAAAAGGACCACGGAATAAAGATGGGGAGACACTGAAATGCAAATAGGAATTTCGGAAGGACTGTCATCTTCACCATTTGCACCCTCCTAGCCAGAGACAATGGAAGCGTGACCCATCACCTGAAAATCGTCCATCATTTGGTCCACTAGCCCGGCCAGATTCAATTTACCCAGCCGTGGCCATTCCCGCGCCACTTAGATGCCTAGGTACCTAAAGCTTCCCTCTACTAACCTAAACGGCAGCTCTCCCAGTCGCCTCCCATGTCCCCTCGCCTGGACCACAAACATCTCACTCTTTCCCATATTAAGCTTATACCCCGAAAGCCGGCCAAATTCCCCTAGAATCCTCATGATTTCTTCCATCTCCTCTATTGGGTCCGAAACGTACAGAAGCAGGCCATCCGCATAGAGCGAAACCCTGTGCTCCACCCCCCCCTCCCTTCCCGGACCAGTCCTTTCCAGCCCCTCGAGGCTCTCAGAGCAATTGCCAACAACTCTAAAGCCAGCGCAGACAACAGTGGGGAGAGAGGGCATCCATGTCTCGTCCCCGGTGCTGTCTAAAATAGTCCGATGTTGTCCTATTCGTCCGTACACTTGCCACAGGAGCCTGATACAGTAACCTGATCCTGCCAATAAAGCCCCGCCCGAATCTGAACCATCCCAGTATCTCCCACAGATAGTCCCATTCTACCTGATCAAAAGCCTTTTCTGCATCCATTGCGATCACTACCTCCACCTCCCTACCTTCCGAAGGCATCATGATCACATTTAACAGCCTTCTTACATTGGCCACCAACTGCCTGCCCTTAATAAACCCCGTCTTCTGGTCCTCCCCAATAACGTCCGGAACACAATCCTCGATCCTGGAGGACAAGATTTTGGCCAGCAACGTGGCATCTACATTCAACAGGGAGATTGGCCTATAGGACCCACACAGCTCCGGGTTCTTGTCCCGCTTAAGAATCAGCGAAATTGTTGCCTGTGACATCGTCGGGGGCAGCACCCCTGTTTCCCTTGCCTCATTGAACATCCTCAACAACACCAGCCCCAATATCCCCGAGAACATTTTATAAAACTCCACTGGGTACCCGTCCAGACCCAGGGCCTTACCTGCAGTGAGAACTTAAATAATCAGTTGAAGTTCTAAGCAGAAATGTAACATTGAATTACAATGAAGTGAGATTGTGAAGACCAAGCAGGCTCAGGTAAGCAAAAAATGGTGTGTCACAAAGGTTGATTGGCGTGGGTCACGATGATTGGTCGGTGTGGGTCCCAAAGGTTGGTCGGCATGGCTTGCGAAAGTTGGCTGGTTGGTGGTAAAAGTGGGTCCCGAGAAAAAAAGTTTACAAAATACTGGTGTAATAGGAACTGTCTGCCCATTTTACATATAGAACAATGAACAAATAACAATATAGTATAAACTAGAAAGAGTGCAGAAAAGATTGACTAGGATGTTGCCGGGACTTGATGGTTTGAGTTATAAGGAGAGGCTGGATAGACTGGGACTTTTTTCCCTGGAGCGTAGGAGGCTTAGGGGTGATCTTATAGAGGTCTATAAAATAATGAGGGGCATAGATAAGGTAGATAGTCAACATCTTTTCCCAAAGGTAGGGGAGTCTAAAACTAGAGGGCATAGGTTTAAGGTGAGAGGGGAGAGTTTCAGAAGGGCCCAGAGGGGCAATTTCTTCACTCAGAGGGTAGTGAGTGTCTGGAATGGGCTGCCAGAGGTAGTAGTACAGGCGGGTACAATTGTGTCTTTTAAAAAGCATTTAGATAGTTACATGGGTAAGATGGGTATAGGGGGTTATGGGCCAAGTGCAGGCAACTGGGACTAGCTTAATGGTAAAAACTGGGCGGCATGGACTGGTTGGGCCGAAGGGCCTGTTTCCATGCTGTAAACTTCTATGATTCTATGATTCTATGATTCTATAGTACAGGACAGGCCCTTCGACCCTCCAAGCCTGCACCGGTCATGATACCACCCTTGGCCAAAACCAATGTTCAGATTTCTTTATAATTGATGTTAATGGAAAGGTAATCTGGACACAGTGTAAAATGTTAGGGAAGAGTAGGTTCCCCAGCATTTGAGAAAGAATTGGTGTTTTCATTGCTTTATTGTTCAATAGATTTCACTTATTGATTAAATAGGCTGCACTATAGACTTAAAGGGCATACAGGTGGCACTGGGTGAGTTGATGGAGAATTAATTACTGCACAGAATGAATCTGGATTTGAAGAAGTCAAGATTTACTTTCTAGTCTTATTGGCAGAGTTACCCTTGGAACTTAACATAAAATGGGCTGCTAATTCACTATGAACCCATTTTGTGCCATTCGTAATGACAAATTTCACTCTATTCATGTCCTTCTCAGATATTCTCACGCTGTGACCAGAAATTACATGCTGCTGTTGAAGTATTTAATATATTTCTCACATTATTAGTAACTCAGAATCATACCCCATGTAGACTAATATTTCCAAATTATTTTGATTGCAATTTAAGCCTGAAAATCCACAACTGATCAATATGACAGAGTGAATGTAAAAGTTAATCTGACTGTTCAACAGACCTTCAACTCATCGGCCAGAATTTTACGAACAACAGGTGGGACAAGGAGTTTGTAAAATTGGGCACCATGATAATGGCATTATACCCATTGCCTGCATCCCTGTTCGCACACATGTGATCCTGGTCCCCACACCCACCTCACCAAGACTTGCCAACCCGTAAACCCTGGCTTTACTTGCAAGGCCAGACGTCATAGTTCCTTTTCTTTGGGGCTTACTGCAATCCCAGAAGTGGCCACGGCTCCCGATTGTGCTGCTGGGATAAGTCAGCTGACAGCCACTTGATAGTCCAGAAGCTTTCCATCGCGTGGCCTGTCCCAAGCCAATTATGGGCCCAATGGCCATTGAATGGCTGTGGCGCGAGCTGATGGCATGCAGGTGGGTTCACCGCTAACGCTGGGGAAGGTGTTGGGGGAGGAGGAGGAGGAGGGGGAGGGGGAGGGGGAGCGGGAGGGGGGAGGGGGAGGGGGAGCAGGAGGGGGATCCCACCCACCCTGCCTAAAATTGTGCCCGCTAATACAGCAATATTTTCATTTTGTCATATAATTTTATATGAATTCACTTGAAATTTGCTAAATAATCATTACCTTTCCTTGTTGGCATACATGATGTATATTTATAAATTTCAAATGAGAAAATAACTCATTGTATGTTAATTTTCATATCACTTTGAATGCCATTAATGCATTTCTACTAGGAATTAAAGCACTTTTTTCTGTAATACTATTTCTGAGGGAAACCTGTTGACTGCTTTGCCCAAGACCCAAAATGCTTCAGCTTTACAGAAAGTTTGAAAAAGATAGATTTTGTACCAATCTGTCTTGGTCACAAATGCCAAGACTCCATTGTCACAATCAGTACATTCCTCAACTCAGTTCGTACGTTCTTCTATCTTGGAAGTACCGTGTTCAACAACCCATGCTGGATGATGAAATCAGCCATCATCTGGCAAAAGCAAGATCAGCATTCACCAGGCTTCCCATTTGGAGGGAGCATGGAGTTTGTTACAAAACAAAGGTTAAAGTCTGCCAGATAGTGGTTTGCACACCACTTGTCTATGGCTCTTGAGGCATGGGCAAGCTACCGGAATGACACAACGCTAAAGGCACATTACAACTTTGCTGCTTAAGATCCATCTATAACATCACGTGGTAGGACAAAATCCCCAACACCAAAGTTTTTGCCACAAATATGGTATTGGGAATGTGCTTATCAGAGTTCAACTTCGCTGGATTGGCTATATGGAAGATTCCCACATACCAAAGGCAACATTCCAAATTCAGTTGAGCTTGGGAATCCGCAACAAAAGATGTTACCAAACTTACAAGCAAAGACCTTTTGAAAGCCAATCTCAAAGTCTTCCATGCGAAACAACATCCTTGGACAGATCTAATTGTGTCTGTCATTAAGCTATCTCAACATTTGAACAGGACAGAGTCAGATCACTGTAGGATAACCAAGCATGTCATAAAACCAATGTTTTTACCCACTCATCTAAAAATGACTTCATAAATATAATATCTGGAAATCCAGATTTGGTTTTACAGTGCATATGAGATGACATCAACGCAGATGATAAACAACTGGTCTACGAGCTGAACACTCAACCATCAAAGCTAAGAGGCAATCCATCTCTTCTGTCGTATCTTTTTTTCCCTTTATTACCAGCTTAGTCCTTTCCCCTCCTTCTGAAGTCATTCACTCATACTGGGATACAGTTTCACTGTACTAGCAGCTCTCAAGTACCTCATTCAAAGTATGATCATTTATTTGTGAACCTTGACAACAAATGCTGTCAGATTAGTCAATCACACCACGCCCATCCCATCCTCAATTAACATCCACAGTTATGCACCTCCACCAGGGATGGGAACGATAACCAATTTTCTCTTCCCTAACCAAGGGATGGGTGAGATCAACGGAATCAACCCAGTGATTAATTCTGTGATGCACCTTGCCGAGATCAGCTAGTTCAGCAGTGAATACTGATCAGAGAATTTTTGATTTCTTTGACTTAGCACTGGATTAACTTTACAAGAGTGGGACTTTGGAAACTGATGTGTGTTATGAAAATAAGAACCAACAATTAAAATTGGCCAGGTTTGCTTCCCTTCTGGCTTCTGAGTATGCCATCTATTTTAGGCCACTCACAAACCAGTTCCTCCCCAAATAAAATCTCAAAAGCAACCAAGTCAAAATGTGAACAGTGAGCAATTTACATATTTCAAAAGCACAAATCAAATTACTATCAAAATTATATAGTCTAACCCCCAAATTCAGCTTTATTTTATAACTGCTTATTGTTTTCCTTATCAAGGTTCTTCCCTGCCCTAACATAATGAATGGTTATTGTCACATGCCTTGACAGCACCAGCCACTCACCAGTGTCTAACCAAAGTGATCCGCACAAGCCACTTCTAGCAGAAACCTCTGGCTAAACGTATTAAGACCATGAATATAGAACTCATAGTGCCATCATAATTAAGTTCAGCTAATTCCTCACTCCTTCTGTTATATTACGTAATGAGTAATATGAAATAAACTAGTGAGTTCTTTTACTTCAATACTGAACAAGTAAACAAACAAATATCTATAGATTAAATAAGATAATGCTATTTCCCAAGATCTGTAACTTCTTCTCTCTCTAGCTGATTCCCTTCTGTAATCTCCACATTCCTAACACACTCTCCCCTAGGAAAGAGCGGGAAAACCTTTTTATAGGTCTTGGCAGTGTGGCCATCTAGTGATCATTTGCCTGTACTTGCTTAACATTACTTGATCATGTATTACTACATACAGAGATCACTACACCTTCTGTATCAAAAAGCCAAGCTATTCATTCGCTAAGGCTGTGGATTACCAGGAGAATTGTATATTTGCTCTCAAAGAGCTGCATTTTTAAAAATATTAAACTTTATCCCACATGTTCATTTCGAATTGTAATCTTGAGAGTGATATCTAAACATCTTTTAACTGAGTTAATCCAACATCCAGCATTTACATTTGTCCAAGGTTCTCCCAATCAGTGCTCTGCCCTTTGCTCATTTAAATACGCTAAAAGTAATAACTCAATACCCACCGAATATAATTAAAAATAAACTGCTCAAACTAAATTGTGTGGTATTGTATTTAAACTTTGTGGAGTTTTATAAGGGACTTTGTTCTGTTGCAAGTTATTGGTCATAAAAATTAGAATGATTTTGCCCAGAAAGTGAAATATTCTAAAAATTAAAGTGACAAACATTTTCATCTTTCAACATGAAGGGAGAATTTTCTCTTAGTTTTCTAAATGATTGTGTCCAACAAGCAGGTAAGAATCTCATGATCTGTATAAACAGGCAAAAACATTAATATCAGTCGCCTTACCTTTGAGATCTTGGAATGCAATGCATCATCATAACCATACATCATTTAACCAGCATAAAGCTTCAGCAACAAATAAAATTCCACTTTTCCCATATACATAAATGACCATTAATTTTATATTTTTTAATTATCCCAAAGAAAACAAAACATTTTGTACCTTTAATTTTACCTATGGAATTGATGGAATGGTTCCATGAAGTAAGCATATTTGAATAAAAAGAGAGAAACAATTTATAAGTTTCATGGTTATATGTAAATGCAACTAATTATAGCAACAAAAATATATTTAATATGTAAACATACAGGTGTAACATGATTATATTGTGATGGAAGCATGAATTCCATGTTATGAAGGGAATTTTCTGTTTGAAAGTTTATGTATTCAAAACACCTGGAGATCCATGATTTAACTGACTCAACTTAAAAGGGACATTGAAAGTAAGTGGAGGTGAAAATTATGTGGTTGACTTGCTTGCAAAACCATTTCTCCAGCATTCCAACAGCCTGGGCAGGTGCATATAACACACTTTCAATCAGCCATGCATCTCTGTTTATGGTTTAAGCACACTGTTGCACACATGTTGCAATAAAGTGTGACAATTTAATCACACTCCAAGGTAAGAGCAGGCACTAATTAGTGACAATACCACCTGATACATAAGCAAGCATAATCGGAACATCTTGACTTCAAGCACTCCAAACTAGCTGTACACTCAAAGATAATTTTAACATTGCTTTAATTACTTTTAACACTTGACATTTTCACATTAATTGTTCTCACTTTTTCCTAATTTGCACAAAGACAAAGACAAAGCAAAAAGCTTGACTCGAGTGCAAAAAGAAAAGAAGGATAAAGAAAGACAGATTTTCTTGAAACAGCCAAAGTGGAGGTATAAACTTTTGTAGAATTATTTCTAGAGAAAGTTTAAAGACAACTACTAATGGGGGGGGGGAAGAAGGAAGCACAGTGGAAAAAAGGAATGGAACCCATACCTTGGTCGCCCATCATCAGGTGCGCCAGACCTTGAAGGGAAACAAGAGCACAGTCAGCAAAGAACAAGGGCATGTGGGAAGGTATTGTCACAATGACAAAAATGTTTTGTGACAGACATCTGCTTTGTATTAGATGTCTTTATTGCAGGGAAATAAAAAAGCATTTTTCAACCACAGGTTGTAATGCATTGGGACAAGGTCAGAAGAATGAAGGAATGATTCCGATAGCATTGGATATTTCTGAGATTTTCTACATACATATAATTTGCATTAAAGAGAACTGAGGTCCCTAAAGGTAATTTTGTAACAGGACCACCCTTCTGCCCTACATAACATGCCAATTGTTTCAATAAGTTGTTTGTCTGTTCCAGAAATGTGTATTTTCAGGAACATTTTCATCATGATTAAGGTTAAAAATATAAAATAGAAGCATTGAGTAGAGATGTTATAAACAGCATTTACTTTCAAATTGTTTTATATCTTTCTGCTTTAACTTTCTTCAGAATGTTGCCTTGTGTCAATTTGAATAATTTTACATCAATTAGAACTCAAAACCAGACTGGTACTGGAGTCATATTCAATTTAAGAAGCAATTTTGTCAAAGAAGCAAATTTATTTTTGAAAAACAAGTACAAAATGGTGTCATCCAGCTTTCCATAAAATTTGAACTCATGCTGAGATAGGTAAAATAACAAGAATTAGTTTGTCTTGTTTGATAACATTAGCATTATTTAAGTCACTGTTTTTAAAGGTGAACTAAACATAGATCAAAACATTTACAGCTTAGAACAGAAGATTGGTAGTAGCAGATCAAATAACCATTGTATATGCCATATATAATGATCCTTTCAACTGGTTAATGGCAAAGAAAATGGATAGTCACTGATCTACAACTGCCAATTTTGAATCCAGCAATGAACGTTAATATCTGTGCCCTAGATTTGAATTTAAATATTTGACATGCTCATGCAAAAAATGTTTCCAGTATCTAGGATTGTTGAAAATTATGAGTTGATATTAAAAACTAATTTTAGTTTTAAATAGATATGAACCAAAGTACAGTTAAGAACAAATTTGGCAGTTTCTATTCCAGGAAAACTATGACGATTGGAAATGTAATGTTGAAAAATTATTTACCTTTTGGGTTAACTTCTAATTTAATAACCTGGTAGGAAATGCTGAGTGAAGCCAAGAACTATGACTGACTGAAAATGGTAATTGGTGGCAAATCAGACAAGTGTTTAACCTTCCAACATTGCTGTCTCAACTGACAGGAAGCATCCCTTTACTGTAAAACTGGTCGGCAATAAACCACTGCTAGGTACCAAATTAGTTCTCGCCAGATTTCTTTTGGCGGGGTGAGGTGTGGGGGGGGGGGATGAGGGGGTATAACCCATGAAGTTGTTACTTGCTAAAAATACAGGAGCAAATATTTGTTTCTTTCAAGAGTGGTTTATCATTTCTAGAATTTCATCAGAAAGTTACATTTGTATGAAGAAAATGTTATCAATAGCTTCTTAATGATTTCCAAAGATACTTTTGAATGCTAATGTGGTAATATTAAGAAGGCACATTCATTCAATAATTGCATAATGCAATTGATGAATGAAATGCAATCTCCAAGAGGCCAACAGGTAATTTAAGTGACTGATTATGGTTGAATATATATAGGACTGGATTCTGTGTTTGGGAGACAACCGCCAGGGCTGAATTGCACCTGATTTGCGTTCATGCTGGGAGTGTAAATCAGGCAACGATTCCCAAATCTTAGTCATGCAAATTTTTGCAATGTGATGATTGCGAGAGATTCCCTCGGGAATCCCGCAATCAGGCCGCCATTTTGAGGTTGGCCGATAGTGAGGTCCTGTGGCTACCCCCACTCCCCGATTCTCTGGGTCATCCCCTCCCCTCCCAGTGCTTTTCATCCATCTCCCTTCATCAGAGTTACTTTTAAGTGGTTAGCTGTAAGCCTAACAGAAAGCACTTAACTCTCTGATGTGGTCCAGGAGCTGTCAGTCAACACTTGATATTTATAAACATTGACTTAGTTTCACAGCTGACCACTTCAAAGTCACTCAACGGTGAAGGGAGATGAATAAAGCAATGCTGACAGCTGCATGTGTATGGAAGCTGCCAATCACAGCTTGGTAAAATCAATATCAAAAAGAAATGAACGAATGGCTTGCAGATCAGAGATCTGAGGGGGGTTGAATCCAGCTGGCTGTTGTTCTCTTTCCAGGAATTGACAGGTGCTGCTTCCTCTGCCTGAGCCAGCAGGTGTATTGACAAGGTTGGTGTCAAAGTAGTGATTTGTTTCACTGCCTCTGCCTGAACTGCTCTTTAGCTTCCAGACATGGGTCTCTCTTCTGTGGGGCTCCCAGACAATTGATGGTGTTCCAGACAGTGGTATCTCTTCTGGGAGTGGGATTCCAGAGAGGGGTCTCTCTTCTGGGGAGGGGGGGGGGATTCCAGACAGGTATCTCTCTTCTGGTGGGTCTTGGGAGGGGATTCTCTCTATTTAAGGGGTTTCTGGGGGGGGGGGGGGGGGGGGGGGGGGGTTGGTGGTGATGAGGACGGTGTCTGGTGGGGATGGAGTGGGCAAGTCTTGCATTGTGGGGGAGGGTGGCCCTGCGATTGACTTTGGGGGCAACTTTCTTGTTACCCCCGTGGCCCACCGTGAGATCCACCATGTCATGACATGCTTGTCAGGACCTGCATCAATTCTTGCCCATGTGATTCTCAACCCAGAGGACTGGAGAATCAGAAGGAACTAGAGAATATTATGCCCGGCCTGTTAATAGGATGCAACTGGGTCATCATGACCCAGTTGCATCCTCTCACGCCAGTGGGGTACTGGAGCATCGGAAACGGATCAGCACCGTATTTTCCCCAGCGCTGGATTCAGCTGAATCAGGAAACTCTGCTACCGGCAACGGGGAATCCAGCCCGAAGTTTTTTCATTTGGCATATTTTTTCATGAACTACATTACTGTTTTGATGTAGACAAATCTGAAATAGGAATATATGTTGCTCAGAAAATGTCTGTGGTTTGGATATCCGTGCAACTGACAAGTATTTACACTGAGACAACAGAGAATCTTACTTATTAATTTTTCATACCTAAGGATGTGTAGTGTTCAGCATTGTAATTAAAATGCCATCGTTTTCACCCTTATTAAAATGTCATAATCCGGCTCAAGACTAACATTGTAAACATTGTTTTCATCAATTAAGCAACTTTAAAATTTAGTTTACATCAATAATGGAGCTTATTTTAATAATGGAAAAGTGATTGCAACAACTCATTGAAGTAAGTGAAATGCATTTGTTGCTAAGATGCACTGAAATGTTTTAATGACGATTGCATAAAAGATGTATAATATTGCAAGCCGGTTACAGATTAAGTCAAACGTGTGTATATTTAGCGTTTAACTATACAGAAACACAATTTTGTCATATTTTGACCATGTGTCTACTCATTTGGGAAAGCACCGTGTAGCCCGCTGGCTGCCCTGCTGGTTTGTCCCACAATAAGTTTTGACACACAGTCAAAAAAAACCCAAGGAGGCAGCCCCAGGACGTTGCCCCACCAGCAATCTTGGCTCTTGACAGAGGGTGTCCCGCTGTCAAAGAGATAATGGGCGGAATTTTCCCCAAAAATAACTAAGTGTCATTTCAGTCACGGAAATTGGTGCAGCTGCCACAATTCCCATCTGATTTTCCCATTTAAGTCATTTTTTTGGAGGAGTACATGATTTGCACTGACATCGAAAGGGGAGGGGGCTAAATCTGCCAGTAGACCTGGCTCCTCAGACATCGGGGCCCCCCTAGTGCTACAGAGCACCCTCCCCCCTTTCTCACCAACATCAGGCTGCCTTCCCTTTCTCGCCACCAGTATCAGCGCCCAACCCCCACCAATCGCCGGCATCAGGCCCCCTTGAATTGTATGGCAGGAATGCTGTTACGTCACTGACGGGGCTTAGGGACAATCAAGTCGGAAATTCTGCTGGCGTAAATGCGATTTTGGGATTTCCACTTGATTCTCCGCCCCCTCCGCCATTCCCGCCCGCCGAAAACAGAGGCAGAAAATCCCTCCAATGTTTTAGCCATTACCTACGTTTCAGATATTTCTAGTGATACATGTGCATGACCTGTGGTAGCCTTTGTTAAATAGGCCACTAAACACTGAGGAATAGAAAGCGTGATTTAACGGGAAAATTTCTAAGTGTCATTTTGTGCACGATTGGCAGGGTGTTTCTCGACGGCTGCGTTGGTGAGTTCACAGCCCGTATTTAATGAGGGGGTCAGAGGACCAGCAGCAGGGTTACTAATACTGCCTGGGAGGCAGTGACAGGGGCTGTCAGTGTGGGCAGCATGACAAGGAGGAGCTGATCAATGCCGGAAGACCACAGACCTCCAACGAGCTGCAAGGTTAAGATGCCACCTCTCTCGGCATCAGTTCTACCTGCCACCCTTCAAATTCCCAACCCAAACCCCCACAAATCACTGGCTGACACCTCGCACCCTCCCCACATCCAGTCATCGTGTTTCCTCCTCAGAACCCATGGGAACCCACCGGCACAACCCCTTCATGTCCAGTTGTGGTGCCCACACATGCCACATGCTCGAGACAACCCCTGACCTATCAAGCCCACAATACTCTCTCTTTATCCGTGCAGGAAAAGATAGCTCATAATAAGCGTGAAAGGGCCAAGGCGGAGTACCAGATATTTGAGTCCTCACCCTATGGCGAACGGGCTCTGGAAATCACATGTTGACCGAGGAGAGAGCAGTCACTGACTGAGAGCAAGGATGACCTGCACCAGAGAGGTGAGGATTCACTGCTCCTTTATCTAGATGACCTGTCTCAAGTGAGTTGTTCATGTCAGATAAAATGATCCTTCCCTCTCATGACCACATGTCCATTGTCTCGCAGGATCTCCATCTGATGGGGCCGGGCCATCCGGAGTCATTCCTCTCCCCGCCACCCAAGAAA
Organism: Scyliorhinus torazame; assembly: GCF_047496885.1. NCBI lineage: Eukaryota > Metazoa > Chordata > Chondrichthyes > Carcharhiniformes > Scyliorhinidae > Scyliorhinus > Scyliorhinus torazame. The sequence continues at coordinate 321,190,230 of NC_092707.1, read as the reverse complement.
TCACCTCAAGAGGAAAGCTCCAAGGAGACCACCATCGAACTCTCCACCAGTGAAGAGATGCACACCTCAGTGGGTGACATTAGTGGACAGGCTTCTGGGGCACAATCTGGTGAGCACCACAAAGTTGCTGATGCATATCAGGTGGAGACAGTAACGTCCAAGGGAGACAGCAGTTGGAGGGCTGCTGGATCCCAGGACTCTGCTGGATCCCAGTCACATGTCGAGCCTCCGGGCAAGGTTATCCATAGCTGATGAAGGTGACAGGACACAGCCATGAGATTCAGGAGGGGATATCAGTGATATTCTAGTGAGTGCATAGCCGATTTGAGGAGTCCCAAAGGCTCCAGATGCTGGAATGATGCTGACAATGCTTGGCACTGGGGCCAACACTGCTAGGATGGTACCGTAGTGGAAAACCTGGAGCACGACATCAGCATCTTGAGTGGTCATGCCCAAGGCATGGCTCAGTCTGGGATGACCATGGTTGAGGCCTCAACATCATATCCCAGTCGCTGAGAGACATGTCCCAGTCACATGTGGATATTGCCAAGACACTGCAGAGCATGGCCCAGTCACTGAGGAACATCGGTGTGGGCATCGACACCATGGTGTAGACAATGGGGTGCCGCCAGAACTCTGGAGCTCATTCCAGCTATCCATCCCTCCATCCCAATGGAGATACCCAGGGCCCTACGGTTATTGTCAAGGAGGAGGAAACGCTGGAGGCTACCCAGGACCTGCCACCGATGATGGGTTCAAGTTCTTGCAAATCCCCTGCTTCTGACACTGGCGATCTCAAGGGCAGGGGCAGAACAGGAATGCATGACGATGCCTGTGATAACAGTAAGGCTGAGGCCTTCCAGCTCCAGGTCTCCAGTGGATGTCCGCCAAGGGCATCAAATACCAGAGGGCACACAAACCTGCAGGCTGCCTTGACCTCTGATGTGCACCATATGGATACACCTGGACGCAGTAGAAGACTGAAAGATCAAGAGAGGGGATCACTGAGTGGGCACTGGGGAGGGGGCATCATCCGTAGCTGGGGCATTAGAAATGTCAAGGGCGGGATTCTCCGGTCTCCCACTCCAAAATCGTGTTCGGCGATCAGCCGGAGAATCCACGTTGGTGCCGAAATCAGGGGCAGTGCCACCTTTGTGGTGCTCCGCACCCTCCAAAACGGCATACTCTAGGAGTACACCGCACGCCGTCGGGACGGCCTCAGGACATTACCTGAGGCCTTCCCTCCGATGCTCCGCCCCGGATGGGCCAAGTTCCCGATGGCGTGGGTCACTCATGCTATTTATTTTCGTGAACCCGGCGTGGCAGTTGCGGACTGAATCCAGCGCCGCCACAGTCGGGTGGGAGCCGTTCCGCTGGCAGGGAGGGGGTTTGGCGGGGGCTGGGGGCACTGGGGGGGATGGTCCGGGGCTAGCGAGCCTGGCCAAAGGGGGGCAGTTTTTGGCATACCGGGTCCGCACACGGCTGGCGGTATGTTGCACGGCCTCTGCAGACCGCCGCCATGCGCCTGCTCGGCCATGGACCCAGCAATTCTTCAGCCGTATCTGCAGCTAGGGCCAGGAGCTCTATGCTGCGTGCCTGCTAGCCCCCCACCAGACAGGGGATCAGTGACCGTTTTGCGCCATTTTTTCAGACGTAAAACGCCACCGTACCCAGCCTGCATCAGCACTCAAGTCTCAGAAATGGAGAATCCAGCCCCAAATATTCGCTATTAAAACATGTTGCACCCGTTGCCCCTGATACATGTGAAGTCTCTGTCACATTAATCTTCACAGCATGTCTGCCTGCACCCCCGTTGCTCTCCACTCCTTCCAGCCCTGGACACCAAGATCAAGCACCCCTGCTGCAGACCCTATTCAGAGGTTGTGTGTGAGTGCGCTGTTCGCAGAAAGACAGTAGTCAAGACTTTGCCATAAGGGAGAAGCACCAGAGCTTACCTCACAGCAAGTAATCATCACTCTCCTGTCTTGTATATTGGCCCACTGACAGTGCCAACACAGGAGAATCACCGAAGAACAAAGGGACCTTGGCAGAAGGGCAGGTTACAAAGGCACATGGGACACTCGCTTTTATCAATCAGGGCATAGATTACAAAAGCAGGGAGGTCATAATGGAGCTGTACAGAACTTTGGTGAGGCCACAGGTGGAGTACTGTGTGCAATTCTGGTCGCCACTGTACTGGAAGAATGCTGGAGGGGGTGCAGAGAAGATTCACCAGAATGCTGCCTGGGATGGAACATTTAAGTTATAAAGAGCAGTTGGATAGGCTTGGCTTGTTTTCTCTGGAGCGAAGAAGACTGAGGGGTGACCTGATTGAGGTGTAAAAGATTATGAGGAGCTTGGACAGGGTGGATAGGGAGCAGCTGTTCCCCTTAGTCGAAGGGTCGGTTACAAGGGGATACAAGTTCAATGTGAGGGGTGGGAGATTTAGGAGGGATCTGAGGAAAACATTTTTTACCCAGAGAGTAGTGACGGTCTGGAATGCATTGCCTGGGAGGGTGGTAGAGGCGGGATGCCTCACATCCTTTAAAAAGTATCTGGGTACGTACTTGGCACGCCATAACATTCAAGGCTATGGGCCAAATGCTGGCAAGTGTGATTAGGTTGCACCACATGTGGGCACCCATACCGGCTGCCATGGGCGGGTGCCCTGGCCACTGTAGCCACCTGCCCTAGGGCTACTTGCATCGGATTGTCTAACTCTGTGCGTTTCCTGTGTTGTTGCTCCCCCCAAGAGAAGGTCATGCATAAGCGCCGGGAGCGGGAAAATATTGGAGGGGGAATGCCGGACAAGCGGCCCCTCACTGCAGCAGAGCAGAGGGTCCTGGACATGGTCAGCGAGCACAAAAACATTGCAGTCGTCAGGGTGGAGATCAGCGCCGGGCATGTTTAGCACAGTGGGCTAAACACCTGGCTTGTAATGCAGAACAAGGCAGCGGGTTCAATTCCCGTACCGGCCTCCCCGAACGGGCGCTGGAATGTGGCGACTCGGGGCTTTTCACAGTAACTTCACTGAAGCCTACTTGTGACAATAATCGATTATTATTATTATTGGAAGTGAGACCCCGCTGAGATACAGTTCCCCGTGACACGTATGTCAACCCCATCCGCATACCACCCTCACCCCCACACCATGGGTGGTGTCCATGGTAGAGGCCTAGGGGGTTCGGGGTTCGGTTATGGATCCGCATGTCCAAAGCATGGGACAATCTGTGCAGGTGGTGGCCAAGGCCCAGGACAGGGCTGCCCTCTAACAGGCAGCCATGTGCCAGAGCAACCTGGACATTGCAGCAATGGTCCTGTGCGTGGCTCAGTCATAGTGTGCCATGGCTCAGGGCATCGATGGCATTACCCAGGTGCTGACCGACATGGCGCACACCCAGAAGGAGGTGGTGCAGTCTCTGACTGATGTGGCACAGACCCAGACGTTGGTGGCACTGTCACAGCATGATGTGACGCAATCCCAGACGGAGGTGGTCCACTCTCTGAGCTCCATGGCAGCGAGCATGCAGACCTTTGTTGAGACGGCAGAGGGCCTCCACAACTGGCTGCGCCAGGTGGTGGGGGAGACTCAGGGGTTAGCTCCACATGCGCCCCCATCCCATGGAGTAGCCCGGGGCCCATTGAGCAACCCGAGGAAGGAGTAGGTGATGGGGCCCATACCGGTGACTACCGCAGGGGAGGTGCCAGAACACCGCAGCACCGATGGAATCTTGTGGTGAAATGACCAGCTCGCATACAGGGCAGCACGGTAGCATTGTGGATAGCACAATTGCTTTACAGCTCCAGGATCCCAGGTTCAATTCCGGCTTGGGTCACTGTCTGTGCGGAGTCTGCACATCCTCCCCGTGTGTGCGTGGGTTTCCTCCCACAGTCCAAAGATGTGCAGGTTAGGTGGATTGGCCATGATAAATTGCCCTTAGTGTTCAAAATTGCCCTTGGTGCTGGGTGGGGTTACTGGGTTATGGGGATAGGGTGGAAGTGTGGGCTTGGGTAGGGTGCTCTTTCCAAGAGCCTGTGTAGACTCGATGGGCCGAATGGCCTCCTTCGGCACAGTAAATTCTATGATTCTATGATCACCGAGGTGGATGGTGGAAAGTGCTACCTTGGGCAGGGTCAGATGTTGTCAAACGATGCGGGGCACCAGAGCTCATAGCAGAATGGATCGCCATCATCCTCCAACCCATGGACTAGACTTGCTGTTACTGCCAACCCAGGGGCCTGCACCCCATAGTGCGGCAGGTATGCATCATGGAGGGGAGTAGTTCTGGGGGTGGGATGCAATGTCCGTGTCCCTGGGCAGCCCTCCTCCTCCCCCAAGTAGGTGAACCTGAAGGTGATCAGAGTGTCCTGTGCGCCTTAGCCCTGGCACACACATTGTGCGGCCTCCCATGCCTGCCTGGGCCCCATGTCCTGCCCATCCTCATCCTCTCTCCCATCCTCCTCGTCAGTCGAGGCCTGCTGGTCATCCTCCTCCTCCAGCACGTCACTACTCTGCTGTGCGACGTTGTGGAGGACGCAGCCACGATGTGGTTGATCCTCCCAGTCCCAAACTGGAGAGTCCCTCCAGAGCGATCCAGGCACCTGAACTGCATCCTCAGAATGCCTTAGCACCGCTCGATCACGCTCCTGGTCGCTGCATGAGTGTCATTGTAGCGCATCTCCACGTCGGTCTGTGGCCTCCGAATAGGTGTCATCAGCCACGACCGCAGTGGTTAACCCCTGTCACCCAGGAGCCAACCTCCCAGCAAGGTGGTGCGCCTCGAACAGGCTGGGAATTGATGGTTGAGTGTGCCTGGATGAAGGCAGTGTACATACTGCCTGAGAATCGGACGCAGATGTGCATGATGAGCATCTGATGGTCACGCACAAGCTGAAAATTCATCGAGTGGAACCCCTTTTGGTTTAGATAGAGGGGCCTGTCATTGGCAGGTGCTCGTAGGGCGGCATGCATCCTGTCGATTAGCCCCTGGACCCGGGGCATCTCAGCGATAGCGTCAAACTCTGCAGCCCAGGCATCCTGGTGGGCTCGGTCCACATTGAAGTGGATGTATTGAGCCGTCAGGGCGAATAGGATCTCCGTGACATTGCAGTTGCACCTGCGTACTGAGTCAGCGCCTGGAAGGACCCCATGACGTAAAAGTTCAGGACGGCCATCATCTTGACAGCTACCTGGAGCGGGTGTCCTCCCCCATTCTCCTGTGGTGCTAGGTGCACCATGATCACAAATTTATGTTGCACTATCACCCTGCTCAGCCGGAGTCTTCAACGGTATGTCCGGTCTGGCAGGTCCTGAAATGACAGACACTGCCTGTACACGCGAGGACTCATGTGGCACCTCCTTTGCACCTCCTCCTCGACCTGTTGGGAGTCCGTCTCTCCGTCCTCCATGGCTACCTCCTGTTCCTCTGCGGCAGGCTCCACTGCTGCAGCTTCCTCCCTCTCGAGCAGCTCCAGCTCGTACAGCTGCAGTGCATGCCCAGGGCTGTGACGACCAGGAGGAAGGCCACCATTGCTGGTTGAATTTCAATATCCATTGTCTGCAGGGGGTGAAGGGCCGACATGTTTGCATGGTGCATATCTCACGCCCAACCAGGTCCCCCGGTCTATATGATGGCCCCGGTTGGCACTGCGGACTCTCTCTGCCCCTGCATGTCCCCCCCACCCCCCTCCAACATCCTGTCACCCTTGGCCCGTTGTTACCTGGCACCATGGAGGCCTTTGGTCCTGGTGCACCTCCTTGCTGCCAGATGTACCATCCACTGTCGCTGCCCATGCCAGCAGTACGCTCCATGGCCCCTTGTATGGGCTACTGTGGGCATTGCCCTTGGGTGGGCCACATGATGCCCCACTGGTGAGTGGCAGCTGGTTTGAGGGGGTTGGTATGGCGGGGGGGGGCGGTGATGGAGGGTGAGGGCTGGGGTGCAGGGGTGGGAGCACCCATGCGGCTGGTGTCACTCTGCAGAACCAGGGCGTAAGGAAAAGAAGGAAACATCAGCAGCAGCTGCCAGGCACAAGAAGCCACCAGTAGGAGCAAGCAGCAAGCACAACCTGCAGCTGTGAAGTGCTCTCAAAACTAACAAGGCAAATTCCTTATTAGCAACAGCCTTCAGCTGTGAAGCTAGAGGCTGCTCATAGTCAAAGAGAAATTAAAAAAAAAAAATTTAGAGTATAGAAATTAATTCATTTTTTTCAATTAAGGGGCAATTTAGCGTGGCCAATCCACTTAACTTGCACATCTTTCAGTTGTGGGGATGAAACCCACACAAACACGGGAAGAATGTGCAAACTGCACACGGACAATGACCCAGAGCCGGGTTTGAACCTGGGACCACGGCGCCATGAGGCAGCAGTGCTAACCACTGCGCCACCATGCTGCCCCCAGTTAAAGAGAGCTAAAGTGCCGTTCAGCATATGGCCAAGAACAGAACTCTCTCCTGGATGTTTTTCGTAGGATAGACAGGCAGCAGCTGTAGTGCCCATGTTATGGTTCTCCACAATATTTAAAGATAGTTTGAAGGCCTCAAGGTCGAAAATCCCCTTACTACCTCCACCTCCCTCCACCCCCCCACACACCCCCCCTCCCCCGCCCACTCCAGGGGCATTCCCGATCTGGAACGCTTCAGCCTGTGCCAGCTTCATGTTTTTTAAAAAAGTACTAAATGACACCTGTGTGATTTCTCACTGGGGAGCCGATTAAGTCCCAGGAGGCCGTTACATTCAAATTCAGTCTCGCTAATGAGATGGAAATTAATCAAAATTAGGGTTAACGCTATGCTCACCATATTTGGGCGAGATCGGAGCGGGCCGGTTAGAGAGCAAACTGATTAGCGTCGATGCCAAGGTTGATTTTGGCCTTTCCCAATATTTAACTGCCGTGCCCAGAGCAGTGCCAGGCACAATGCGGTGGTTAAATTGCAGCCATTGTTTACGATGCCTTTTGCATTGCCGTGATTACATTGCATAAAACAGCCACTCAACGTTATAAATATTTTGTCGGTAAACTTCCTCTGATGCTAAAGTATTCTCGTCAATTATAAATAGACCAAATTGATAAATTTAAAATATAACCAAATCGCTCCATAGCTTCATCCTTCTCTATCTCTGTAACATCCTCCAGCTCTCTGCAATCCTCTAATTCTGACCTCTTGCACATCCCCAATTCCCCGTGATTCATCATTGGCAGTTGTGCCCTCAGCTCCTGATTTGTAACTGGTAGTTTTCTTGATATCTGACTAAATTATCCTTTAAAACACTATTTTCCCCATTGTTGTTGTCTACCTGTCAGTATGATTGTATTCTGACCAGTGAGATACACAAATTCATATGTATTTCTTCCTATAGACACCAGTCCAATGAGCTGAGATAATAGAACATAGAACATACAGTGCAGAAGGAGGCCACTCGGCCCATCGAGTCTGCACCGACCCACTTAAGCCCTCACTTCCACCCTACCCCGTAACCCAATCACCTCTCCGAACCTTTTTGGTAACAAAGGGCAATTTATCATGGCCAATCCACCTAACCTGCACGTCTTTGGACTGTGGGAAGAAACCGGAGCACCCGGAGGAAACCCACGCAGACACGAGGAGAACGTGAAGACTCCACATAGACAGTGACCCAGTGGGGAATCGAACCTGGAACCCGGGCGCTGTGAAGCCACAGTGCTAGTCACTTGTGCTACCGTGCTGCTCATTTTTTCATTCATAATGAATAAATCCACTTTGCCTAATTCTGGTATGAGAACCATTTTATTATTTGTTTGTGTATTAGGAATCACATGGTGCAAAATAGGTTAAAAAAAGGTAAAAGATAGGTCTCCTGAAACTTATCTTACCAAGTCCTGTGAGCAGTTGAAAATTTACAAAATACTAGATTGGTGTCAATGAAAATTGCACTTCATGTTTCAACAGTCATAATTCATCAAGTGACGATTAACTCTGCATCTCACGTTCATTGTACAAGGAACAGAATTCCAAATGGCATAGTCAAAGACAATGGAACACATTATGTATTAATTTCTTTCTTTTTTATAAATTTAGAGTACCCAATTCATTTTTTCCAATTAAGGGGCAATGTAGCGTGTTCAATCCACCTACCTTGCACATCTTTTGGTTGTGGGGGCGAAACCCATGCAAACACGGGGAGAATGTGCAAACTCCACACGGACAGTGACCCAGAGCCGGGATCGAACCTGGGACCTCGGCGCCGTGAGACTGCAGTGCTACCACTGTGCCACCGTGCTGCCCCATGTGTTCGTTTCTAACAATTTTATAGCCAACTGAGAATTCAAGTCTCTCTGAAGCTGGCAAGGATGGGATGGGTTTGGACTGTAGCAGGGTGGTCTATATTTTATGATTCATCATTATTCACATCCTGTTGTTCAAATCCATTCATGATCCATCCCTTCCCATTTCTATTACCTCTTCCAACCCTCTGATATTTCTACAGTCCTCAAATTCTGTTCTCTTATGCCTCTTTGATTTCTTTCGGTCCATCATTAGTCACTGTACCTTGAGTTACCTTAGCCCTCTGCTCGAGAAATCCCTCCGTAAACCTCTTCATCCCTCTTCTTTAACTTCCTCTTTTCTGTCAGTCCTGAAAATCTGCCTCTTCATCCACACATGCCTTTATGTGATTCAGTGTGAACTTTTGTCTGATAATCACTTCTGTGAAGTACCATGGGACATTTTATTCCCTTAAAGTCACGATATAAATGCAAGTTGTCCTTACACAATTTAAAATTTGGCCATGCAAATCATTTTTCACAGAATGAAGCCCAATCTTCCTGTCTCCATAACGCATTGTCTTAAAGATGGATATTTAAAGGCTTTTTTGAAGACTCAATGAGATTATTAAGTGAGCTACTGATGCTTAAAGTTGAGAACATTCCACTTTTATTCCTGTTCTGTGCTGAATTAGCTAATTTCAGCCAGAGAAGCAGTAGAATTGCTACATTTGGTCACAGAATCACTAGCTTCAAATTCCAAATGACATTTTAGTCAGCCCTATTAGATTTTCTCTACCGTGGCTATCAGATAGAACAAAGGGTTGACCATGTCGAATGACACTCACATTTGAATACCCTGGCAAGATTCACAGTCAGGTTTGCACATAAAAATAAAACAATTGAGTGTTGTACTGAAGGATGAATAATCCCATGAAACCATGGGCGAGACTCCATTTCCGAGACTAATTGCTGACGCCGACGCATGTGGACTTTCACGACTGCAAAACTGGCGCCGAATTCAGAACTGGACGGGCTAGCACCAACGGCACATGGGACACAATCAATTCCAATGAAAAACGGCGTGGGATTCGCCGGGTCCGTGACTGACACTCGGGAGCCTGACAAGCTGCAGCCGCATATACACATTACAATCCCCACACACACTCATCCCAGCCAACAAGGTGGCACTGGTTGTACTGAAGTCCACTAATACAGCTGATGGGTTGGCTGGGGCCAGAGGGTACCTCGGGGGTTGGCCTGGGAGGACACCTATACGACCGGTGTGCACAATGGGCTGTCAGCAGCATGTGCAGCTGCATGACTATCTTGCCTGTTGCGGTAATGGCATTCCATGCCCACCCACCCCAATCCCACAGCCCACCTTCTAGCCACCCCCCGCTATTTCCCCCCCCCCCCCCCCGCCCTGGCAGAAGCCCCCCAGCCAGCGGCACAACTGTCAGCAAATTATAGCGATGCTGGACACTTTCCATACCCCCTTTCTCTCCCTCTGCAGCCATGACACCGGTTTCATGATTTTTAAAAGCACAAGTGAAACGCGCTATCGGGAACTCGACCCATCGCAGGTGGAGCATCGCAGAGGCCCAGGAGAATACCGGGTTGGGCTCGCTAATGGCATGGAAACGGTGTTTACTGTACGTGAGTTCGGGACCGCATTGACGCAGCTGTGGTGGTGACGGAGAATAATGATTTGGCATCAAATCAGTGTTATATTACTTGTTGTAATATATCTTACTCATTTGCTTCTTACCAAGATGCTCTTAAACTCGATGCTGATTAACACTTGTAGTTTTCTAATGAAAGCAAATAATTTATTGAGTAACTTAAATAAAAACTGTGAGTTTGTTTTCTCTCCAATACTTTTACTAGATGTTAAATAAACAAGATTAAATAAGAATAATTATGATTTACTACACTTGCACTCTGAGCTAACTCTCTCGACCTCTGGTCATATACACTATACACATAGGAACTCTGATTAAGTCTGTCTCTTATACCCCTTGTTAGTGCTGCCATCTAGTGATCACTTAGCTGTAATGGCTATACATTAGCCCCTTGTGTATATACAGATATACAGATCACTACATCCCCCTTTTTTTCTTTTATTTATTTTCTGCACTGGTGAAAGAAAATTGTACAATAAGAAATGATGATGTGAACATCTGTACAAGTTGTAACGAATTATGCAAAGCCAATTAATATTTTATTAATGAGTTCAATCTTTATAAATTTAAACGGTTGGGTTTCCTTCATCGTCTATTGGATCTTCTTAGCTGAATTTGTGTTGTGGATATTTTGATGTTCTTGTGAACGTCACTTGTTGTGAATTAAGTTCTGTGTATGAAGGGAGTCATTTAGATTCAACGTAGGAAAGACTGGTTCTGAAGTTGCACCTTCAGTCGGTCTCACCGATTACATCAAAAAAGCTCGCCCTCTGCAGACGTAACGATGTAGGATCGCAGTGCTGCTTACCTGAGTACTGTGGCTGGAGCAGACCATCCTCCTTTTTTTATAATAAATTTAGAGTACCCAATAATTTTTTTTCCAATTAAGGAGCAATTAAGCATGGCCAATCCGCCTAACCTGCACATCTTTGGGTTGTGAGGGAGAAACCCATGCAGACATGGGGAGGATGTGCAAACTCCACACGGACAGTGACCCTGGGCTGGGATTCAAACTCGGGTCCTCAGCGTCGCAGTCCCAGTGCTGACCACTGCACCACATGCCGCCACCGATCCTCGCTCTTGATTTCTCAGTCATCTTTCTTCAGTGGTTTGAGCTGAATCATGTGCTGATCATAATATTGCCTTTGTTTAGTACATTGCTCTTTGATTTTGTTGAGTACATACGAATGATCAGGATACTTGAGTTGAATTGTAGGTAACATTGTTCTGACATCTCTGTTGAAGACCAGCTGAGCCGGTGAAAGCCCTGAGCTTAATGGTGTTGCTCGGTACGATAGCAAAGCCAAGTGAATGCCGGATTGCGAAACATTTGCCTTGCTTATGAGTTGCTTGATGATGTGCACACCTTTCTCAATTTTCCCATTAGACTGTGGAAAGTGTGGACTCAAAGTCACATGATGAAAGTTGTAATGATTGGAAAACTCTGTCCACTCCCAGCTCGCGAAGTAAGGACCATTATTGGATATAACCGTGTGTAGAATCCCATGCCTCAAAAATGTTCCCTTACATGTCTTTATTACAGATGTAGACGTAAGATCCGGAAGTTTCATAACCTCAGGAAAATTTGAGAAGTAGTCTATGATGAGAACATAGTCACGACCTGCAGCATGAAACAAATCAATGCCTACTTTTGTCCACGGTGAAGTTGTTAACACATGTTGCTGAAGTGGCTCTTTACACTGTGCCGGTTGATGTTTCTGACAAGTGTCACATGCCATGATCATGTCAGTTATTTCTTTATTGATGCCAGGCCAGTGAACTGCCTGTCGTGCTCTCCTTTTACATTTCTCAATTCCGGGATGTCCCTCGTGAATCTTGTGTCGCATTTCTGATCTTAGACTCAGTGGAATAACAATTTGGTCATTGCGTAACAATAGTCCATCAACTACTATTAACTCTGTCTATGTTCTGATATTGTGGACATCGTCGCTTTGGCCAACCATGCTGGAGATGGTGCATCACCCTTAGAAAAGTTGGATCTTTTTGTGATTCTTGACAAATTTGTTGCAGCTTCTCATTAGCTTCCGGAAGATTCTCCGTGCATAACTGCATTTGAGCTTCGATATACTCCAATATACTCTGGTTGTTGTTTGTTACCAGTATGGCAGGTAACATGTGCTACTCAATTCAGTTACAGCAAAGGCTTTCGGAAGAAGGCTCAAAGTCATCCAGAAGTTTTACATAAAGTTTATTGAATAACACAACTTAAATAACTGCGTGCGCTCTTACTTTAAGCACTGTACTAGTAGAAAGGTAACAACTTTTCTATACACTACAACTAGACCTGACCACACTAGCAGCCCTGAGCTAAATCTCTGTCTTTTTTCTCCCCACAATCTAATCAGCCAAAGAGCCCTGAGGGCTGCTTGCTTCCCCCTTTATAGCCACCAGTGCTGCCCCCTAGTGGTCTTTCCATTTCCCATCAGCCCCCTCTGTACATACCCATGTAAACATCACTACATCCCCCTTTCTCACTTTTTGTTTTAGTTGCAGAGCTGTAACTACAATGGAACAAACACAGTTAGTTTCATGCACAAATACAGAACAGAGAGCAATAATTGTATCAGTCCCATGTTCAGAAGTTCAGACGGTTGGGTGCACGTCTGATTCGGGTAGACTTCCTGAGTGGGCATGGAGACTCTGAGGTTTTTACATCCAGCTGGGCACCAGCTGCTGGTGCCCCGGGATGTCGCATGATAACGTCCTGCAGATCCAACGTCGGAAATACAGGTTGAGGAGGTGGAACCTTCAGCAGGTCTCGTCGATTGCGTCGAAACAGCATACCATCATCAGACTTCACAACGTACGATCGTGGCGATACTTGTCGGAGCACCATTGCCATGTTAGACCATCGTCCACCAGGGTGTCGCAGTCTAACCATGTCATTGATCGCTAACAGATGCAGCACTTTCACATGTCGGTCATAGTGCTGCTTTTGTATGTGACGTTGGTGACACAACTTGTCCAGCACTTGCGAGTGAACTGGATCGGTGAAGTGTCACGCCGGTAGCGTTGTCCTCACATCTCGATTGAAGAGCATTTGAGCCGGTGACAGCCCTGAACTCAATGGTGATGAACGATATGATAATAGAGCCAAGTGTATGTCAGAATTCGAGTTAGTGACCTTGTTGAGCAGTTGCTTAATAATGTGTACACCTTTCTCACCCTGCCGTTCGATTGAGGAAAGTGTGGACTCAATGTCACGTGCTTGAAGTTATATTTTTTTGAGGATTCCATCCACTCCCCGCTTACAAAGGACCATTGTCGGACATGACCGATTGTGGGATGCCATGCCTCGAGAAGGTTTCCTTGCAGGCTTTGATAACTGACGCCGATGTGAGATCCGGGAGTTTCATTACTTCCGGAAAGTTGGTGTAATAATCGATGAGAAGAACATAGTGTTGACCCATGGAATGAAACAAGTCAATATCAACTTTGTCCCACGGTGACGTAGCCATCTCATGTTGTCCGAGTGGCTCCTTGCATTGTGCCGGCCGATGTTTTTCACACGTGTCACATGTGAGCACCATGTTTGTCATGTCCTCGTTTATCCCAGGCCAGTACACGGATTGCCGTGCTCTTCTTTTGCACTTCTTGTCACCAAGGTGCCCCTCATGAATCCTGCGGAGCATGGCCGCCTGGAGCGGCAGTGGAATGACGATTCTGTCATTTTGTAGTACGATGCCATCCACCACGGACAGTTCACTTTTGACTTTTTAAACTGTGGGCACCGCCCTCTTGGCCAGCCATGCTGAAGGTTGTGCATGACCTGGAGCAGGGTCACATCTTCTCGTGTTGCCTGACGAATTTGCTGCAGTCTCTCGTCCGTTGCCGAGAGTGTCCCTCTGCACAACTGTGCATGAGCGTCTACATCGTTATGTATGCCGGAGGTGTACTGTTAGCATCAATGGCTCGGGATAAGGTGTCAGCGATTATTAGGCCCTTCCCTGGAGTGTAGACCAGCGTGAAGTCGTACCTCCTCAACTTCATCATCAGGCGTTGTAGATGCAGCGTCATGTCATTGAGATTTTTGTTGATAATGTTGACCAGTGGCCTAAGATCAGTCTCCACTAGAAATGTGGGAAGGCCATACACATAGTGGTGGAATTTTGTTATACCCGTGATCAATCCCAGGCACTCCTTCCCTACCTGTGCATACCTGCACTCTGTGGCGGTCATCGCTCTAGAAGCGTATCCCACTGGGACCCAGTCCAATTGGTCATTCTGTTGAAGTAGCACCGCACCAATTCCATGTTGACTGGCATTGGTGGAGATCTTTGTGGGGTTTGTAAGGTTGAAGAATGCCAGCGTTGGAGCTGCCATCAATTGGTGCTTCAGATCCACCCATTCGTCTTGGTGGCGTGGAGTCCAGTCAAACTCCGTGTCCTTCCTTATCACATTTCGTAATGCTGTCGTCCGTGCTGCTAGGTTCGATATGAACTTGCCGAGGAAGTTGATGAATCCAAGAAACCTGAGCACTGCTTTCTTGTCATGTGGCCGCTGCATGTTCTGAATTGCCGCGATCTTCTCAGTGTCCGGTGTCACCCCGTGTTCTGATATCGTGTCACCCGTGTCAGCTATGATGAGTTCCTTTCCTGGAGTGTATACTAAGATGAAGTAATACCTCCTTAACTTTATCATTATGCATTGTAGGCAGGGAGTCAGCTCATTCAAATTTTTATCTATTATGTGAACTAACGGTCTGTGATCCGTTTCCACTATAAATGTAGTAAGCCCACACACATAGTCGTAGAATTTCATTATTCCTGTGAGCAGTCCACAACACTCTTTTTTGATTTGTGCATACCTGCACTCTGTGGCAGTCATCGTCCTGGATGCGTATGCAACTGCAACCCAATCTGATTGATCATTTTGGTGAAGAAGCACTGCGCTTATCCTGTCTTGACTGGCGTCGGTGGTGATTTTGGTAGTTCTAGTTGGGTCAAAGAAGGTAAGAATTGGAGCTGTCATCAGTTGATGTTTGAAATCCACCCATTTATCTTGGTGGCACTGTGTCCATTCGAATTCAGTGGTCTTCCTTATCAAATTGCATAAAGCTGACGTCCTTGTTGATAGTTGGATGTGAACTTGCCCAAGAAGTTTACGAAGCCCAGAAATCTTAACACAGCCTTTTTATCCTGTGGCTGTTTCATGTTCTGGATCGAAGAAATTTTAGCATCATCTGGTCTCACACCTTGAGCTGATATTGCATCCCCCAAGAAGTTTAAAGATGTTTGTGCAAAGGTGCACTTTGAGTGGTTTAGTTTCAATCCGTACTGATGGATTCTTTGAAACATTTTTCTCAAACAAATGATGTTGTCTTCTTCTGATGTCATTGACAGAGACTCTAACACCATCAATACCTTCAGTCATCTGCTCCATTATTCTGTGGAAAGTTTTTGAAGCAGAGATGATCCCAAAAGGCATGCGGTCAAAACAGAAGCGTCCAAATGGAGTACTGAATGTGCAGAGCAATTTGCTTTAATCATCCAGCTGCATCTGCCAGAATCCTTGTGAAGCGTCGAGTTTAGTGAAAATGCGAGCATTCGCCATCTCGCAGGTGATCTCTTCATGCTTAGGGATAGGGTAATGTTCCCTACATATATCTTTGTTCAGGTCCTTTGGATCTATGCAGATTCTGAGATCGCCAGAAGGGTTTCTTAACACATACTAGAGAACTGACCCAGTCAGTCGGTTGCAGACTCTGGAGATGATTCTTTGTGACTGTAGCCATTCTAGCTCTAATCTCAGCCTCTCGCACAAAGACAGATGAATTACAGATTTTGCATCTTTTTTCAGCAAAATCTTATATTGATAAGGTAAAGTACTCATACCTCTAAATAGGTCAGGGAATTCTTTAAGTATCTGCTGGATCTCATTTTCCATGCATGATGGGCGGGATTCTCCACTCCCGCGCCGAAGTGCTCACGCCGTCGTGAACGGCGTCGAGGTTCATGACGCCGCGAAACGGACCCTATCCCGACCGATTCAGGGCCCGATAATGGGCTAGGAGCGGGGCCGCATCATTTACACGCGCCAGGCCTTGTCGCCGCGTAAAGGCGGCACCGCATACATGACGCGGCCGGCGCCGCATAACTGGCATTACCCGCGCATGCGTGGTTGCTGTCCTCTCCGAGTCCGCCCCGCAAGAAGATGGCAGACGGATCTTGCGGGGCTGCGGAAGAAAGGAGGTCCTCCTTCAGAGAGGACGGCCCGACGATTGGTGGGCACCGATCACGGGCCACCCCACATTTGAGGTACCCCCCGGTACAGGATCCCCTCCCCCGCAGGCCGCCGCCCCAGTGTTCCCGCGCTGTTCCCGACGGCAGCGACCAGATGTGGACGGCGCCAGGGGGAACCCGCCATTTTGGGCTGGCCGCTCAGCCCATCCGGGCCTGAGAATAGCAGGGGTGCCGGAGAATCGCCATTTTGGGTGTCTCGGGCGATTCTCTGGCCTGCGGCCCGCGGAACTCGACGGGGCCGTTCCCACCGCTTGGGAGAATCGCGGGAGGGCGTTGGACCGGTGTCGCGGGAAATCTTGGCAGCCCAGGCGATTCTCCCAACCGCCGAGGAAGTGGCGACTCCCGCCCGATGTATCCCGAGGATTCATAAAAATCCTCTGAACAAGCCGCAAGTCCTTACAGGCTTGAGCACCTAACAGTGAAGATTTCTGGTTGCCCACGATCTCGAACCGTAGTGACTTCTTGACCTTCTTATTTGCTACCTTTAAATGGCACGATCCCCTTGAAGCAATCCGGTTGCCATTGTAGGGCGAAATTCTCCCCAAACGGCGCGATGTCCGCCGACTGGCGCCCAAAACGGCGCCAATGAGACGGGCATCGCGCCGCCCCAAAGGTGCGGAATGCTCCGCATCTTTGGGGGCCGAGCCCCAACATTGAGGGGCTAGGCCTGCGCCGGAGGGATTTCCGCCCCGCCAGCTGGCGGAAACGGCCTTTGTTGCCCCGCCAGCTGACACGGAAATGACATGTCGGGGCGGCGCATGCGCGGGAGCTTCAGCGGCCGCTGACAGTTTCCCGCGCATGCGCAGTGGGGAGAGTCTCTTCCGCCTCCGCCATGGTGGAGACCGTGGCGGAGGCGGAAGGGAAAGAGTGCCCCCCCGGCACAGGCCCGCCCGCGGATCGGTGGGCCCCGATCGCGGGCCAGGCCACCGTGGGGGCACCCCCCGGGGTCAGATCGCCCCGCGCCCCCCCCCAGGACCCCGGAGCCCGCCCACGCCACCTTGTCCTGCCGGTAAATAGGTTCTCTAATTTACGCCGGCGGGACAGGCAATTTATCGGTGGGACTTTGGCCCATCCGGGCCAGAGAATCCAGTGGGGGGACCCGCCAACCGGCGCGGCCCGATTCCCGCCCCCGCTGAATATCCGGTACCGGAGACTTCGGCAACCGGCGGGGGCGGGATTCACGGCGGCCAACGGCCATTCTCCGACCCGCTGGGGGGTCGGAGAATGACGCCCGTAGTCTTTCAGCCTACATGCAGCAGGTATCATCTCATGTTCCCTGGAATCGATTCAAGACCTTTGCTTGTCATTAAGTTGGCTGAAGCCCCAATGTCAAGCTTGAACAAGATTGGAAAGTTGCTGACGACTTGCACTGTTGAGGTCCATTCACTGTTGGAGTCGATTATGTTGATCTGTTGAGGAGTATTGGTTGTTGCTTGAAGTTCCTCAGTCTTGTCAATAATTCCTACGAAGAAAGTGTTCTCTAAGGAAAAATGATCCTCTTCAGCTGAAAAATTTTGTTCAGATTTGTTATTCTCCGTTGTAGCGATGCTGCGAACATTGATGTTCTTTTGCCTTGGTGTCGAAGATTGATATACCGCTGTAGATTTGCATTGGGAGGCAAAGTGATTGAATTTGGAACATTTCAGACATATTTTCCCCTGAGCAGGGCCCTTCCCCTTTACATAGGCGTTACCACATCGGCAGCACATCATGACGTCGTCTCTCTGGCGCATGAGACATGTTCGCGCATGCGCAGACTTCTTTTGTTGAGCCTCGCATTTTCAAGCAAAATGCGCATGTCCCGGGCTGGAGTTTGCGGGCGCAAGATAGCTGCTGTCCGAAACGTGCTTCTTTACTGCCTGCGACACCATTTTAACACTCTCGATCTCGCGGTTGACTTTCATGCCCTTTTCACGGTGATAAAATTCTAGATATTGATTCTTGCTTTGTTCGTGAAATATACATTTCTCAATTGTGATTTTAAGCGTTAAATTGTTTTGCCTTAATAATGTTTCCCTTAAACGTTCATCACATAGTCCATGTACAATCTGATCCCTTATCAGCGAATCATGTAAATCTGCAAAGTTACATGTCTGTGCTAGCAACTTTAAGTCGGTGACAAAGTTTGTGATTAGCTCACCATGTCTCTGCAACCTTTTGTGAAATCTAAATCTTTCCAAGATCTCAATAGTCTGCATTTTGCAGTGGTCGCCAAATTTTGCGATGATCACGTTAAATTTGCTTTTGTCCTCCCCTTCAGAGAAAAAGAGTTTTAAATTTCAATAGCGTGCTGTCCTGCCATGGATAATAGCAGCACTATTTTTCTAGCTTCAGAAGCAATGGGCAAATCATGCGCCTCAAGATAAATTTGGAACTGCTGCTTAAAAAGTTTCCAATTTGAGTTCAAATTACCGGTAGTTTTTAGTTGACGTGGAGGTTGAATGTGGTCCAACGAGTCGACTGTTCTTCAAGGATCCGAATGCTGTGAAGCCTTCCAAAGTCGAATAGTCGGTATGACTTTTCTTGTTTTCTTGCTAATTCTTATCGAATCTATCTAGTAAGCTTTCTTGGAGTTAATTTCCTCGTACCATGTTATATTACTTCATATAACATATATTTTAAAAATAAATTTAGTGCACCCAATTCATTTTTTCAAATTAAGGGGCAATTTAGTGTTGCCAATCCGCCTAACCTGCACATCTTTGGGTTGTGGGGGTGAAACCCACACAAACATGAGGAGAAGGTGCAAACTCCACACGGACAGTGACCCAGGGTCGGGATTTCACCCTGGTCCTCAGCGCTGCAGTCCCAGTGCTAACCACTGTGCCACATGCCGCCCTGCTGTAATATATCTGACTCATTTGCTACTTACCAAGAGGCTCTTAAACTCGATGTTGATTAACATTCGTAGTCTTCCGATGAAAGCAAATAATTTATTGAGTAACTTAAACAAATAAACTGTGAGGTTTTTTTCTCTCCAATACTTTTAGCAGATATTAAATAAACAAGATTGAATAAGAATAACTATGATTAACTACAATTGCACTCTGAGCTAACTCTCTCTACCTCTGGTCACTATGCATCATACACACGAAGAGGCAGGAACTCCAATTAAGTCTATCATGTTTACCCCTTGTTAGTGCTGCCATCTATTGATCACATAGCTGTAATGACTATACATTAACCCCTGTGTATATACAGATATGCAGATCACTACAATCAGCGCCTGCCGCGATTTTAGCGCTGGAACCCATTCTCCACCCAATCGTGTTTCACGATTTGGGGATCAGCCAATGGAGAATCCCGCTCCATACATTTAAAAGCACTGAATCGAGAAGAAATTTAACATCATTTAACCAATTGTTTGAGCAAAGAAAGATGCCGCCCTCTTCTAACCCTTCTACCAGAGCAGCATTGATCGGGGGGCCATTTCTGAAGCCCTTAACAGGGATTGCCTGATAGCTCTGGTTAGTTTATTTTTGAAACAGTCAAACCTTTTAAAAGGGCACCTCGAGCTGGAGGTTCCTCAGAGTCCCACTCCTGTAATGGCAGCACCCACCACGGCCAATGAGCCGGCTGCCCTTCCAGGGCTTCAGACCCTTTTAATGCGCTTGCTGTTTCAGGGAACTACCCTGACCACCCTTAATTGGATAGTTGACCCAAAAGTGACAGGGTGGTCACCTTTGGGATCTCCCCAGAGGGCGTGGTGACAGCAAATGGAGGATTGAGATCCTGAAAACTTCAAGGGTTGAAG
This sequence comes from Scyliorhinus torazame, assembly GCF_047496885.1. Classification (NCBI taxonomy): domain Eukaryota; kingdom Metazoa; phylum Chordata; class Chondrichthyes; order Carcharhiniformes; family Scyliorhinidae; genus Scyliorhinus; species Scyliorhinus torazame. The sequence goes on along the minus strand of NC_092707.1, from coordinate 321,170,283 downwards.
TTTTCACCCAATAAGTACATTGAGCTTCAGAGTTTTCAATAAATACACAAAAATCAGAGCCATTATTGTTTTACTGATAAATCAGTATGCTTTTCTGTTAAATGGAAATCTGTAATCTGATCCCAACTGAAGAACGCACAAACGACAAGTGTAATACTTTTATTCCTCAGTTTCATACCAAAAGTAATTAGCAGTCCATGTGACATCTGGGAGGTTGCCCAGTTATGAATGCAAGGAATCAAGACAAAAACTCAAAAATGATACAGGGTCTATTTTGCTCTCTTGCTGTAAAAGAACTTTTAAAAAATGTATATACACACATACACACATGAGTATGTGATCGTTCCTCTCTCTACACACACACACATATCCATCCACTGATATTACATATATATGTATATTGCTTCAGCTAAACTTTGGCATCATCCTGCTTATGGAGCGTAACTCCAATTTACAACATAAAACCTTTGTCCCAACGTGAAGTAAAACCATTTCACACTGACACTATCACTGAGGTTTAATCATAACCCTGAAAGACAGCAATAAGTGAAGTGCAAATATCTCTGTTTATAACAGTGACAGAATATGGAGCAATTCCCAAGTGGTAAGTTGTTCAAATTTATTAAATTTATTTAATTAAACCAGCCAAAACTGATGTAATTAAAATTGAGATTTATGTACAAAGGTAGTTTTTTGTCCAAAAACAGATTTTACCTTGAAACTGTGGGGTCTTATTGTGTAACCAAAGCACCAGCAGCAAAACAAAACTCAACTGAATTATCAAATAATTACTGAAGTAACATCTCAACTTTTCGTACCTTCATAATCACAACAAAACTAATCTTTGATATGTGCACGAACTTTGGAGTATTAGACTCTGGACAGTAGGATTTTTTTCTCTGCTAGGAGGTTTTAGTTGAATGTTTGTATATTATGTAAGAAAGTAATATCTCAGACATTTTATGTGGATACATCATTCCGAAGTTATATTCAACAGAGTGGCTGATCACTGGTAAAAAGAATATAGAAATATGGATTGATGGATCTGGAAACAGCAATATTGAATTTGAATGCTGCAGATATGAGCTCAGAGAAAAAAAACCTCTGAAGCTGGCAACAGAAATACTTAAAAGTGTTCAAAGAAAAAAGGAATACGTATTCCTTCCATTTACTAAAGATGCAATATATATTTGAACAGAACATTAGTAAACTCAGTTAATTTGTAAGAATTTAATCACATCTCTGGTGCTTACTTTTGAAGCTATTTGATTTTTATCAACTAGTCAACAGGTGGGAGAATATGCTTTCTGGGTATGGATCAGTTCAGCAACAAAGATTACTCACGATTATCTAACTTGTCACCTTACTTTTCACAGCACAGCATCAGCAGATGCAGAGACCAATGGAGTTTTGACAGGGCAGGGTTTCCACAAAGTGATTTTCAAGTTTTAAGAAAATGTGGTTGAAGTAGATTTTTAGGTGCTTTACAACTACTCAATAGTATTTTTGTATGGATTTCTGACTGTGACATGCAAGAACTGACTGGCAATTGGAAATCAAAACGATAAGCATCCCAAAAAATAATTTCCAGTCATCAATCACAAATGCTAAAAGTAAATGTCTTCAGAACTGACCACGTCATATGAAATATTTGAACTAAATATTTGATGTGATATCTGTCTAATTTATAGAATAGCTGCCTTTGTAACTCTAAGCAATATGCCTTTTATAGCAATTGGGCTCAAGTAAGATTTTATTCTTACAAGTTGTTCGAGGAACTATTGTGTTATTCTCTCAAAACTCGTATAAAACTAATTCAGTTTCCGTAATATTGGCAAATGAGTGCTGACTTGTTCTGTGTGATCCAGCTTGCTTTGGCATTACTTTGAAGGGAAATATATTTTTACATGTTCAGCTGCAATATTTAAATAGAATCTGTGCTGAATGACATTTAGAAAGGCCAAATTGGTTGTTCTTTAAAGATCATTAAACACCTTGCTCTATAAAGGTTGCCTATCTTTAACGAGAACACTGGCAATAAAAAAGGTTCTCTGGGCAATCTGAAACTGGAGTTAATGTTATGTGTCCTGCTTGTTTACCAATAGTCAAAGAAAATAAGGCAAAAGCTTCTACCTCAGTCCCATAGTTGTATCCCAATCATTTATTTAATTATCTATAAAATAAGGCAAATACCTGATCCTATTGAAACAAGATTATGTCAAATGTATGGCATTATATCCGGCCTTATCTCTGAGTATCAAAGGTACATTGACATATTTGTCCCCGTTGGATGTTGATCAAATTTGGTGTGTGTACCCAGTATCTTCTCTATTTGTTTCAGATTTCAAAGATTCACACTTATATTATCATTTTTCCCTGCACTGTTGATTCCTCTGCATTCACTATCACCTTTCCCCCAAACAGCCACCACAACTGTTTGAGAACCACACTACTATTTTCTGTCAGGTTCACTAGTACGTCTCGAACCTAGAGCACGAACACTAATCCTTTCTCAGGTCATCCCCACTTTTTTCCCGAAAGGATCCAGCACAATAGGCTCATAACAAGTACAATCAGTACCGAACATTTTAAACATTCTCATTTGACTGAGAAACCGATATATCAAGCATATGCTAGATAGCAATATCCTAGGTGCTGCTAACATCGGAGAAACCCGGGGGGTGGCGCGAACCCCGTCCCGCCGCCGGCTGCTGTATTCTCCGGCGCCGTTTTTCGGGCGGGGTTCATGTCACGCCGCTTCCAACGGCCCCCGCCCTCGGCAATTCTCCGAGCCCCGATGGGCCAAGCGGCCGGCCGTTTTTGGCCAGTCCTGCCGGTGTGGGTTAGACATGGTCCCAAACGGCGGGACCTGGCAGGTAATTCGGTGGGAGCGGTCCTTTGGGTGGGGGGGGCGGTCGCGGGGGGATCTGACCCCAGGGGGGTCCCACAGTGGCCTGGCACGCGATTGGGGCCCACCGATCTGCGGGCGGGCCTGTGCCGTGGGGGCACTCCTTCCTTCCTCGCCAGCCCCTGTAGGGCTCCACCATGGCCGGTACGGAGAAGAGAACCCCTGTGCATGCGGCAAAACACGCCGGCAGTTCCGCGCATGCGCGAGATCAAGCCGGCCCTTTGGTGCATGCGCGAACTCGCGCAGTCCCTTGGGCACCAGCTGGCGTGCGCCAACCCCTCCGGCGTCCACCTAGCCCCAGAGAACTCCACACTTTCGGGGGCTGTTGACGCCGGAGTGGTTCGCGCCGGTATTCCCGCCGGCTTGGGGACTTAGTCCCCGGAAAGGAGAATGCCGCCCATAATCTATCTATCATTTTATTGTATTTTCTATTTCCTCTCACTCTCACATTAAGTCCACATTATTCTCCATGCTTTATAGTCTCAGTGAATTAAACTACAAATACTCCAATAAGCTCCAGCAATGATAAGCTTACTTGATCATCTAAGAGATACAATTAACCATTGGAGAAAGATACTGCACAAATGTAATAGTTTATAGGGTTTTTTTCCCCTCTGGGACACAGGTAAGACAAAGAAAAAGACATTTTGAAACCTTCATTCATGACGAGCACTCAAACTTAAATTCCTCATATAGTGTGTCAGAATGCTCCAGTGATTTAACTAATATGCCAACATGACCTATATATATATTAAAGAAGTGTTTATATTTTATTCATCATTCTTAATTTTTGGTACAGTTAAAAAACTTCATGTAATTTAGTGTGGGGCGCAATTCACCGATCGCGGGACTAAGTGTCCGCGCCATCGTGAACGCCATCGCGTTTCATGACGGCGCAAAACGGGCGCGGGCAGTAGGGATTCTGGCCCCACAGGGGCCCAGCACGGCGCTGGAGCGTTTCACTCCACTCCAGCCTTACATCCTGGCGTGGACTGGGGGCGGCGCCAACTTGTGCATGCGCAGTGGTGAAGCGCCAACCGACGCATGCGCGGTAGACTCACGGAACGCTCCGGCCCCGACGCAACATGGCGCGGGGCTTCTGGGGCCGGACGTGCAACAAAGTAGGCCCGGGGGGGCGGAGAGGCAGGCCCGCCGATCGGTGGGCCCCGATCGCGGGCCAGACCCTATCGGAGGCCCCCCTCTGGTGAAGGAGCGTTTTTCCCCACCCCACAGGCCGCCCCCGACCCTTCGTGCAGAGTTCCCGCCGGCAGCGACCAGGGGTGAATGGCGCCAGCTGGACTCTGCCGCTTCCGCGCGGACGCTCGGCCCATCTGGCCGGAGAATCGGTGTCCCGGCCTCGTACAGTGGCCCGCAACTGGCGCTGCGCCAAACGCGCCGGCGCAAATGGCGTTGATTCTCCGCACCTCAGAGAATCGCGCGTCGGCACGGTGTGGCGCGGTTACGGCGCTTCTCCTGCCTGCCGCGGGGCTGGGAGAATCGCGCCCAGGGCTTCTAATGTGGTGTGCCTTAATTTACATAGCTAAACTTAGGCACATTTTGAATGTATGTGTGTTTATAGAACTTTTATCATGCAACTGAATCAAGTATGCCATACTTAAAACTGCAGCAACAAATGGACAAAGCAAAATCTAAAAACTATACAAAGGCTCCAACACCAATCATAATTTCTAATATATTGGTTTTCTTTAAAAGATCATTGTCAAAATGTTATGGCAAATAGTATTTTAGAGTTCAAAACAATTACTTAGAACATCAGAGGAATATGTAAGGTTTTACACAGGTGAATGTAAAAATGATGGGAAATATAATAGATGGTTAATCTAAAATATATTATATTGTTTACTTAAATATGATTTTAGTGTTACTCCTTTTTGTATCATGGACAAGCCTATCAAATCCATTTGCAGAGGCAAATTAATGCTTCAACTTGTGTTTCTCTGCCCAGGTGAGATCCTGTGCAGTTGTGAAAAAGTACTTCCAACAATCAGGCCAAGAATAGACAAAATCATTGTATATGCATTGGCAGACTTAAACAACAGGGAATACTGGAACTCAATCTGCAATGACAAAGTTGTAAAACTTAACCACTATGCTACCCAACTGCCCAAGTAGAATCTTCATAAATGGAAATTTGGGGCAATGCGTGCAAGAAGACACAAGCACAACGGGCAGGATTCTCTGGTTCCGCAGCCGCATTTTCCACGCCATTTGCTGGCCGTGGGATTCTATCTTCCTGCCGCTTACCAATAGAATTTCTCATTGTAACCATGCCATGCCATCGGGAAACTTGCGAACGGGGATATACTGCCGGTGGGCTAAGTGAATCACAATGACCAGAGAATTCTGGGCAATGTAAACACATTAGAATTGCAATTTGGAAAAGGAAATTAAATAATACAACTAAGAAACAAAGCTTCAATAAACAGCAACAATAGAACTTATGAGAAAAATAAAGGTACCAGGTATATGTTGATTAGATAGACACCCATTAAATTAGTTCTACACATGTTAGATTCTACATGAGCTGATCATGGGAGGCCTGGAAGAATATCCAATTACATGTAAAAGAGGTTTCTAAACAAATCAGATTTGTTGAATCTATAAATGAAACATATTTGTTAAAACCTATATTAGCCAAATGGAGATCTGGGGTGGGATTCTCCATGAATCGGTGCGATGGCCCGAACCCAGCGCGAAAAACGGCACGAATCACTCCGGCGACGTCACAAATTCTCCGGCCCAGAATGGGCTAGTAGCAGCGTCACTGCACAAAAGACGCCCCCCCATCGGAGACCCGAAATGGCTGCCCGCCGCACAGCGCCAAGTGAGACCCCCCACTGCCTGCACACCTTTCTCCCTTCCCCATCCTCCCTTCCTCCATATCCCCCCTTTCCCCATATCACCTTCCCCCATATCCCCATATCCTCCCTCCCTCCAAATGCCACCTCCCCCATATCCCCCTTCCCCCATATCCCCCCATGTCCACCCTTCCACCATATTCCCCTTCCCCATATCCCCCTCCCCCCAAATACCTTCTGCCCCATATCCTCCTACCCCCATATCACCCCATATCCCCCTTCCCCCATATCCCCCCTTACCCATATCCCCACTTCCCCCATATCCCCCCTTCTCCCATATCACCCCATATCCCCCCTTCCCCCATATTCTCCTTCCCCCATATCGGCGCCGTGGCCCAGTCTCAGCAGGCAATGGCCCAGTCTCTGCAGGCCATCGCTGAGGTCATCGGCACCATTGCCTAGGTGCTGGCCGGTGTCGCCCAGACAGAGACAGGGATGGCCAACTCCCTGAGCTCCATGGTTGCAAACTTGCAGACCCTTGTTGATACCAGGGCGGGCCTCCAGGACTAGCAGCGCCAGGTGTCGGGGCGGCCAGGGGGCCATCGGGCACCCAGATGGAGGAAGAGGTGCTGGGACCCGTTCCGGGTCCCCCTGTAGGGGAGGTCCCGGAACACCGCGATACCTCAGACTTCCCCCCCCCCCTTCCGTCCCAGGTGCATCTGGTGGGCAACGGGCAGGACAGGCTGGCAGCTCGCTATCCCAGTCGCCTAAGCCGCAGCCTGGCACATCTAGGCCGGGCCGGGCAGCCTTCCGTCCATGTCCAGCCCATCTGTCCTGACCATTGCGTACATCCTCCTCATCTGGGGAGGTCTGCACCTCATCTTGCTGCTCCTCCCCTTCCCCCTCCTCTGCCTGCAGCACATCGCCTCTCTGCTGGGCTATATTGTGCAGGACGCAGCAGACCACAACGATGCGGCCAACCCTATCTGACACGTACTGGAGGGCCCCTCCAGAGCGGTCCAGGCACCTGAAGCACATCTTTAGCAGCCCAAAGCACCTCTCCATCACACCCCTGGTCGCTGCATGGGCATCGTTGTAGCGGTTCTCCGCATCAGTCTGTGGCCACCGTGTAGGCGTCATCAACCACGACCGCAACGGGTAACCCCTCTCACTCAGCAACCAGCCCCTCAGTCGGGGGGGGCGTCCCTCGAACATGGTAGGGATGAAAGATTGCGCCAATACGAATGAGTCATGTATACTGCCCGGGTACCGGGTGCAGACGTGCAGGATCATCATGCTGTGATCGTAGACCACCTGAATGTTCATGGAATAGGCCCCTTCCAATTCATGAACATGGCCCTGTTATCCGCAGGTGGCCGCACGGCGGCGTGCATCCCATCGATTGCCCCCTGGACCATGGGCATCCTGGCCGCCGCAGCGAAGCCCGCTGCCCGGGCATCCTGGCTGGCCCGGTGCACAGGGAACTGGATGTAGCGGTCCGTAATGGCATATAGAGCGTCTGTCACTACACGGATGCACCGGTGCACCGATGCCTGCGAGATGCCGGACCGGTCCCCACTCGGCGCTTGGAATGACCCCGTGTCATAGAAGTTCAGGGCCACCGTAGCCTTGACGGCCACGGGGAGAGAGCGTCCTCCCCCAGTGCCACTCGGTGTCAGGTGTGCCATCAGGTGACAGATGTGTGCCACGGTTTTCTGGCTCATCCGGAGTCTCCTCCTGCATGCCTGGTCCGTGAGGTCCGACGAGCGGGGCCGGTACACACAGGGCCTCACGGGCGTCTCCGTCGCCCTGGCACCACAACCACCTCCTCATCCTGTCGTGCGGGCAGCCCTCCAGCCTGGGCATCTGCCACCTGCCTCCCTGCGGCACGCTCCTTTGCGGCAGCCACCGCTGCCTCCCTAGCACGCTCCTGCTCCAGCTTCCCCGGGACAACATATAGAAGTGTGGCTCCCGCCACTGCAGACAACATCGCTGGGTGATGACCAAACATAACAGCCTGCAGGGGTGGGGGGCGTGGGTGTGGGTGGGGGGGATAGGTGACATGTGACCATTGCCCATACCCCTCCCCCTCCCCGCAGCCATGTCTCATGGGCTGCATGGTCGCGACTGTTGCCAGTTGGCACATGGCCAGGCAGACACCCACTTCCCCTCCCCGGCACGCACCATCCCCAAACCCCCACCCCCCTCAGCACGCGCCCTCCCCAAATCCCCCACCTCCCCTCCCCGGCACGCACCCTCCCCAACTCCCCTCCCCCCTCCTCCCCAGCACGCACCCCCCCCACCCCCCTCCTCCCCGGCACGCACCCTCTCCATCACTCGCCCTCCCCGGCCCCCCCTCTCTCCTCCCCGGCATGCACCCTCCCCAACCCCCACCCCCTCCCCTGCACACACCCTCCCCAACCCCTCCCTCTCCTCCCCGGCATGCACCCTCTCCATCACTCAACCCCCCCCCCCTCCCCTCTCCTACCTGCCCCACACCCTCTCCATCACGCACCGTCTCCTCCCCGGCACGCACCCTCCCCAAACCCCCACTCTCCTCCCAGGCACGCACCCTCTCCATCATTTGCCCTCCCCGGCCCCCCCCCTCTCCTACCCACCATGCACCCTCCCCAAACCCCCCCCCCCCCCTTCTCCTTCCCGGCACGCACCCTCCCCAAGCCTCCCCCCCCGTCCTCCCCAGCACGCACCCTCTCCAAACCCCCCTCCCCAAGCCCCACCCCGCCCCTCCTCCTGCCCCTCCCCCACCACTCCCCCCACCACTCTCACTGCCCCTCTCCCCCTGCCCCACCCCCTCCTCCCTCACTCCCAGCCACTCCCATCTGCCCCTCTCCCCCTCCCCCCCCCCCCGCCCCACCACCCCTCCCTCCCCCCCGCCTGTCCCTCCCCCCCCTCCCGTTGACGTCATTAAATCGGCCCGGAAAATTGTTGCAGCCCCGTGGCCCGTTGCGTCGCGCCGGTCCTCGACCTTCTCCGAGGCGCGCGGAGCGATTCACGTCGTCGGGATTTGGGGGGGACCCGGAGAATATCGCGGGGCGGCTGGGCGTGATTTACGCCACGCCCCAGGGTCGGAGAAACCCGCCCCTGATCTTCACTTTCCCAAATTAACAAAATCCATGTTTAAGTTTTCGGAAGACCTTAAAAAAGATTATGCAATGGGAACCCCCATTGTTAACACCAATACTAAATTTAGTGATCAATCACCTTTGCCCCTTATATTGAAGCAGAAATTTGAACTCCTGGTGGGAATCATGAAAATGGGGGCTGGGGCAAAGTAGAGAAAAACCTCTGACTTTTGACAGTGTGAGGCCCAGGAGATGTTGGACAAAATCCTTCATTTCGGAGACTATGGGCTGGATTCTCCGTTTCAGCGGCTAAGTGTCGGCTCAAACGGAGAATTTGCAGGCGTCTTATAACACCAAAATCGACGCTGAACCCTCAACAATTCCGTGACCCGTGAGGGACTAGCAGCCGCACCACGCCGCCTTTACCTGTCGATGCGGACGCAGAATGGCCGGGTCCGTGACAGCGCACTAAAACATGGCAACGACCGCGCGCGGTCCACCAAAACTGTAACCCTCCCCGCCACCCCCGGACCAGTCCTCCCAGACCCCGTCGAAGCAGCCCCCTCCCCACCCCTCTGCCAGCGAAACGGCTCTGCCCCCAACTATGGTAGCGCTGGACACAGTCCGCAGCCGCGACTGACGCATCGGGAAGTCGGCCCATCGGGGGCGGTGCATCGGGGGAGTGCCTCAGATGACATCCTGAGGCCGTCCCGATGGCGTGCGGCGTACTCCTCGAGAATGCCATTTTTGAGGGGGCGGAGCATCGGAAAAACCGCGGCGCCCCTGATTTGGCATTAAAATGGATTCTGCAGCCGATCGCCGAATGCGATTTCGGCGTCGGCAGTCAGAGAATTCCACCCTATATTCTCCCACTGGTGGGAGATGAATTGTAACTCACTTGCACTCTCGGATCAGGAAGCAATTCACTATCCTTCGGCATACAAATTTCTGCATGGTGAGGATTACAAGGGATTCCCAAGGGAATACTGCTACTGGGGACGCCATTTCGAGCGGGCAGCCCGATAGCGGGGATCCGCAGCTAGTCAGCCCCCCCCACCCCATTATCGCAAACCAGCCCCCCCACCCCTGATCTTCTGTGTTCCCTCCCATTCCCCCAAGTATGAAGTGACCCGACTTACCAACCCCCCACCCGCCAAGAGACCCCTAAATTGGTGGACCCCTACAGAGACCCCCTAAATGAAGGGGAGCCTGCCCAGAGATCCCCACAGAGGCCTTCTAAATAGGAAGATCCCCCCAATTAGGGAGACCCCACAACGACCCCCTAAATAAGGAGACTCCACCGCAGAGTCTTCCTAAGTAGGAAGGCACCCTCAGAGACTCCCTGAATATTTGACGGCCCCAAAGACCCCCCAAATAGGAAGACCCTCATGGAGACCACTTAAATCAGGAGACCCCTTATTGAGACCCCCTAAATAGGGAGATCCCCACACCATCCTCCCCAAAAAAGGGAAACATGTCAGAAAGTCCCCCAGAAAAGAGACCCCTCTCTGGAAGCTAGAGTGCAGTTCAGACAGAGGCAGTGAAAATAAATATTATTGTAACACTCACCTGGGCATATATCTGCTGGCTCAGACAGAGGAAGCAACCTGAGTCAATTCCCGGAAAGAGAAAGCAGTGACCTGTGTTTAAACCCCTCAGATCCTTGAGCTTCAAGTTATTCATTCATTTCCCTTCGTGTAATGTAATTGACAGTTTCACACACAGCCATGAGCCTTGCTTCATTCACCTTCCTTCATTGTTCATTAATTCTGAAGTGCTCTGACCACACTGTTTACACATATCAATCACTTCAAAGAGAGATAAGTGCATTCCAATCACCCCCTTCACCCTTGAGTGATTTTGGATTGCTCAATTGGAAATTGACAGCCCTTAACTCTCTTTGACGTGGTTGATGTTTGTAAACATTGTCATCAGATCACATAGAGTCACTCAACCATGAAGGAAGATGAATGAAGGAAGGCTCACAGTTGGGAATGGGGAAGCTGCCAATCACAGCCCACTTATGGAAATTAATGAATGGTTGCAGCTCAAGGAGCTGAGGGGTTTAAACACAGGTCACTGGTGTTCTCTCTCCAAAAATTGACACGTGGTGCTTCTTCTTTCTGAGCCAGCAGGAGTATGGCTAGGTGAGTGCAGCAACAGTTTTATCACTACCTCTGCGTGGACTGCTTTCTAGCTTTTAGACAAGGGTCTTTTTTATGGGGGGGGGTGGTCTGTAGGAACTCACTTTCTTTAAGGGGCTTCCGGGGGTCCCTTTCTCCAGAGGGATTCTGAGGGGTCCCTTTATTCAGAGGGTCTCCCTATTCAGGGGATCTCAGGGGAGTGGGGGTCTGCTGGGCAGGTCGTGCATCATGGGGGGCTGGGAGGGTGGCCCTTGGATAGACTTTGGGGTCAACTCCCTTAAGGCGTTACCCCTTTGGCCTACAGCAATGTCCACCACATCAGGGCGGCGCTGGGAAATACCAGTAGTAAACCCCGCCCACATGTTTCCCGGTCCAGAGGACTGGTGAAACATGCAGGCCTGGAGAATATGGTGCCCGGCTGCTAAGTGGATGCAAATGGATAAATGGTCATGAAGATCCATTTGCATTCTCCCGCTGGTGCGTGAGCACAAACCACCAGCTGGCGGCGGGGGCGTCGCAAACATTTCAGCCCCAATTTTTCCCCGATGCCCAATTCTCCGCCGCATCGAAAACCCTGCTACCAGCTGCGGGTGGCAGAGAATTTTGCCCACTAATTCTCAGACTAAACCTATGTTAGCCAGATTCCACTCCTGCTCAATTCCTGGAGAAGTGCAATATGTGACCAGCAGGTGTAACTGATTATTTCAGTTAATGAAAGGTCAATGCCAGACGCACAAACTAACATTCCTGGTGGTCATCAGCAGTTGGGAGGAGGGGTTAGTGGAATCACAATTAGGGGATAGGGTTGAAGGCTGAAAGCAGTTTTTCTTGTACGATTCAGAAGTGCACTTCTGCTCCACCTGGCTGAAATGTAAATAAAAAAATAAGAAAAGGTTCCTCACCTTTCAAGGCCGCTTCCAGTACTGGCTCTTGTTGCCACAAAATTGGCCCAGGGGGGATGTTATAATGAGCTCCCCATGCAGGCCCAACATTTTTGCAAATTGTTTAAGCCCCAGTTTCATTTTATTTAAACTGCATTGTAATTCCTGGAAGGCGAATATATAATTCTGGAGGTGCAGTGTCCAGAACTAAATGCAATATTTCAGATGGAACCTGACCAAGGATCAGTCAGGGTTGGTACTCCTGGGGCGGGATTCACCGATATCGGCGCGATGTCCGCCGACCGGCGCCAAAAACGGCGCGAATCAGTCCGGCATCGCGCCGCCCCGAAGGTGCGGAAGTCTCCGCATCTTGAGGGGCCGAGCCCTCACCTTCAGGGGATACCCGCGCCGGACTGATTTCCGCCCCGCCAGCTGGTGGGAAAGGCCTTTGGTGCCCCGCCAACTGGCGCGGAAATGACTTTGCCGGGCGGCGCATGCACAGGAGCGTCAGCAGTCGCTCACAGCATCCCCGCGCATGCGCAGTGGAGGGGGTCTCTTCTGCCTCCGCCATAGTGGAGACCATGGCGAAGGCGGAAGGAAAAGAGTGGCCCCACGGCACAGGCCCGCCCGCAGATCGGTAGGCCCCAATTGCGGGCCAGGCCACCGTGGGGGCACCCCCCGAGGCCAGATCGCCCCACGCCCCCCCCCCCCCCCCCAGGACCCCGGAGCCCACCTGCGCTGCCTTGTCCCGCCGGTAAGAGAGGTAGTTTGATTCTCGCTGGCGGGACAGACATTCCAGCAGCGGGACTTCGGCCCATCGCGGGCCGGAGAATCGTCGGGGGGTCCTGCCAACCGGCGCGGTGCGATTCCCACCCCCGCTGAACATCCGGTGCTGGAGAATTCAGCAACCGGCAGGGGCGGGATTCACGCCAGCCCCCGGCAATTCTCCGACCCGGCGGGGGGTCGGAGAATCCCGCCCCAGATTCTTGCTGGTGTGAACACCACTTGCATCTTATGAATGCCCATTAAAACAGCTGGTCAACAACATCACTTTAGGCCTCCCAATCTTGTCACACCAATGGGAGTTGCCTCACATCAAACCCATTTGAAAAAGAGTGAACATGTACAAGGCAGACCTCAGTTCACTCCAGAACCTGAGGTGAGCGCAACATACATAGCCTACCTGCCATAGTACTGAACCACCTTTGTTGTGCTGAATGCCAGTCTGCTGGAGCAGACCAATTCATGCCCTCCAGCGCCCTGCCAAACTGTTCCTTATGGACAACATTATGCTGCAGGACTAATAGGCCCTTCACTCCAATGGTCTGAATTTCAACTAGGGGAGGGGTGCAATGGGGTTGGACAAGGAGCGCTATGCAAGGCTGGTGGTGGAAGGGCGAGAAGATACAATGGCAGGCAGAAGTGCAAGTAGGTGGATAAACATGATGAACAATGGAAGGCAAAGGGAAAACTGGTGGGGGGGAAGCTGGAACCCAACAAGGCTGCATGAAATGCTCACAAACAGGGGGGCAAAGGGATACCACATTGTTAACTGGAAGGGAATGGATGAAGACTCCAGATGGGGTGGGTAGAGGCCAATCTGGGACATGGGCAGGTGATGGGCTTGGGGGGAGGTGGTTGAATCGAGGTACAAACTTTTTGTTGAGGCTGCTAGTCTTTTGCCTCTGGGTTCCAAACACTCTGCATGGTATTGTGAGGACAGGTAGGCTGGAGAGAATGATACAAGTGTGTTGGACTGGCGTTTACATAATTGATGCCCGGACCTTTGAACGTGCTAGCTGATGGCAGCTAGACAAATTAGCTGCCGGCCCCCCCAGGTGATTCGGAGGGAACTCGCCTGTGTATAATAATGAGCTTCTAATCGCAGAACTGGTGTGGGATCTTGCCGTTCTGACCAGCGGGAAAGGCACTGCTGGAGCCCCCTGCCTCCGTATTTTGTCTCAAAAATGGCAAATTCCATGCATGGTGTCCAGTCTTACACTATCAAGAAAATATTTTGTTTTTTATTTCTTCAGTTCAAAGTGGATTACCTCATACATCCTCACATTAAGCCCCATCTAATAATATTATAATAATCACTTATTGTCACAAGTGGGCTTGACCTAATTAAGGTCATTAAAATTATGAAGGTGACCGGAGAATCGGTGACAATCGTGCCCGCGGGGTCGCCGCCGCGCCGGTCGGGGGTCATTGAAAGCGCCCCCCGCCCGGCGATTCTCCACGCCTCGAGGGGCCGAGTGTCCGCCGAGTTCGGCCGAGTCCCGCCAGCGTGGGATACGTATGGTCCTACCTGGCGGGACCTCGGAGTTTTGGCTGGGGGGGTCGGAGGGGTCCGACTGCCGGGGGGCCTCCACGGTGGCCAGGCCCATGATTGGGACCTACTGATCGGCGGGCGGACTAATTCCGTGGGGAGCCTATGTTCCTCCGTGCCGGGCCCCTGTAGGGATCTGCCATTTGCCTAGGGGACGGCGCGGAGACGGAAACCCGCACGCAAGCGCGGATCCATGTCAGCCGTGGCACGCATGCGCGGTCCCACGCCAGCCGTGGCGCGCATGCATGGACCCGCGCCGGCTGTGGCGCACCAGCTTTCGGGCGCTGGAGCAGTGGACACCACTCCTGTGCCATACTAGCCCCCGAGGAAGGGGTGAATGCCTGGGCCTGGAGGCCCTTTGACGCTCGCGCCACTTTTGACACCGGTGTCAGAACTTGGGTGCGGGATCGGAGAATCCCGGCCCAGATCTTTGAACCTCCTTCTTTGGAAATTATGTTATTCATAAGGAACAATGGGCGAGATTCTCTTGTCCACTAGTCAAGTGTTTCTCAGCCGCATGCTGTTCACTGGCAGCGGGTTTCTTTAGTTCTGTCGCTTCTCAATGGGATTTCCCATTGAGGCCTCCCTATGCCGCCAGGAAACCCATGGGCAGATGTGCGCTGTCGGTAGGAAAAGTGAACCACATTGGCCAGAGAATTAAAGCCAATATCTCGTAAGTGGCAGCGAATATTTTACAGATGTAGTCAGCGTCAGCTCACTTCCAAGAACAAGTTGCCATCAGAGAAGGGCCACTTTAATCCCATATCTCCTTCATACAACACGAGCAGCCAGCCACCTCTTGTGACACTGACCGAGGGGAAATCGTCAATATTGTAAAGAAACACATGTTCACCAACCCATAAAGAGAAAAGCAGGTGTGGATGGAAGTGACCAAGGAAGTTTTGAGCAGAAATATGCTGACTCCAATCTGGAGACAGTGCACCAGGTTTAGCAAGTCAATACACTGTGTATCTTACACTCTCTTTGTCAGCACCTCAAACTGGGGGTCAATCATCTCAGCTCCAGGACATCATTGCAGGAGTTCCTCAGGGTAGTGTCCTAGGCCCAACCATTTTCAGTTGCTTCATCAATGACCTCCCTTCCATCATAAGGTCCGAAGTGGAGATGTTTGTGGATGACTGCACAGTGTTCAGCACCATTCATGACTCCTCAAGTAATATGCAGTCCATGTCCAAATGCAGAAAGACCTGGACAATATTCAGGCTTGGACTGACAAGTGACAAGTTACATTCGCGCCACACAAGTGCCAGGCAATGGCTACCTCTTACAAGAGAGGATCTAACCATTGTCCCTTGATATTCAATGGCATTACCATCGCTGAATCCCTCACAATCAACATCCTGGGGGTTACCATTGATCAGAAACTGAACTGGATTAGCCATATTAATACCGTGGCTACCAGAGCAAGTCAAAGGCTAGGATTCCTTCGGTGAGTAACCCATAAAGAACAAAGAAAAGTACAGCACAGGAACAGGCCCTTTGGCCTTCCAAATCTGCTCCGAGCATGCTGACTATCTAACATAAAACCTTCTACACTTCCGGGGTCCAAATCTGTCTATTCCCATCCTATTCATGAAGCCCCACAAACGTCACTATTGTACCTGCTTCCACCACCTCTGGCTGCGAATTCCAGGCACCCACTACCCTCTGTGTAAAAAACTTCCCTCGCACATCTCCTCTAAACTTGGCCACTCGCACCTTAAACCTATGTTGCCTAATAATTGACTCTTCCACTCTGGGAAAATGTTTCAGACTATCCACTCTGTCCAAGCCCCTCATAATTTTGAAGACTTCTATCAGGTCGCTCCTCAATGTCCGTGTTCCAGTGAGAACAAACCGAGTTCATCCAACCGCTCCTCATAGCTAATGCCCTCCATATCAAGCAACATCCTGGTAAACCTCTTCTGTCCCCTCTCCAAAGCCTCCATATCCTTCTGGTTGTGTGGCAACTAGAATTGAACACAATATTCCAAGTGTGGCCTAACTAAGGTTCTATACAGCTGCAGCCTGACTTGACAAGTTTTATACTCAATGCCCCAGCCAATGAAGGCAAACATGCCGTATGCCTGCTTGACTACCTTCTCCACCTGTGTCGCCACTTTCAGTGACCTGTGGACCTGTACACCCATATCCCTCTGCCTGTCAATACTCTTTTTTTTTTCTTTAAAAAAAATAAATTTTGAGTACCCAATTCATTTTTCCAATTAGGGGGCAATTTAGCGTGTTCAATCCACCTACCTTGCACATCTTTAGGTTGTGGGGGCGAAACCCACGCAAACACGGGGAGAATGTGCAAACTCCCCACGGGCAGCGATCCAGAGCCGGGATCGAACCTGGGACCTCGGCGCCGTCAGACTGCAATGCTACCACTGCACCACCGTGCTGTCCTGCCTGTCAATACTCTTAAGGGTTCTGCCATTTACTGTATGTTTCCCACCCATATTAGACCTTCCAAAATGCGTACTTCACATTTATCCGGATTAAACTCCATCTGCCATCTCTCCGCCCTAGTCTCCAAACGATCTATATCCTGCGGTATCCTCTGACAGTCCTCATCGCTATCCGCAATTCCACCAACCTTTGTGTCGTCTGCAAACTTACTAATCAGATCAGTTACACTTTCCTCCAAATCATTCATATATACTACAAACAGCAAAGGTCTCAGCACAGATCTCTGCGGAACACCACCAGTCAAAGCACCCTTCCACTGCTGCCCTCTGTCTTCTATGACTGAACCGGTTCTGTATCCCTCTTGACAGCTCACCTCTGATCCCATGTGACCTCACCTCCTGTACCAGTCTGCCATGAGGGACCTTGTCAAAGGCCTTCCTGAAGTCCACATAGAGAGCATCCACTGCCTTACCTTCATCAATCATACTTCATCACTTCCTTTAAAAACTCGATCAAGTCAGTGAGTCATGACGTCCCCTTCACAAAACCATGCTGCCTCCAGCTAATATGTCCATTTGCTTCCAAATGGGAGTAAATCCTGACCTCTTGACACTCCAAGGTCTATATGGCACAAGTTAGGAGTATAATGGAATACTCTCCACTTGCCTGGATGAGTGCTCCAACACACTAAAGGAGCTCGACACGATCCTGGACAAAGCAACCCGCTTTTTTGCTCCTCCTTCCAAAAACATTCAAACCCTCCATCACCGATGAACTGTGGCAGCCTTGTGTACTCCAACAAGATGCACTGTAGTAACTCAGCAAGGTTCCTTCGACAGCACCTTCCAAACCCATGACCAGTACCATTTGAAGGACAAGAGCGGCAGATGCCTGAGAGCCCTACCACCTGGAGGTTTCCCTCCAAGTCACTCAACACCCTGACTTGGAAATATATCGCCGTTCCTTCACTGTCGCTGGAGCTCCCTCCCTCACAGCACAGTGGGTGTACCTACACCTCAAGGACTTCAGGGTTCAAGTCGGTAACTCACCACCACGTTCTGAAGGGCAATGAATGATGGGCAATAAATGTTGGCCTAACCAGCGACGCCCACATCCCGTAAATTAATTTTCAAAAAAGGAAACATTAGCTGCAGCATTGCAGAGCTCCTTAGACCTTGTTCAGGCCATGAAAGCATACTTTTAAGTCCCCTTGGTCCCCTTGATGACACCCCTTGTGCCTCAGTGCATGCTCCTTTGCTGCTGTGCCGACCACGCTAATTAGTGTCATGACACATGGGAGGCAGCCATACAAACATTGTGACTACAAGAACAGGTCAGAGGCTGTGAATTCAGCGGAATGTAACTTACCTCTTGACTTCCAGCAGGCTGCCCACCATCTACAAAACACAAGTCAAGTGTGTGATAGAACACTTTCCACTTGCCTGGATAAGTACCGCTCCATCAACACTCAGGAAGCTCAACCATAGATATCATAGAATTTACAGTGCAGAAGGAGGCCATTCGGCCCATCGAGTCTGCACTGGCTCTTGGAAAGAGCACCCTACCCAAGGTCAACACCTCCACCCTATCCCCATAACCCAGTAACCCCACCCAACACTAAGGGCAATTTTGGACACTAAGGGCAATTTATCACGGCCAATCCACCTAACCTGCACGTCTTTGGACTGTGGGAGGAAACCGGAGCACCCGGAGGAAAACCACGCACACACGGGGAGGACGTGCAGACTCCGCACAGACAGTGACCCAAGCCGGAATCGAATCTGGGACGCTGGAGCTGTGAACCAATTGTGCTGTCCACAATGCTACCGTGCTGATCCAGAACAAAGTAGCTGTTGCATTGGCACTCCATCCGCCACTTTAAATATTCCCTCCTGCCACAGTGTGGAGCATGTTGGCAGCACAGTAGCACAGTGGTTAGCACTGTTACTTCACAGCACAAGGGTTTTGGGTTCGATTCCTACTTGGGTCTCTGACTGTGCGGAGTCAGCACGTTCTCCCCATGTCTGCGGGGGTTTCCTCTGGGTGCTCCGTTTTCCTCCCACAAGCCCCGAAAGACGTGTTTGTTAGGTGAATTGGACATTCTGAATTCTCCCTCTCTGTAACTGAACAGGTGCCGGAGTGTCGCGACCAGAGGATTTTCACAGTAACATCATTGCAGTTAATGTAAGCCTAGTTGTGACAATAATAATAAAGATTATATTATTATATACGCTGTAGCAACACACCAAGGATCCTTCGACGGTACCTTCCAAACCCACGACCTTTTACCAAGCACGATGAGAGCGGTAGATTCATGGGAACACCACCATCTGCCGTTGCCCCTCCAAGCCACACGCCATCCTGCCTTGGAATGTTCCTTTAATGTCACTTGGTCAAAAGCTTGGAATTGCTTGTACTGATACCGTATAGACTGCAGCGGTTCAATAAGATGACTCACACCATCTTCTTAAGGGCAGTTAGGGATGGGAAATAAATCCCATGACCATATATTTTAAAAAAGCCATTAACAGACAATCATTGTTGAGTAAAGCCAGCTGGTAACAAAGGACAAATCATGGGTTGCTATGGAATCAGCAGAATAGAGTGGTACAATCTTGGGACAAGACACCAATTGGCTGCAACAAGTAACATGCATGGTGGAATAACTGCATTAGGGGGTGGCATGCGGCATAATGGTTAGCACTGGGACTGCGGCGCTGAGGACCCGGGTTCGAATCCCGGCCCTGGGTCACTGTCTGTGTGGATTTTGTACATTCTCCCCATGTCTGCGTGGGTTTCACCCCCACAACCCAAAGATGTTAGGTGGATTCACCACGCTAAATTGCCCCTTAATTGGAGAAAAAATAATTGGGTACTCTAAATTTTTTTTTAAAAATAACTGCATTAGAACCATAGAAAAGTTATAGCACAGTAAAAGGCCATTCAGCCCATCATTTCTGTGCCAGCCAAAAAATAAAAAATAAACTAGCTGGCCATTTCAATCCCATCTTCCAGCACCTGGTCTATAGCCTTACATTCAGATGTATTTCCGGGTACCTTTTAAATGCTGTATTAAACTCTGAACAAAAAATGAACCAGAGCATGCATGAGGAAACTCGGAAGGAAGTATGGACACAAAGAATATAGGAACGTAACCATACCCATCTCCTTCACTGCAGTTGGCCAAGGATTCCAGTCCAACAGAAAAAAATCTAAAGATTAAACCGACTTGAAGTGATTGTTGGTCTGACCAACAAGGGCAGTTGAAGACTCCAGGTCAAGTTGAGTGGTGTTTCTCATTTAATCCATATATTAATGATTTAATATATATGAGAAATAGTGCATTTGTGTGTTTCTGTTAAGGTATATTCAAATTCACAAACCCCACACTAACACCTAATTTAGAAGGAATGATAGGATCATTCCTACACATTGCTGTGATGCCAAATTCAATGAATCCCCCAGCTCTTCTGTGAAGTGCGTCAGTCAGCAAATGGACTTATGTTCTGACTACCTCCTGGCTGGCATTACCGCTATCTCCATTAGTTGCCTGAAATGACTCAGTGCTGTAAATGTTAAGTGCATTAAGCCACAGGGAGTACAGCGTGGGCAGATGAGCATGACTGCAGGTTCCTTGGAACAGTTGGCAGAGTCTCTCATTGCTTCTTTGGTGAAGCATAAACTTCTGATAGACATCTACTCATTATGGTCCTCAAAGGATCTGTGTTGCATGTAGATATTTCAGAGGGAGGAACAGGTAATATGTGACAGCGTGTTTCTTGCTTAAATGCTATTTCACTTTACTTTCCTTCATCCTCTGTTGCTTAGCCTCTTACTCTAGGATAAAGGCATACAAAGATAGGGAATTCCATTCATGCACTGAAATCGCCCTGACTGTGGATCAGACCAACAAGGATTTCCACTCCTGGTACCCCATATGGAGACAGTTGAGGTTGAATTAAAAAACAAATTTCAAAGTGTTATTACCAGCTGCAGTGATAATTTTTGTAATCTTCAGGCTTAAAAACCTTTAACTCTACGTGTCCACTGATTCTGGCAGTTGCACTTTCTGTAACAAATTCTAACTTCCTCCAATTGTACTGCAATCATAAAACAGAGTGCCCACAGCTGTAACACCACTGGTCCTAAAATTACCATATTACCAGCACAGTGGCTATGTTACTGGACTAGTGTTACAAAAGCCTACATTAGTAATTCAGAGAGCATGAATTCCAAACAGACCCTAACGGTTTAAAGAATGGAAATAGTAAACTGTTACTGGTGAAAGTAACCATGAAGCTATTGCATGAATGTATTTTCCTTCAAGGTTTTCACTGGAGTTGTAGTTAGAGGTTGGGAGAAACTTCACATAAAAGTCGACCACCATCATCAGATTACAATTGGAAATAAATTACCAAAAATGTGACCCATAAATAGCTGTAAATTTAAATTCACACCCAAAGATTATCTGCAAACAAAAAAAAGATCAATGTTAGTTAAACATTAATAACTCTTTTCTAAAAAACTTCTCACATTTGCCCAATATTTCAGTTGGTGGACACACACACGAGCGTGATAATCAAGCAGGCAATTTAGCCCATTAAGAAGCCAATTGCGCACAATTTTACATGGCCCATCTGCTTTTATGGTTGGCGGGTGTGCCAATTGGCCTGGTGACCTGGATCCAAGGCAAGATGAATTGTCAGGGCTGAAATAAAAGTTGCATAATTGTCTGGGGACTGGGCTCTGTGTATGTGGAGATGGGCTAGGCACGGAGTCCAAAAATGAAAATAAAGATTAAAACATAAAACATCCCTCCAGCTCCCCTCACCCTCAGCCCCCATATATTCCCCATTCCACCTCATGCCCTGTACCCACCCGCATGGCCTTTTATAGCCCTTTTATCAACCTAAGCCCCTCTAACCATTCACCATGGCCCTTGAGAACCATTACGCCAACTCAGTGCCAAATCATACCAACCCATGTCCCCCACCCACCACCCTTTACCTTTACGTCTATCATGCCAACTCACCTGGTATGACCAGCCTGGGAAGACCTCAGGTTTCATGAAGAAATCAGATAAAACAAAATTCCATAAAATAAATTTCCAAGCTTTACCGCAGTCTTCACTATATTGAAAAAAAGCCTTATTCATAAAAACCCATGTAAACATTTCATTCCAGTACATAATCTCTTACAACAACAAGCATTAAAATTCAGTCCCATGCCAAAGAGTTTATGACCACTTGGAGCTGTCAATCTAATTTTAAAATGAAAGGCACCCTACTGTTATCCTGGCTGGTTGTGAAATCGCCATTCAGCAGTAATCCTCAGAATGATGTCAACAGACAGAGTCAAATAGCAAGTAATTATTATTTTTAAAAATGCCAGACATCTTTTTCACAGATTGAAGGGGTGGACTTTGAATTACTTTGACAGCTTGACAGCGCCCTTTGACAGGTGCTTCTTACAGTTTTGACAGTTGATTTTGATAGTTCTGGTGACAGTTTCAATAAGCTTGACAACAATGAATTTATGCACTTTTTACTTATTTATGTCAACTTTCAACACTACCAAATAGCACCTGATCTAGCCCAATTGGTACATGAACTACTCCAATGGCACCTGACCTCCATCAATGGGTACCTTGCATCTCACAAAGGTGTCCTGGGACAAGATCCGAAAGGATACCTTTTGTCTCCAAAGGGGTACCTTGGCTATCCAAATGATCCACTAAGCAATCTGCTCTAACCTGCACATATCGGGTTTCACACTCCTGACTGACCAAGATCCCACTTCTTTGGAGGCAGCTGATGATTTAAATGGCCAGCTTCCTCTGTAACCCGCGCATATTCAAAATGAACCCTGTCTCATTTTCGTCCCTGTGAAACTGGGAAATGCTGTGTTCAGGCGTGGGATCTTTGGGCATTTCTGCTATTTTTTCTACAACAGAGAGTTTCTCTGGTGAATATCTGAGCCAGGATACCTTTTTCGACAAATCCAGATAGAAACCTTTCGGAAAGGTAAGGTGCCCTTTGGGAGAGCTCAGATGCCCTTTGGAATTGTTAAGCATAGATATGCATGTGTGTAAGAAGTAAATAGGCTCTGCAAAACTGTCAAGCTTATGGGGCATTTAAATCTCCTGTCATCGAAATTAAACTGCCACAATTTAACTCTGGTGACCTAAGCCTGAAGCTTATCATTATAGAATTTGTGCTACATGACAGAATCCACAGCCTATCACTATCACAGTGGAGTACCTGGCAGTTCACCATTTGATTGACAGTTCCAACTGATTACAAAGTTTTTGATATGGGGCTTTGAATACACATCCTACTTGTAACAATAAGCGATTATTATTATTGTTGTTGTAGATGTGTATAAGTACTTGAATGAAATGTTTATTGTTATAAGGGATTACATTACTAAAGGAATGTAAATGCATTGAATGGGATTTTTTATCAATGAGAGTGTTTTCTTTTTCCAAAGTAAATAGACATTTAGCCTGGAATTTTCAAGCCCTGTCATGGAGAACCAGTCAAAAGTGAATTGATTTCAAAGGGACTGGAAGTTACTACCAGCAGGCGGAACTGGAAAATTCTGGTCTTAGAATTATATTTTAGTTTATCTCAGCATGGTTCCATGGTGGATACTGTGTGGATTGGCATAGAGTATGTAAGGGCAAAGGGCAAAGAATATGGGTTGGCAAGAGTTGGAACGAAGTTGGCAAAGCGCATACAAAGAGCCATGGGGGTTGGGTAGGGAGGCATAGGTTGGCATGGAGGGGTGAACCAACAGTCTGACACTAGGGTTGGGGCTGGTGTGCATCTTAGATGTGCCTGTGACCCAGGAATTGTGGTAGGAATATTGCATTATGGTAAAGATGGCTGACTCGAGGGGCAGGGGGGTTGAGAGACCCCCGACAAGGTTGATCATCTGGAATGTGCGGGGCTTGAGGAGGCCTGTGAAGAGGGCAATGTTTTTTTTCCCATTTAAAGGGTTTGGGGCAAATGTCGTGTTCCTGCAAGAAATTCACCTGCGAGTGAGGGACCAAGTCAGGTCGCGGGAAGGCCTGGGTGAGTCAGATATTTCAGTCTGGATTTGATAGTAGATCACAGAGGGTGGTGATTCTGGTATGCAGGATGGTTCCTTTTTAGGTCGGGACAGTGGAGGCTGATCGGGAGGGTCGTTATGTGATTGTTCCAGGTACGCTGGAGCGGAAAACGATGGTGCTGGTGAATGTGTATGCCCAAAAATTGGTGCAATGTTACGTTTATGAGATGGTTGTTGGCTGCTATTGTGGAATTAGATACACGGCAACTGATTATATGAGATTTTAATAGCGTTTTGGATCTGATGTTGGACCTTTCCAGGCCTAGATCGCTGGCCATTTCGGGGATGGCGAAAGTGCTGACTGTTCATGGAGGACATGGGGCGGAGGGTGGGAGGGGGGGTTATGCACCCGGGGGGTAAGGAGCTTTTGCTTTTTACGCTGGTGCGCAGGTAAGTTCAAGGATCAACTTCGTTGTTATGGGTAGGACCTTGGTCCTGGGGTAAAAAGCATGGAGTATTCAGCAGTGGTCATCTCTGACCACGCATCATATTTGGTGGACCTGAACTTGGAGGCGGGGCGGGTGCAGCGTACGTGTTGGAAGCTGGACGTAGGACTTTTATTGGATCTTGGGTTTTGCGCAAAGACTTGTAGGGCCATAAAGGACGATATGGAATGGAACAAGAATGGGATAGTCTCGCTGCCTGCCATGTGGGAAGCGTTAAAAGCGATGATTAGGGGGGAGATCTTCTTGTACAATTCACACACGGATAGGGAGTCCAGGAAAGAATGTCAGGAGATGGTGGATGAGATTTTGGATGTAGATAGGGAGCATGTGAGCGACCCACCGACAGAGCTTTGGGCATGCAGGAAGTAAATACAAATGCAGTTTGACCTACTATCTGTGTCACTTAAAGGGGACTGTATATGACTATGGGGAGAAGGCTAGCTGCTTGTTTGCTCATCGGTTAAGGTGACAGGAGGCTGTCAGGGAGATTGTACAGGTATAGGAGCCCAAGAAAAAGTCAATGAGGTGTTTTGGTACTTTTATGAGGATGAGCAGGGGATGATAGAGTTCTTGGAATGCTTTGGAGTTTCCCCAGGTGGGGGAAGAGTTGAAGGAGGAATTGAAAGCACCGATGGCATTGGAGGAGGTCCGCAGGGCCTTGTAAAAGATGCAGACATGGAAGGCACCGGGGCCAGATGGCTTCCCGGTAGAATTTTATAAGAAGTTTGTGGATCAGCTGACCCCATTGGTGCTGTGGATATTTAACGACTCATTGGTGCGGGGTTGTCTCTTGGAGATGTTGAGGCAGGCGTTCATCTCCCCCTTCTGAAGACAAGTCCCTACAGAGTGTGGGTCGTTCAGCCCAATTTCTCTGCTCAGTGTGGATGCAAACCATTTGGCCAATATTTTAGCCTGTCTCCTGAGGTCATGGGTGAAGACCAGACGGGATATGTGAAGGGCAGAAAACTGACGGTTAATCTGAGGCGGCTACTCAAGTGTACTACACGTCTACTCACACTGGCATTGGAGGCAGACCAGGAAATAATCGTGTCTCTGGACGTAGAAAAGGCATTCAATGGGGTTGACTGGAGCTACCTGTTCGCGGTCCTGAAGAAGTTTGGGATCGGTCCTGGGTTTGTGTCATGGGTTGGCTGTGATATGAAGCGCTGTCTGCGAGTGTGCGATTGAATACCGTGAGCTTGGGGTGGTTTAGGCTGTACAGGGGACGAGGCAGGGATGTCCCATGTCCCCTGGTTCGCATTTGCAATTGAACCGTTGCTTTGAGGGCCTCGGATAAATGAAGAGAGATTGTGAGGGGTGGGCGAGGTTAGAGCATAGGGTGACTCTGTATGCAGATGATTTACCAAGGAGGAATGAGTTTAGATATTGGGAGGTGCTGGACTTTGCGCGCAAAGAGCTGCCGTCATTCCCTCAGGTATCAGAATATATGCGTTTGGAGAAAATGTTGTGCCGGATGAAGGATGGTAAGATTGGAGATATATATAGATGGTTGGAATTACAGGGCACAACCTTCATAAAAAGAATCAAGCGGAGGTGGGAGGAGGAGTTGGGGAGGGAGGTCGGCTGGGGACTTTGGTGTGAAGTAATGTATCGAGTGAACTCAACCTCCTCCTGTGCAAGGATGAGTTTATACAGTTTAAGTTGCATAGGGTCCACATGACTCAGATAAGTGGGTTTTTCCCAGAGGTAGTGGATGGGTGTGATGTTATACGTTTAGCTGCTGTTGTATAAAGAGTCAAAGGTTCTGTTCCTTTTCCACAAACACCTTTAATTTACTTCAACAGACTCTGTACAAAACTCTAACATCACATCACCTGACACAAAGGCCATCTGAAGCCCCTTTACATATCAGTGTCAATTATTGGATACTTAACATAAATGAGACAACTAATTGGAATGTCTCTCAACCCATTACTTAACAGTCTCCCCTTCCCTGGAGAAAAAAATAATTAGGTGAAAACAAAATTGCAAGAAACTCAAAAACACACATGCAATTTCCCCCCTTCTTTTTTTTCATTTTTGGAAGAAGAAAAAAAAGTCACAGAAACAGGCATCCTTCATTAACAATATCCAAAAGTTTCTGTGAGCAAGCCCCTCTTTTTGTAAAACAATCTGACAATTGATAGCTACTGTCAACGCATTTAATTTTTGCTATTTCCCCTCTGTCCAACATCTGCTTCAAACTTGCGATGTCTATCCTTAACCTTTATTCATTGACACTTTTTGTAGTGTGCACATTTTCCCACAGGGATTTATTGTCAATGTGACATTCAATAGGTATATTACCCAAATACCCAAATTTCTGTCAGTATCTGAGATATATAAAAGGCCATATCCACTGCCACTACAAGGCTTAATGTCTCAGCAGCCAAAGTGCTTTTGACCACTCTCCTTATTTTCTTTGTTTCCCACACAAGAGGGCAACATTTACCATTGTTCCCCAAAAGGAAAATTATAAAACCTCCTGCGCTTGAAACTCCACCACATGAATTTGCATAGGGCGCATCACTATAAACTCTGAGTTTCAAGTGTCTAAGGTCACCTAAAACCGGGAACCTCAAAACACACTCCTGCATTTTTAGTTTGACTAACGTTTTATTTGCTCTTATTATGTCTTCCACTTTGGGTCATTCATTTTTGTACTCAACTCTAAGACATCAAAACTCACGTCCGGTCTGGTCTGTCCACCTAACCAATTCAGTTGTCCAATTAAATTTCGCAGTTGCTCTTTTTCCATCTTTGAAACCATTGCTTCTTTTTGTGAAACCCGGCCACGGCTAATTGCTATTAGGCTGATGCTTTCCAAATCAGATTGCTGACGTAAAGTTGCCCCTAACTTAAGTCTGTCCGATTTCCAGTCCAATATATTTAAATACACCGGAAGCCTGACTTCCAACCCTGAATTCTTTCCTCAAACCAGAGATTACAATAGCTTCAAAATCACTAGTCCCACCCCACAAAAAATCATCGACATGCATCATAAAAATGCCGGAAAGATTTCCTTTATAGTGCCAATAAAACATTGCCGGATCTGCTTTCAACTGGCAACAGCCTAACTTTAACAAAACTGACCTTACCGAAAAATACCAGACTCTAGACGCATCATTTAATCCAGATACACATTTGTTCAACTTCCAGAGTACCCCTTCTCTGTTAACTGCCTCTTCAGGTGGACGGAGAAAAATGTCTCTCTGGAGCTGATGCCCCTGCAAGAAGGCAGTTTTTCTATCTAGAGATTTGCATTCCCATGCCTTTGTGGCTAATAAAGCCAAGAAGACCTTTAAAATAACCTTTCCTGGCGTAGGTGAATCTACCCTTAAATCCTGATCTTCTAAGTTTTCTTCAAATCCCCTCGCCACAAGCCTGGCCTTTGCCTTATAAGTTCCATCCGGAAGAACCTTTTCCGTGCAAATCCATCTGTGGGATAGAGTTCTTTGTCCCCTATCTGGTGCTTCTGTGTATACCCCCAAATTCACTCCAACTATGCAGTTCGTGCTGTTTGGCATCTTTGATAACTTTTTTATCTAACTTATTGGAAGCCACCAAAATCTCACGTGCATGTGGGCTTCTACTCCTATTAGTATTTATAGTCTTACTCATGTTCCGAGACCTTGATAAACTACATTCACTCTCCCGCCTGGTATCTCGTTCTGTACTGCTACTGCTTGATCTTTCCCTTTTGCTGTGGGATGTCCTTTCAATAGTTCTTGATCTTTTCCTGCAGATCTGTTCACTATCCGATGTACTATCTGAACTGGCACTGCATTTATGAACTTCATGTTCCCAATCCATTGTCTTGACTCCCTCCCCTGAATGCTGTACATTCAACCAATGTTTATACTTTCCAGTGGCATTCCTGGTCTACTAATAACAGCTGCATCCTGCCTTTGACTAGACCCTTCAGGCAAGTATGTCACCTTTGTACCAACATTTGGCAGTTGTCCCTTCAGAAAAATGGCCTGTTCTGAATCATCAGAAGTGTTCTACAGAAACCCTGTCTATATCAGTTAATTGGTCCTCATAGTTCTGTAACACATGTGTACCAGATGATCCTGGTTCCTCGTCATGTCTGTCTGCTCTGTCTAATATTGAAAATTTGTAATCTGTACCCATTATCCTTGATGAATGTACCCTGACAGTTTGATTGCCATGTTGCAAAATAATTATTTTGCCATCTATGCCTATGATCTTCCCTGGGCCTTTCCATTCATTAAAATTGTCTCTCTTATAGTATACTATGTCTCTTTGCTGAAACATGGTATTTGATGGCTGTACATTATGCCTCAAGGCTCTGCGAATTCTTTCAGAGACTTCTGCTTCCATAAAAGCTTTTCTATGGCGATGTAATGCATTTAAATGCTCAGCAAAGGCAGAGCTAATTGTAATCCCTTCCCAAGCTGGAGGCTGGTCATCCAAAATGGATGGAATTTTAGGATTTCTACCAAATACTAATTGATAGGCCCCCTACCATCTTCAATGAATTCTTTGCATGTACTGCCCAAGCTAAAGCTGAATTTAGCTTGGTCTATCTGCCAAAATCTTCCAGAACATGTCATCTATTACCACATGGTTTCTTTCACACACACCATTACTTAATGGGCTTTCTGCAGCCGTATTCAGAACTGTGATATTCATGTTTTCACACATATCCCTAAACTCATCATTCGCAAATTCTCCCCCATTGTCAGTAAGGAATTTTGCCAGTGGGCCCATTCCTGTCCCTATCCATTTTTCTACGATTTGATCCAGAATTACTCTCTTTTCTTTACTTCGTACAATCGTTAATTGACTAAATCTGGTTGCTAAATCTACAAAATGCAAAATAAATATATTATTGGCTTTATCCCAGATCTTAAGTTCCATGGCCACAATGTTGTTAAAATCCTTGGCCAAAGATAGGGTTACTATCGGTCGTGCTGGTGTCCTTCTGTACTTCCTTCAAACTTCACAGCGATCATTAACCTGTTCTATTAGCTTAGTATAGTCTTCACCCTTACCCCTGCATCCTTTAATATATTTTTCAGCCTCCGAGGAGGCGGATGCGCAAATTACCTATGCAGTTTTAATACAACACGCTTTTTATCAGCTAAAGTCCCATTTTCAACTGCCATTAACACATCCTCAACAACTGTACTTGAAATATTATTTGTCAGTAATGGAATACAATAGTTTCCCGACTGTGTAAATTGTAAGTCCACCGTCTTTCCAAAAACGGTTGCCTTATCCTGTTCCATATCCAGTTTCATGTGTGCTTTCTTCATCGACGATCTGCTCAGAAGCAAAGGTATCTCACTAGATACATCATCCGTGCTAACGAAATGATTCACTCCGGCAATATTGCAAGGGATCACCACTCGTTTCAGCGACTTCAGAGTATTATCATCCCCAAACCTGAAACTTGTGAAACTTTCAAATTCCTTAACCTTGTTACGATTTTCAGCATTCAAGGAGTCCAGGTAACATTTTAACCAGTCAATGCCACACACAGTAGATGTGCAGCCACTGTCCAATACAGCACAATTGAAAATTCTGTAACCAACACCCTCATTACCGGCGTAAAACTGCTTGTCAATAGGACAATGCCTTCTTTCTGGTCACGTATCTTTTTCCTCTTCTGACTCTTTCGTGTCATGTGTCACTACAAACACTCTATTATAACGTGTTGGACAGTTGAAAGCATAATGGTATTGAGAGTCACATCGAAAACATCGATTTATCATGCCCCCTGCATTTCTGGGGTTCATCTTCCTATTGTAGGTTCTAACTGGGTTTCTCTCTTCATAATTTTGGGGTCCCGATCGCCTTCTATCGTCTTGGAACCTGTTTGTAGCTGCACGATTTTGCCATCCTGTTAGTAGTGTATCTTCCATATTCTGCTTTATTGCAAGCTGACCGATTTGAGTCATTAGAGCCATCGGAATTGAATGTTTCCCCGGAGCTTTTTTGAAGCTTCTGTCATCTGATCGAATAAGTTATCCTTATCTTCAAACTGAACTCCGATCAAAACCAGGAGCCTATCCATGTTGCTCACTCTAGAACAGTCAGGTAATTTAAAGGCCAACATAGACTGTGGAAATTCCAGGCTGTGTTTCTGCAGTCTTTTATATAGTCTGCAAAATTCCATTATATCGTCTTCAATGGAGAAATCCTCTATTTTCCGGAACCTATCAAAATCCGACCATGCTTCATACACACTTAACAAGTCATCATTCTTATAAATCTTATCCATATAACGTAAGAGTCTGCAGACCTTCTTCTGAGTCTAGCTCTTCCAATTCCAGCTCAGAAAACACTTTGCTTTGGATTGTCCTGTCATAAGGTAGAGAAAGAGCCAATGCCGTCCCTTGTTTTCTCTTTCCCAAGGCAGTTACCTTTGTCCACATAACTACTGCACTTCTCCATTGGTCGTACAATCCCCTTTCAGAAAATAAGGGGGGGGGGGGGCGGGGTAGTCATACCCAGCCATCTTTATCCTAGGTTCAGCCATATATCTTTGGTTTTTCTTTTTCCTCCCACTCACTCCTTGGTTTGGTCTGGAAAAGTATCTTTCAACCCTTCACATTTGCACAGCAACCATTCTGTGCTACCATTTGTTATATGTTTAGCTGCTGTTGTATAAAGAGTCAAAGGTTCTGCTCCTTTTCCACAAACACCTTTAATTTACTGCAACAGACTCTGCACAAAACTCGAACATCACATCACCTGACACAAAGGTCACCTGAAGCCCCTTTACATATCAGTGTCAATTATTGGATACTTAACAAAAATGAGACAACTAATTGGAATGACTATTAACCCATTACTTAACATGTGAGAGGTGTGGGAGGCAGTCGGTGAATCATGCCCATATATTCTGGGGATGTGTGGAGTTGGAGAAATTTTGGGAGGCGGATTTTAGGAACATATTGAGGATTGTAGGGTTTGACATGAAGCCCAACCCTATGGTGGCGATCATTGGGGTGTCAGAGGTGCTGGAGGAGAAGGGGGACAATGTTGTGGCCTGCGCCTCTCTGATTGCCCGCCGACGGATATCTTTTAATTGGAGGTTGGCTATGCCACCAGGGGTCGCGGCTTGGTTGGGGGATTTGTACGAGTTTCTCAGGTTGGAGCAAATCAAATTTGCCGTAAGTGGAGCAGAGGAGGGTTTTGAGGGATAGTGGAGGCTGTTCATGACAATATTTGAGGAGCTGCTTGTTGCTGGGGGATGGGGGCGAGGTGGAGGGGGGAGTAAATGGGGAAAATGTACAAACTGTATACTCCAGTGGATATTAAAGTTGTGTTATTATGTTGAACATATTTGGAATAAAATACTTTTTTAAAAATAAATCATTGTGCGGCTAATCAGGTGGTTCGGGGATCAGGGTCCTGTTGGGGTTGTGGTTGGGGTCCTGTAAATGGAAGGGATTGGAGGCGCTGGTGATGGCATCTCTGCTGTTTGCTCCTGTGAAATATTTTGAATATTTTGTCTCCATGTTAAAAATATGATGACAACTCCATCAGCATTCTTAGTTTCGGGTGGTGTCAAGATGGCCCCCTATTTGTAAGAACCATCTGTTTGAGCCAGCGAAATTGGGTGCTTCATTTGGTGGGTAGAAAGGTAATGGGCTGGAGAGGGAGAGGGACTTGTTTCTCGAGGGGTAGTTTGCCAGCTGGGAAGAGTTGAAGGAGAAAGCAGGTCTTGGGGGTCAGATGCCTTCAGGTATTTTCAGGTGCGGGATTTTGTCGGCGGGCATTTCCCACATTCCCGGAGGCACCGCCGTCTTCCTTGTTGGAAAGGATACTCTCCTGTGTGGGGTCGGAGGACGGATCATGGAGGAAGAGCAGGTTTTGGTGGAGGAAGTGAAGGATGGGTGGGAGGAGGAACCTGAAACCCATTTTTGAGCAGGAGGTGTGGAGTGATTCCCTTCGTAAAGTGAATGAGATATCATCCTGCGCAAGGTTGAGTTTGATTCAGCTAAAGGTGGTGTTTAGGACGCACCTCAACTGGGTCAGGTTGAGTAGGTTTTTTGAAAGAGGTGAGATAAGTGTGAGTGGTGCTCGAGAGGGCCAGCTCACCATATGCACATGTTCTGGTCCTGCCCTAAGCTGGTGTGTTTTTGGGGGTCTTTATTTGAGCTCCATATCAACTATCCTGAACGTGGCGGTGGAGCCATGCCCGTTAGTAGCTGCATTTGGGGTGTCGGAACAGCCGGAGCTCAGAACAGGAAAGGGGGTGGATGCTCTGGCGTTCGCCTCGTTGCTGGCCTGATGGTGGATATTGCTGAGTTGGGGGAAGGCGACACGGCCTCGCACTGCAGCATGGCTGGGTGATTTGATGGAGTTCTTGTACCTTGGGAAGGTCAAGTTCATGATGAAGGGGTTGATCGACGGGTTTTATTGTAGATGGCGGCCATTGATAGTGCACTGTAAGGATCTGGTCACTGTTAACTGTTAGTGGGTTGGGGGCGATAGTTCCAGTTGGGGAGTATTGTTTTCTTTGTTTTTGCTTTGCTATTGTTATTATGTGTTATTGTGATTTGTATAAAATGATAAAAGTTCAATGAAAATATATATTTTTTATCTCTGAAACCTAAATGTATGAACTCATTGACCTGAAAGGTACACTTCTTCTCTCGTTTTAGACATATACCAGGGGCTGGATTCACCGCCCCGCCATGCCACATTTCTATTTCAGCCCGCCGGCGGGATGCTCCGTTACGCCGGCTAGTCAATGGGGTTTCCAATTGTAGGGCAGCCCCATGCCGCCGGGAAACCCCCGGGCTGCCGGCAAAACGGAGCATCCCGCCGATGGTGAATTCAGCACCAGCTTCTTCAAATATTATGAGGACTCCTTCCAAATTGGCTCCGTGATCCTCTGGTGTTGCTCCCGTCACTAAGACATTGTCCCGACACGTGACAACCCTCAGAATTCCCTGCAAAAGACGCTCCACTTTGAGTTGAAATATAGCGCAGGCAGATGAAATACTGAAGGGCAACTTCGTCCTCTGGAATAAGTCTTTGGGGATATTTATGGTGACAAACTTTCTTAAATTCAATTTGGTGTACTTGAGGCCTCCAGCCAATTTGTCGTATAAATCCTCTATCCTGGGAATAGAATAGTTATCTACTTTGCAGCCCTGTCAACAGTCATCTTTTAATCACTACAGATTCAGACAGTAAGGTCCAGCTTCAACACTAGGACGATTGGTGCTGCCCATTCTGAAAACTGTACTGGAGTAATTACCCGCAGGTCTTCCAGACACTTCAACTCTATTTTGATTTTTTGGTGTTCAGTATATGACACCAGTCTGGCATGAAAAAAATTTGACGTTGCTTCTGGCTCTACGTAGGCCTTTGCTTTCACTCCTTTTAAGCACACAAACCCATGATTCACTTCACCTTCCATCTGTATTTCTGTTTTTCCTTTCAAAGTGAATAGCTTTGTGCTGTTCCACATTATATTCCATCTGCCATGTTTTTGCCCAGCCTCTGAGCCTTTCCAAATCACCTCGGAGCCTCTTTATATCTGCTCATAATTCTAATTCTCACCTAGTTTTGTGTCATCAGCAAACTTGGAAATATTACATTTGGTCCCCACATCTAAACCATCGACATAGATTGTGACTAGCTGAAACTCAATGCAGTCCCCCATTGATCACAGCTTGTCAACCTGAAAAAGGATCCCAAAAATCTCCAACAGGTTTTGAAACGTGAGCCGCAATTTTCCCACCGTATTACACCCAGCGCTGGTCCATGTGTGCTGGGTGTATCGTGGGGGACGGCCAAATTGAGCTTCACGCCCCTCACACAGGTCACCTGATCCACGACACCTATGCAATCTGGATCATCAATCATTGGGCATGATCCAGATAATGATATTAAAATAAACCATTTGGCTAATTTAAAAATGCACAGCTTATTTGAGGCCACATTCTCCCAGACGTCACTAGCAACATTGGCAAGGCCTCACCCGAGCGCTGATTAATACTGGTCTCCACAAACAGAGACCAGACATTATGGCCTCTCAAGGTGTCTCGGCCGCCATTGGAACTCCCCCTGGGTGGTCGATGACAGGGCAGGGTAGTATCATGGTACTCCTCCTGGTACTGGGGCAGTTGCAACCTGGCACCCTGGCAATGCCAACCTGAAAAGGGCACAGTCTGGGTGCCAGGCTGGCAGTGCCACGGTGCCCAGGTACCAGGTTGGCACTGCCAGGGGTTGGGCCTGAGGGGGACCATGCCCATGAAAAGGGATGAGGGGTGAAGAGGGTTATGAAAGGTCATCAGAAAGTCAGGGGGGGACGGGTCATGAAAATGGGGGATCTTGGAAAGTGGGGTCTGAACGGGGGGCCCTCAGTGTCCCCATTGTCAGGAATCTCATTTGGGTGTGGATAGGGCATAATGCCCTGACTGCG
The DNA here is from genome assembly GCF_047496885.1 of Scyliorhinus torazame. Lineage (NCBI taxonomy): Eukaryota > Metazoa > Chordata > Chondrichthyes > Carcharhiniformes > Scyliorhinidae > Scyliorhinus > Scyliorhinus torazame. The sequence goes on along the minus strand of NC_092707.1, from coordinate 321,135,731 downwards.
GGGTGGCATTGCCCATGCTTGGGGTGTTGGGAACATCCAAGATCACTTCAAGATCGAGGCGTCATTTTAAATTTCTAACTATGAGCTAGACCAGGGAGAAACTCACCAAGGCCCCCAAAAAAGACTAGGGGCGGGATTGTCCGACCCCCCGTTGGGTTGGAGAATCGCCAGTGGGTGGCATGAATCCCGCCCCGCCACTCTGACGTCGGCTGTTGGATTCTCCGGTGCTGATTTCCGGACGGGGGCAGGGATCACGCCGCGCCGCTCGGGTGCCGTTGGCAGCGCCCCCCCCCCCCCGGCAATTCTCCGGCCACCGATGGGCCGAGCGGCCACCTGTTTTTGGCCGGTCCCGCTCACGTGAAATGGACATGGTCCATCCCGGCGGGACCTGCTTGGTGGGCGGCTAGCGGAGTCCTCGGGGGGGGGGCCCACAGTGGCCTGGCCTGCGATTGGGGCCCACGGATCTGCGGGCGGGCCTGTGCCATGGGGCACTCTTTCCCTCTGCACTGGCCTCTGTAAAGCTCCGCCATGGCCGGCGTGGAGAAGCACCCCCCTGCGCATGCGCAGGAACACGCCGGCGGTTCTGCACATGCACGGAAGATTCCACAACTTCCGGCCAGCCCGACGCCGGAGTAGTTCGCGCCGCTCTTGGCGCTGGCGTCGGGCCGTCCCGCCAATTGCAGGAGTATCCCGGCCTTAAGTGTGGGTGAGATCCAGACCTGTGAAACACCCCACCAAACATGCCCAAAATGATACTTAAATCATACTTTGGGGTGAATCGTGCCCATGATTTCCCTTTCATAAATTGATGTTGACTCTGCTCAATCCGACCATTATTTTGTAAATGTCCAAATATCATGGCCAGGATTCTCCAAGCCTTCGCGCTGAAATGGCGATCGGCACGGTGGCGGAGAATGGGGACTCAGACCCGCGATTTTGTCCGGCGCCGGATCGCGATTCTCCGGCGAATGGCGAATCGGCACCAGTCACGCGTGCCCGGTGGACGCAGCGCCAGTTGGGGGCCGTTGAAAGAGGACCCCGCGGCGATTCTCCGCGGTGGACCGGCCACGTTCCCACCGGTCTGGTTCACTTATGGTTCCACCCGGCGGGAGCTCAGCGTTCTGGCTGCGGTGGCTGTCCTGGTGGGGGGGGGGGGGGGGGGGGAGGGCGGATCAGTCTCTGGGGGAGGCCCCCACGATGGTCAGGCCTGCGATCGGGGTCCACTGATCGGCGGGCGCACGCAATCTGGAGAGGGTCTATCTTCTTCCACCATGCTGCGCGGCGCCGGCACGGAAGCAGCCACCGTGCGCAGGCGTGGACCCGCAACCAGCAGTGCAGGGCCGCATACGGCAGCTGGAGCTACGCGGAGCACTCCGGCGCCGTGCTGGCCCCCGATGGGCTACTGAATCACTGGGCCAAGAGGCCAGTTGAAGCCGGCCTGTAACACTCCGGTGTTTACGCCGGCGTCAACACGTAGCCACGTTTTTAGAGAATCCCGGCCCACATCCTTTAGGGTAAATTCAGCATTCTCCCTACCACTGGTGTCAGGCCGACTCGAGATCCCCATTTTCATTCCCCACCTTTTGAGGCCCGCTCTCCTTCATCCCTCACCCTTCATATCACCCCTTCGCTCCCTCTTTCATGGAAATGACCTCCCTCAGGCCCCGCTCCTTGGAAATGCAAACTTGGTACCCTGCAGACCAGGTTGGCACTTCCCAGGTGCCAGCGGCCCTGCCCTGTCCTCGACCACCCGAGGGCTCCAATGGCCTCCGAGTCGCCTGGCATGGCCATCATGTCCGGTCTCAGTATTTGGTGACCAGTACTAATTTGTGCCGATGTGAAGCTTGGCCGCCGTGGCTGGTGACTGCCGGAAGCCGGGAGAATGCGGCCTCAAATGCATATTTAAATCAGCCCAATGATGAGGGCGTGATCCAGATCGCGGCAGGCGCCATGGGTTGGGTGCATCGCGTATGGCTCAACTTCCAGTGTACAACCTGTTTTTGGCCTCTGCCACTATACACCCGGTGTAACGGGATCGTCGGTGGGTGCAATGCATTGGGGAAATCATGTCCATTGGCTGGAATTCTCAGGGTGTTTGCTGTCAGCGAGATTCTCTGGTCCCGCCAGCAGCGCATCTCCGGATTTCCCGCAGCACAGGGTAGCCTCAATGTGAATTCCCATTGACAGCGGCGGGAGCAGAGAATCCCGTCACCAGCGAGCAGCGTGCAACTTCCCGCCGCTGGGAAACACGCAGC